>NW_026061721.1:1920001-2240001 GCF_023897955.1 Schistocerca gregaria | reverse complement strand
ACATGAGCTAGGACCTTAAGATTCTGCATGAAAGGAGGACTAGCAGCCCAGTTGCACGGGAGAATGTGAAAACTGTTCATATGTAGTAAAAACCAACCTGAGAAATCCGTCCGTTTTCGTCATTTGTTATCGAATCGTCTTAAAGCCAGATCGTCACATTAACCGCTCTTCTCTCTGAAACGGTTGTACTTATCGTCTGCAAAGCTATGTCGCGTGCTGCGTTATGCGGAGACACTAAAAGCACCATAGTAGAACACAGATGAAGCTTCTAAGATGATGTAATAGCCAGTAAGAAATAGTACAATTCAAGTTTTAGATATCATTATTGACTTTTTAGCTGGCTTTGGTGCCTTGGACATGGGCAATGACCTTAAGATTCTGCATGAAAGGAGGACTAGCAGCCGAGTTGCACGGGAGAATGTGAAAAGTGTTCATATGTAGTAAATACCTGAGAAATCCGTCCGTTTGCGTCATTTGTTATCGAATCGACTTTTAGCCAGATCGTCACATTGAGCGCTCTTCTCTCTGAAACGGTTGTACTTATCTTCTGCAAAGCTATGTCGCGTGCTGCGGTATGTGGAGACACTAAAAGCACCATAGTAGAACAGAGATGAAGCTTCTAAGTTGATGTAATAGCCAGTAAGAAGTAGTAGAAATCAAATTTAGGTATCGATTATTGACTTTTTAGCTGGCTTTGGTGACTTGGACATGAGCTAGGACCTTAAGATTCTGCATGAAAGGAGGACTAGCAACCGAGTTGCACGGGGGAATGTGAAAAGTGTTCATATGAAATATAAAAATGAGAAATAAGTCCGTTTTCGTCATTTGTTATCGAATCGACTTAAAGCCAGATCGTCACATTGGTCGCTCTTCTCTCTGAAACCGTTGTGCGTATCGTCTGCAAAGCTATGTCGCTTGCTGCGGTATGCTGAGACACTAAAAGCACCATAGTACAAAACAGATCAAGCTTCTAAGTTAATGTAATAGCCAGTAAGAAGTAGTACAATTCAAGTTTTAGATATTGATTATTGACTTTTTAGCTGGTTTGGTGCCTTGGACATGATCAAGGACCTTAAGATTCTGCATGAAAGAAGGACTAGCAGCCGAGTTGCCCGGGAGAATGTGAAAAGTGTTCATATGTAGTAAAAACCTGAGAAATCCGTCCGTTTTCGTCATTTGTTATCGAATCGACTTTTAGCCAGATCGTCACATTGGCCGCTCTTCTCTCTGAAACGGTTGTACTTATCTTCTGCAAAGCTATGTCGCGTGCTGCGGTATGTGGAGACACTAAAAGCACCATAGTAGAACAGAGATGAAGCTTCTAAGTTGATGTAATATCCAGTAAGAAGTAGTAGAATTCAAGTTTTAGGTATTGATTATTGACATTTTAGCTGGCTTTGGTGACTTGGACATGAGCTAGGACCTTAAGATTCTGCATGAAAGGAGGACTAGCAGCCGAGTTGCACGGGAGAATGTGAAAAGTGTTCATATGTAATAAAATCCTGAGAAATCCGTCCGTTTTCGTCATTTGTTATCGAATCGACTTAAAGCCAGATCGTCACATTGGCCGCTCTTCTCACTGAAACGGTTGTACTTATCGTCTGCAAAGCTATTTCGCGTGCTGCGGTATGCGGAGACACTAAAATCACCATAGTAGAACACAGATGAAGCATCTAAGTTGATGTAATAGCCAGTAAGAAGTAGTCCAATTCAAATTTAGGTATCGATTATTGACTTTTTAGCTGGCTTTGGTGACTTGGACATGAGCTAGGAGCTTAAGATTCTGCATGAAAGGAGGACTAGCAAACGAGTTGCACGGGAGAATGTGAAAAGTGTTCATATGTAGTAAAAACCCAAGAAATCCGTCCGTTTTCGTCATTTGTTATCGAATCGACTTATAGCCAGATCGTCACATTGGCCGCTCTTCTCTCTGAAACGGTTGTACTTATCGTCTGCAAAGCTATGTCGCGTGCTGCGGTATGCGGAGACACTAAAATCACCATAGTAGAACACAGATGAAGCATCTAAGTTGATGTAATAGCCAGTAAGAAGTAGTCCAATTCAAGTTTTTGGTATCGATTATTGACATTTTAGCTGGCTTTGGTGACTTGGACATGAGCTAGGACCTTAAGATTCTGCATGAAAGGAGGACTAGCAGCCCAGTTGCACGGGAGAATATGAAAAGTGTTCATATGTAGTAAAAACCTGAGAAATCCGTCCGTTTTCGTCATTTGTTATCGAATCGACTTAAAGCCAGATGGTCACATTGGCCGCTCTTCTCTCTGAAACGGTTGTACTTATCGTCTGCAAAGCTATGTCACGTACTGCGGTATTCGGAGACACTAAAAACACCATAGTAGAACACAGATGAAGTTTTTAAGATGATGTAATAGCCAGTAAGAAGTTGTACAATTCAATTTTTAGGTATCGGTTATTGACTTTTTGGCTCGCTTTGGTCCCTTGGACATGAGCTAGGACCTTAAGATTCTGCATGAAAGGAGGACTAGGAGCAGAGTTGCACGGGTGAATGTGAAAAGTGTTCATATGTAGTAAAAACCCAAGAAATCCGTCCGTTTTCGTCATTTGTTATCGAATCGTCTTAAAGCCAGATCGTCACATTGACCGCTCTTCTCTCTGAAACGGTTGTACTTATCGTCTGCAAAGCTATGTCGCCTGCTGCGGTATGCTGAGACACTAAAAGCACCATAGTACAACACAGATCAAGCTTCTAAGTTGATGTAATAGCCAGTAAGAAGTAGTACAATTCTAGTTTTAGGTATCGGTTATTGACTATTTAGCTGGCTTTGGTGCCTTGGACATGAGCTAGGACCTTAAGATTCTACATGAAAGGAGGACTAGCTGCCGAGTTGCACGGGAATATGTGAAAAGTGTTCATATGTAGTAAAAACCTGAGACATCGGTCCGTTTGCGTCATTTGTAATCGAATCGACTTAAAGCCAGATGGTCACATTGGCCGCTCTTCTCTCTGAAACGGTTGTACTTATCGTCTGCAAAGCTATGTCGCGTGCTGCGGTATGCGGAGACATTAAAAGCACCATAGTAGAACACAGATGAAGCTTCTAAGTTGATGTAATAGCCAGTAAGAAGTAGTACAATTCAAGTTTAAAGTATTGATTATTGACCTTTTAGCTGCCTTGGTGCCTTGGACATGAGCTAGGACCTTGAGATTCTGCATGAAAGGAGGACTAGCAGCCGAGTTGCACGGGAGAATGTGAAAAGTGTTCATATGTAGTAAAAACCTGAGAAATCCGTCCGTTTTCGTCATTTGTTATCGAATCGACTTAAAGCCAGATGGACACATTGGCCGCTCTTCTCTCTGAAACGGTTGTACTTATCGTCTGCAGAGCTATGTCGCGTGCTGCGGTATGTGGAGACACTAAAATCACCATAGTAGAACACAGATGAAGCTTCTAAGTTGATGTAATAGCCAGTAAGAAGTAGTACAATTCAAGTTTTAGGTATCGATTATTGACTTTTTTAGCTGGCTTTGGTGCCTTGGACATGAGCTAGGACCTTGAGATTCTGCATGAAAGGAGGACTAGCAGCCGAGTTGCACGGGACAATGTGAAAAGTGTTCATATGTAGTAAAAACCTGAGAAATCCGTCCGTTTTCGTCATTTGTTATCGAATCGACTTAAAGCCAGATCGTCACATTGGCCGCTCTTCTCTCTGAAACGGTTGTACTTATCGTCTGCAATGCTATGTCGCGTGCTGCGGTATGCGGAGACACTAAAATCTCAATAGTAGAACACAGATGAAGCTTCTAAGTTGATGTAATAGCCAGTAAGTAGTAGTACAATTCAAGTTTTAGCTACTGATTATTGACTTTTTAGCTGGCTTTGGAGACTTGGACACGAGCTAGGACCTTAAGATTCTGCATGAAAGGAGGACTAGCAGCCGAGTTGCACTGGAGAATGTGAAAAGTGTTCATATGTAGTAAAAACCTGAGAAATCCGTCCGTTTTCGTCATTTGTTATCGAATCGACTTAAAGCCCGATCGTCACATTGGCCGCTCTTCTCTCTGAAAGGGTTGTACTTATCGTCTGCAAAGCTATGTCGCGTACTGTTGTATCCGGAGACACTAAACGCACCATAGTAGAACACAGATAAAGCTTCTAAGATGATATAATAGCCAGTAAGAAATAGTAGAATTCAAGTTTTATTTATACTTATTGACATTTTAGCTGGCTTTGGTGCCTTGGACATGAGCAATGACCTTAAGATTCTGCATGAAAGGAGGACTAGCACCCGAGTTGCACGGGAGAATGTGAAAAGTGTTCATATGTAGTAAAAACCTGAGAAATCCGTCCGTTTTCGTCATTTGTTATCTAATCGACTTAAAGCCAGATCGTCACATTTGCCGTTCTTCTCTCTGAAACCGTTGTACTTATCGTCTGCAAAGCTATGTCGCGTGCTGCGGTATGCGGAGACACTAAAAGCACCATAGTAGAACACAGATGAAGCTTCTAAGTTGATGTAATAGCCAGTAAGAAAAAGTTCAATTCAAGTTTTAGGTATCGATTATTGATTTCTTAGTTGGCTTTGGTGCCTTGGACATGAGCTATTACCTTAAGATTCTGCATGAAAGGAGGACTAGCAGCCGAGTTGCACGGGAGAATGTGAAAAGTGTTCATATGTAGTAAAAACCTGAGAAATCCGTCCGTTTTCGTCATTTGTTATCGAATCGACTTAAAGCCCGATCGTCACATTGGCCGCTCTTCTCTCTGAAACGGTTGTACTTATCGTCTGCAATGCTATGTCGCGTGCTGCGGTATGCGGAGACACTAAAATCTCCATAGTAGAACACAGATGAAGCTTCTAAGTTGATGTAATAGCCAGTAAGAAGTAGTACAATTCAAGTTTTAGGTATCGATTATTGAATTTTTAGCTGGCTTTGGTGCCTTGGACATGAGCTAGGACCTTAAGATTCTGCATGAAAGGACGACTAGCAGCCTAATTGCACGGGAGAATGTGAAAAGTGTTCATATGTAGTAAAAACCTGAGAAATCCGTTCGTTTTCGTCATTTGTTATCGAATCGACTTAAAGCCAAATCGTCACATTGGCCGCTCTTCTCTCTGAAACGGTTGTACTTATCGTCTGCAAAGCTATGTCGCGTACTGCGGTATTCGGAGACACTAAAAGCACCATAGTAGAACACAGATGAAGCTTCTAAGATGATGTAATAGGCAGTAAGAAATAGTACAATTCAAGTTTTAGGAATCGGTTATTGTCTTTTTACCCTTGTTTGGGGACTTGGACATGAGCTAGCAACTTAAGATTCTGCATGAATGGGGGACTAGCAGGCGAGTTGCACGGGAGAATGTGTAAAGTGTTCATATGTAGTAAAAACCTAAGAAATCCGTTCGTTTTCGTCATTTGTTATCGAATCGACTTAAAGCCAGATCGTCACATTGGCCGCTCTTCTCTCTGAAACGGTTGTACTTACCGTCTGCAGAGCTATGTCGCGTGCTGCGGTATGCAGACACACTAAAAGCACCATAGTAGAACACAGATGATACTTCCAAGTTGGTGTAATAGCCAGTAAGAAGTAGTAAAATTCAAGTTTTATGTACTGATTATTGACTTTTTAGCTGGCTTTGGTGCCTTGGACATGAGCTAGGACCTTAAGATTCTGCATGAAAGGAGGACTAGCAGCCTAATTGCACGGGAGAATGTGAAAAGTGTTCATATAGAGTAAAAACCTGAGAAATCCGTTCGTTTTCGTCATTTGTTATCGAATCGACTTAAAGCCAGATGGTCACATTGGCCGCTCTTCTCTCTGAAACGGTTGTACTAACCGTCTGCAGAGCTATGTCGCGTGCTGCGGTATGCAGAGACACTAAAAGCACCATTGTAGAACACAGATGATACTGCCAAGTTGATGTAATAGCCAGTAAGAAGTAGTAAAATTCAATTTTTATGTACTGATTATTGACTTTTTAGCTGGCTTTGGTGCCTTGGACATGAGCTAGGACCTTAAGATTCTGCATGAAAGGAGGACTAGCAGCCGAGTTGCACGGGAGAATGTGAAAAGTGCTCATATGTAGTAAAAACGTGAGAAATCCGTCCATTTTTGTCATTTGTTATCGAATCGACTTAAATGCAGATCATCACACCGGCCACTCTTCTCTCTGAAACGGTTGTACTTATCGTCTGCAAAGCTATGTCGCGTGCTGCGGTAAGCGGGGACACTAAAATCACCGTACTAGAACACAGATGAAGCTTCTAAGTTGATGTAATGGCCACTAAAAAGTAGTAGAATTCAAGTTTTAGGTATCGATTATTGACTTCTTAGTTGGCTTTGGTGCCTTGGACATGAGCTATTACCTTAAGATTCTGCATGAAAGGAGGACTAGCAGCCGAGTTGCACGGGAAAATGTGAAAAGTGTTCATATGTAGTAAAATCCTGAGAAATCCGTCCGTTTTCGTCATTTGTTATCGAATCGACTTAAAGCCCGATCGTCACATTGGCCGCTCTTCTCTCTGAAACGGTTGTACTTATCGTCTGCAATGCTATGTCGCGTGCTGCGGTATGCGGAGACACTAAAATCTCCATAGTAGAACACAGATGAAACTTCTAAGTTGATGTAATAGCCAGTAAGAAGTAGTACAATTCAAGTTTTATGTATCGATTATTGACTTCTTAGTTGGCTTTGGTGCCTTGGACATGAGCTATTACCTTAAGATTCTGCATGAAAGGAGGACTAGCAGTCGAGTTGCACGGGATAATGTGAAAAGTGTTCATATGTAGTAAAAACCTGAGAAATCCGTCCGTTTTCGTCATTTGTTATCGAATCGACTTAAAGCCCGATCGTCACATTGGCCGCTCTTCTCTCTGAAACGGTTGTACTTATCGTCTGCAATGCTATGTCGCGTGCTGCGGTATGCGGAGACACTAAAATCTCCATAGTAGAACACAGATGAAGCTTCTAAGTTGATGTAATAGCCAGTAAGAAGTAGTACAATTCAAGTTTTAGGTATCGATTATTGACTTCTTAGTTGGCTTTGGTGCCTTGGACATGAGCTATTACCTTAAGATTCTGCATGAAAGGAGGACTAGCAGCCGAGTTGCACGGGAGAATGTGAAAAGTGTTCATATGTAGTAAAAACCTGAGAAATCTGTCCGTTTTCGTCATTTGTTATCGAATCGACTTAAAGACCGATCGTCACATTGGCCGCCCTTCTCTCTGAAACGGTTGTACTTATCGTCTGCAATGCTATGTCGCGTGCTGCGGTATGCGGAGACACTAAAATCTCCATAGTAGAACACAGATGAAGCTTCTAAGTTGATGTAATAGCCAGTAAGAAGTAGTACAATTCAAGTTTTAGGTATTGATTATTGAATTTTTAGCTGGCTTTGGTGCCTTGGACATGAGCTAGGACCTTAAGATTCTGCATGAAAGGAGGACTAGCAGCCGAGTTGCACTGGAGAATGTGAAAAGTGTTCAAATAGAGTAAAAACCTGAGAAATCCGTCCGTTTTCGTCATTTTTATCGAATCGACTTAAAGCCAAATCGTCACGTTGGCCGCTCTTCTCTCTGAAACGGTTGTACTTATCATCTGCAGAGCTACGTCGCGTGCTGCGGTATGCAGAGACACTAAAAGCACCATAGTAGAACACAGATGACACTTCCAAGTTGATGTAATAGCCAGTAAGAAGTAGTACAATTCAAGTTTTAGGAACCGGTTATTGACTTTTTACCCTTGTTTGGTGCCTTGGACATGAGCTAGGAACTTAAGATTTTACATGCAGGAGGACTAGCAGCCGAGTTGCACGGGAGAATGTGTAAAGTGTTCATATGTAGTAAAAACCTGAGAAATCCGTTCGTTTTCGTCATTTGTTATCGAATCGACTTAGAGCCAGATCGTCACATTGGCCGCTCTTCTCTCTGAAACGGTTGTACTTATCGTCTGCAGAGGTATGTCGCGTGCTGCGGTATGCAGAGACACTAAAAGCACCATAGTAGAACACAGATGACACTTCCAAGTTGATGTAATAGCCAGTAAGAAGTAGTACAATTCAAGTTTTAGTTACTGACTATTGACTTTTTAGCTGGCTTTGGTGCCTTGGACATGAGCTAGGACCTTAAGATTCTGCATGAAAGGAGGACCAGCAGCCGAGTTGCCCAGGAGAATGTGAAAAGTGTTCATATGTAGTAAAAACCTGAGAAATCCGTCCGTTTTCGTCATTTGTTATCGAATCGAGTTAAAGCCAGATCGTCACATTGGCCGCTCTTCTCTCCGAAACGGTTGTACTTATCGTCTGCAAAGCTATGTCGCATGCTGCGGTATGCGGAGACACTAAAAGCACCATAGTAGAACACCGATGAAGCTTCTAAGTTGATGTAATAGCCAGTAAGAAGTAGTAGAATTCAAGTTTTTGGTATCGATTATTGACTTCTTAGTTGGCTTTGGTACCTTGGACATGAGCTAGGACCTTAAGATTCTGCATGAAAGGAGGACTAGCAGCCGAGTTGCACGGGAGAATGTGAAAAGTGTTCATATGTAGTAAAAACGTGAGAAATCCGTCCGTTTTTGTCATTTGTTATCGAATCGACTTAAAGGCAGATCGCCACACTGACCACTCTTCTCTCTGAAACGGTGGTACTTATCGTCTGCAAAGCTATGTCGCATGCTGCGGTATGCGGAGACACTAAAAGCACCATAGTAAAACACCGATGAAGCTTCTAAGTTGATGTAATAGCCAGTAAGATGTAGTACAATTCAAGTTTTAGCTACTAATTATTGACTTTTTAGCTGGCTTTGGAGCCTTGGACATGAGCTAGGACCTTAAGATTCTGCATGAAACGAAGGACTAGCAGCCGAGTTGCACGGGAGAATGTGAAAAGTGTTCATATGTAGTAAAAACGTGAGAAATCCGTCCTTTTTTGTCATTTGTTATCGAATCGACTTAAATGCAGATCGTCACACTGGCCACTCTTCTCTCTGAAACGGTTGTACTTATCGTCTGCAAAGCTATGTCGCGTGCTGCGGTATGCGGGGACACTAAAATCACCATACTAGAACACAGATGAAGCTTCTAAGTTGATGTAATAGCCACGAAAAAGTGGTAGAATTCAAGTTTTAGGTATCGATTATTGACTTCTTAGTTGGCTTTGGTGCCTTGGACATGAGCTATTACCTTAAGATTCTGCATGAAAGGAGGACTAGCAGCCGAGTTGCACTGGAGAATGTGAAAAGTGTTCATATGTAGTAAAAATCCTGAGAAATCCGTCCGTTTTCGTCATTTGTTATCGAATCGACTTAAAGCCCGATCGTCACATTGGCCGCTCTTCTCTCTGAAACGGTTGTACTTATCGTCTGCAATGCTTTGTCGTGTGCTGCGGTATGCGGAGACACTAAAATCTCCATAGTAGAACACAGATGAAACTTCTAAGTTGACGTAAGAGCCAGTAAGAAGTAGTACAATTCAAGTTTTATGTATCGATTATTGACTTCTTAGTTGGCTTTGGTGCCTTGGACATGAGCTGGGACCTTAAGATTCTGCATGAAAGGAGGAATAGCTGCCTAATTGCACGGGAGAATGTGAAAAGTGTTAATATAGAGTAAAAACCTGAGAAATCCGTTCGTTTTCGTCATTTGTTATCGAATCGACTTAAAGCCAGATGGTCACATTGGCCGCTCGTCTCTCTGTAACGGTTGTACTTACCGTCTGCAGAGCTATGTCGCGTGCTGCGGTATGCGGGGAAACTAAAATCACCATACTAGAACACAGATGAAGCTTCCAAGTTAATGTAATAGCCAGTAAGAAATAGTAAAATTCAACTTTTAGATACTGATTATTGACTTTTTAGCTGGCTTTGGTGCCTTGGACATGAGCTAGGACCTTAAGATTCTGCATGAAAGGACGACTAGCAGCCTAATTGCACGGGAGAATGTGAAAAGTGTTCATATGTAGTAAAAACCTGAGAAATCCGTTCGTTTTCGTCATTTGTTATCGAATCGACTTAAAGAAAAATCGTCACATTGGCCGCTCTTCTCTCTGAAACGGTTGTACTTATCGTCTGCAAAGCTATGTCGCGTACTGCGGTATTCGGAGACACTAAAAGCACCATAGTAGAACACAGATGAAGCTTCTAAGATGATGTAATAGGCAGTAAGAAATAGTACAATTCAAGTTTTAGGAATCGGTTATTGTCTTTTTACCCTTGTTTGGTGACTTGGACATGAGCTAGCACCTTAAGATTCTGCATGAAAGGGGGACTAGCAGGCGAGTTGCACGGGAGAATGTGTAAAGTGTTCATATGTAGTAAAAACCTGAGAAATCCGTTCGTTTTCGTCATTTGTTAGCGAATCGACTTAAAGCCAGATCGTCACATTGGCCGCTCTTCTCTCTGAAACGGTTGTACTTACCGTCTGCAGAGCTATGTCGCGTGCTGCGGTATGCAGAGACACTAAAAGCACCATAGTAGAACACAGATGATACTTCCAAGTTGGTGTAATAGCCAGTAAGAAGTAGTAAAATTCAAGTTTTAGGTACTGATTATTGAATTTTTAGCTGGCTTTGGTGCCTTGGACATGAGCTAGGACCTTAAGATTCTGCATGAAAGGAGGACTAGCAGCCGAGTTGCACGGGAGAATGTGAAAAGTGCTCATATGTAGTAAAAACGTAAGAAATCCGTCCATTTTTGTCATTTGTTATCGAATCGACTTAAATGCAGATCGTCACCCGGCCACTCTTCTCTCTGAAACGGTTGTACTTATCGTCTGCAAAGCTATGTCGCGTGCTGCGGTATGCGGGGACACTAAAATCACCATACTAGAACACAGATGAAGCTTCTAAGTTGATGTAATGGCCACTAAAAAGTAGTAGAATTCAAGTTTTAGGTATCGATTATTGACTTCTTAGTTGGCTTTGGTGCCTTGGACATGAGCTATTACCTTAAGATTCTGCATGAAAGGAGGACTAGCAGCCGAGTTGCACGGGAGAATGTGAAAAGTGTTCATATGTAGTAAAAACCTGAGAAATCCGTCCGTTTTCGTCATTTGTTATCGAATCGACTTAAAGCCCGATCGTCACATTGGCCGCTCTTCTCTCTGAAACGGTTGTACTTATCGTCTGCAATGCTATGTCGCGTGCTGCGGTATGCGGAGACACTAAAATCTCCATAGTAGAACACAGATGAAACTTCTAAGTTGATGTAATAGCCAGTAAGAAGTAGTACAATTCAAGTTTTATGTATGGATTATTGACTTCTTAGGTGGCTTTGGTGCCTTGGACATGAGCTATTACCTTAAGATTCTGCATGAAAGGAGGACTAGCAGTCGAGTTGCACGGGATAATGTGAAAAGTGTTCATATGTAGTAAAAACCTGAGAAATCCGTCCGTTTTCGTCATTTGTTATCGAATCGACTTAAAGCCCGATCGTCACATTGGCCGCTCTTCTCTCTGAAACGGTTGTACTTATCGTATGCAATGCTATGTCGCGTGCTGCGGTATGCGGAGACACTAAAATCTCCATAGTAGAACACAGATGAAGCTTCTAAGTTGATGTAATAGCCAGTAAGAAGTAGTACAATTCAAGTTTTAGGTATCGATTATGGACTTCTTAGTTGGCTTTGGTGCCTTGGACATGAGCTATTACCTTAAGATTCTGCATGAAAGGAGGACTAGCAGCCGAGTTGCACGGGAGAATGTGAAAAGTGTTCATATGTAGTAAAAACCTGAGAAATCCGTCCGTTTTCGTCATTTGTTATCGAATCGACTTAAAGACCAATCGTCACATTGGCCGCTCTTCTCTCTGAAACGGTTGTACTTATCGTCTGCAATGCTATGTCGCGTGCTGCGGTATGCGGAGACACTAAAATCTCCATAGTAGAACACAGATGAAGCTTCTAAGTTGATGTAATAGCCAGTAAGAAGTAGTACAATTCAAGTTTTAGGTATTGATTATTGAATTTTTAGCTGGCTTTGGTGCCTTGGACATGAGCTAGGACCTTAAGATTCTGCATGAAAGGAGGACTAGCAGCCGAGTTGCACGGGAGAATGTGAAAAGTGTTCAAATAGAGTAAAAACCTGAGAAATCCGTCCGTTTTCGTCATTTTTATCGAATCGACTTAAAGCCAAATCGTCACGTTGGCCGCTCTTCTCTCTGAAACGGTTGTACTTATCATCTGCAGAGCTACGTCGCGTGCTGCGGTATGCAGAGACACTAAAAGCACCATAGTAGAACACAGATGACACTTCCAAGTTGATGTAATAGCCAGTAAGAAGTAGTACAATTCAAGTTTTAGTTACTGATTATTGACTTTTTAGCTGGCTTTGGTGCCTTGGACATGAGCTAGGGCCTTAAGATTCTGCATGAAAGGAGGACCAGCAGCCGAGTTGCCCAGGAGAATGTGAAAAGTGTTCATATGTAGTAAAAACCTGAGAAATCCGTCCGTTTTCGTCATTTGTTATCGAATCGACTTAAAGCCAGATCGTCACATTGGCCGCTCTTCTCTCCGAAACGGTTGTACTTATCGTCTGCAAAGCTATGTCGCATGCTGCGGTATGCGGAGACACTAAAAGCACCATAGTAGAACACCGATGAAGCTTCTAAGTTGATGTAATAGCCAGTAAGAAGTAGTAGAATTCAAGTTTTTGGTATCGATTATTGACTCTTTTGTTGGCTTTGGTACCTTGGACATGGGCTAGGACCTTAAGATTCTGCATGAAAGGAGGACTAGCAGCCGAGTTGCACGGGAGAATGTGAAAAGTGTTCATATGTAGTAAAAACGTGAGAAATCCGTCCGTTTTTGTCATTTGTTATCGAATCGACTTAAAGGCAGATCGTCACACTGACCACTCTTCTCTCTGAAACGGTTGTACTTATCGTCTGCGAAGCTATGTCGCATGCTGCGGTATGCGGAGACACTAAAAGCACCATAGTAAAACACCGATGAAGCTTCTAAGTTGATGTAATAGCCAGTAAGATGTAGTAAAATTCAAGTTTTAGCTACTAATTATTGACTTTTTAGCTGGCTTTGGAGCCTTGGACATGAGCTAGGACCTTAAGATTCTGCATGAAAGGAGGACTAGCAGCCGAGTTGCACGGGAGAATGTGAAAAGTGTTCATATGTAGTAAAAACGTGAGAAATCCGTCCTTTTTTGTCATTTGTTATCGAATCGACTTAAATGCAGATCGTCACACTGGCCACTCTTCTCTCTGAAACGGTTGTACTTATCGTCTGCAAAGCTATGTCGCGTGCTGCGTTATGCGGAGACACTAAAATCTCCATAGTAGAACACAGATGAAACTTCTAAGTTGATGTAATAGCCAGTAAGAAGTAGTACAATTCAAGTTTTATGTATGGATTATTGACTTCTTAGGTGGCTTTGGTGCCTTGGACATGAGCTATTACCTTAAGATTCTGCATGAAAGGAGGACTAGCAGTCGAGTTGCACGGGATAATGTGAAAAGTGTTCATATGTAGTAAAAACCTGAGAAATCCGTCCGTTTTCGTCATTTGTTATCGAATCGACTTAAAGCCCGATCGTCACATTGGCCGCTCTTCTCTCTGAAACGGTTGTACTTATCGTATGCAATGCTATGTCGCGTGCTGCGGTATGCGGAGACACTAAAATCTCCATAGTAGAACACAGATGAAGCTTCTAAGTTGATGTAATAGCCAGTAAGAAGTAGTACAATTCAAGTTTTAGGTATCGATTATTGACTTCTTAGTTGGCTTTGGTGCCTTGGACATGAGCTATTACCTTAAGATTCTGCATGAAAGGAGGACTAGCAGCCGAGTTGCACGGGAGAATGTGAAAAGTGTTCATATGTAGTAAAAACCTGAGAAATCCGTCCGTTTTCGTCATTTGTTATCGAATCGACTTAAAGACCGATCGTCACATTGGCCGCTCTTCTCTCTGAAACGGTTGTACTTATCGTCTGCAATGCTATGTCGCGTGCTGCGGTATGCGGAGACACTAAAATCTCCATAGTAGAACACAGATGAAGCTTCTAAGTTGATGTAATAGCCAGTAGGAAGTAGTACAATTCAAGTTTTAGGTATTGATTATTGAATTTTTAGCTGGCTTTGGTGCCTTGGACATGAGCTAGGACCTTAAGATTCTGCATGAAAGGAGGACTAGCAGCCGAGTTGCACGGGAGAATGTGAAAAGTGTTCAAATAGAGTAAAAACCTGAGAAATCCGTCCGTTTTCGTCATTTTTATCGAATCGACTAAAAGCCAAATCGTCACGTTGGCCGCTCTTCTCTCTGAAACAGTTGTACTTATCATCTGCAGAGCTACGTCGCGTGCTGTTGTATGCAGAGACACTAAAAGCACCATAGTAGAACATAGATGACACTTCCAAGTTGATGTAATAGCCAGTAAGAAGTAGTACAATTCAAGTTTTAGGTATCGATTATTGACTTCTTAGTTGGCTTTGGTGCCTTATACATGAGCTATTACCTTAAGATTCTGCATGAAAGGAGGACTAGCAGCCGAGTTGCATGGGAGAATGTGAAAAGTGTTCATATGTAGTAAAAACCTGAGAAATCCGTCAGTTTTCGTCATTTGTTATCGAATCGACTTAAAGCCCGATCGTCACATTGGCCGCTCTTCTCTCTGAATCGGTTGTACTTATCGTCTGCAATGCTATGTCGCGTGCTGCGGTATGCGGAGACACTAAAATCTCCATAGTAGAACACAGATGAAGCTTCTAAGTTGATGTAATAGCCAGTAAGAAGTAGTACAATTCAAGTTTTAGGTATCGATTATTGAATTTTTATGTGGCTTTGGTGCCTTGGACATGTGCTAGGACCTTAAGATTCTGCATGAAAGGAGGACTAGCAGCCGAGTTGCACGGGAGAATGTGAAAAGTGTTCAAATAGAGTAAAAACCTGAGAAATCCGTCCGTTTTCGTCATTTTTATCGAATCGACTTAAAGCCAAATCGTCACATTGGCCGCTCTTCTCTCTGAAACGGTTGTACTTATCGTCTGCAGAGCTACGTCGCGTGCTGCGGTATGCAGAGACACTAAACGCACCATAGTAGAACACAGATGACACTTCCAAGTTGATGTAATAGCCAGTAAGAAGTAGTACAATTCAAGTTTTAGTTACTGATTATTGACTTTTTAGCTGGCTTTGGTGCCTTGGACATGAGCTAGGACCTTAAGATTCTGCATGAAAGGAGGAGTAGCAGCCGAGTTGCCCAGGAGAATGTGAAAAGTGTTCATATGTAGAAAAAACCTGAGAAATCCGTCCGTTTTCGTCATTTGTTATCGAATGGACTTAAAGCCAGATCGTCACATTGGCCGCTCTTCTCTCCGAAACGGTTGTACTTATCGTATGCAAAGCTATGTCGCGTGCTGCGGCATGTGGGGACACTAAAATCACCATAGTGGAACACAGATGAAGCTTCCAAGTTGACGTAATAGCCAGTAAGAAGTAGTACAATTCCAGTTTTAGGTATCGATTATTGACTTTTTAGCTGGCTTTGGTGCCTTGGACATGAGCTATTACCTTAAGATTCTGCATGAAAGGAGGACTAGCAGCCGAGTTGCACGGGAGAATGTGAAAAGTGTTCATATGTAGTAAAAACCTGAGAAATCCGTCCGTTTTCGTCATTTGTTATCGAATCGACTTAAAGACCGATCGTCACATTGGCCGCTCTTCTCTCTGAAACGGTTGTACTTATCGTCTGCAATGCTATGTCGCGTGCTGCGGTATGCGGAGACACTAAAATCTCCATAGTAGAACACAGATGAAGCTTCTAAGTTGATGTAATAGCCAGTAAGAAGTAGTACAATTCAAGTTTTAGGTATTGATTATTGAATTTTTAGCTGGCTTTGGTGCCTTGGACATGAGCTAGGACCTTAAGATTCTGCATGAAAGGAGGACTAGCAGCCGAGTTGCACGGGAGAATGTGAAAAGTGTTCAAATAGAGTAAAAACCTGAGAAATCCGTCCGTTTTCGTCATTTTTATCGAATCGACTAAAAGCCAAATCGTCACGTTGGCCGCTCTTCTCTCTGAAACGGTTGTACTTATCATCTGCAGAGCTACGTCGCGTGCTGTTGTATGCAGAGACACTAAAAGCACCATAGTAGAACATAGATGACACTTCCAAGTTGATGTAATAGCCAGTAAGAAGTAGTACAATTCAAGTTTTAGGTATCGATTATTGACTTCTTAGTTGGCTTTGGTGCCTTATACATGAGCTATTACCTTAAGATTCTGCATGAAAGGAGGACTAGCAGCCGAGTTGCATGGGAGAATGTGAAAAGTGTTCATATGTAGTAAAAACCTGAGAAATCCGTCAGTTTTCGTCATTTGTTATCGAATCGACTTAAAGCCCGATCGTCACATTGGCCGCTCTTCTCTCTGAATCGGTTGTACTTATCGTCTGCAATGCTATGTCGCGTGCTGCGGTATGCGGAGACACTAAAATCTCCATAGTTGAACACAGATGAAGCTTCTAAGTTGATGTAATAGCCAGTAAGAAGTAGTACAATTCAAGTTTTAGGTATCGATTATTGAATTTTTATGTGGCTTTGGTGCCTTGGACATGTGCTAGGACTTTAAGATTCTGCATGAAAGGAGGACTAGCAGCCGAGTTGCACGGGAGATTGTGAAAAGTGTTCAAATAGAGTAAAAACCTGAGAAATCCGTCCGTTTTCGTCATTTTTATCGAATCGACTTAAAGCCAAATCGTCACATTGGCCGCTCTTCTCTCTGAAACGGTTGTACTTATCGTCTGCAGAGCTACGTCGCGTGCTGCGGTATGCAGAGACACTAAACGCACCATAGTAGAACACAGATGACACTTCCAAGTTGATGTAATAGCCAGTAAGAAGTAGTACAATTCAAGTTTTAGTTACTGATTATTGACTTTTTACCTGGCTTTGGTGCCTTGGACATGAGCTAGGACCTTAAGATTCTGCATGAAAGGAGGAGTAGCAGCCGAGTTGCCCAGGAGAATGTGAGAAGTGTTCATATGTAGAAAAAACCTGAGAAATCCGTCCGTTTTCGTCATTTGTTATCGAATCGACTTAAATGCAGATCGTCACACTGGCCACTCTTCTCTCTGAAACGGTTGTACTTATCGTCTGCAAAGCTATGTCGCGTGCTGCGTTATGCGGAGACACTAAAATCTCCATAGTAGAACACAGATGAAACTTCTAAGTTGATGTAATAGCCAGTAAGAAGTAGTACAATTCAAGTTTTATGTATGGATTATTGACTTCTTAGGTGGCTTTGGTGCCTTGGACATGAGCTATTACCTTAAGATTCTGCATGAAAGGAGGACTAGCAGTCGAGTTGCACGGGATAATGTGAAAAGTGTTCATATGTAGTAAAAACCTGAGAAATCCGTCCGTTTTCGTCATTTGTTATCGAATCGACTTAAAGCCCGATCGTCACATTGGCCGCTCTTCTCTCTGAAACGGTTGTACTTATCGTATGCAATGCTATGTCGCGTGCTGCGGTATGCGGAGACACTAAAATCTCCATAGTAGAACACAGATGAAGCTTCTAAGTTGATGTAATAGCCAGTAAGAACTAGTACAATTCAAGTTTTAGGTATCGATTATTGACTTCTTAGTTGGCTTTGGTGCCTTGGACATGAGCTATTACCTTAAGATTCTGCATGAAAGGAGGACTAGCAGCCGAGTTGCACGGGAGAATGTGAAAAGTGTTCATATGTAGTAAAAACCTGAGAAATCCGTCCGTTTTCGTCATTTGTTATCGAATCGACTTAAAGACCGATCGTCACATTGGCCGCTCTTCTCTCTGAAACGGTTGTACTTATCGTCTGCAATGCTATGTCGCGTGCTGCGGTATGCGGAGACACTAAAATCTCCATAGTAGAACACAGATGAAGCTTCTAAGTTGATGTAATAGCCAGTAGGAAGTAGTACAATTCAAGTTTTAGGTATTGATTATTGAATTTTTAGCTGGCTTTGGTGCCTTGGACATGAGCTAGGACCTTAAGATTCTGCATGAAAGGAGGACTAGCAGCCGAGTTGCACGGGAGAATGTGAAAAGTGTTCAAATAGAGTAAAAACCTGAGAAATCCGTCCGTTTTCGTCATTTTTATCGAATCGACTAAAAGCCAAATCGTCACGTTGGCCGCTCTTCTCTCTGAAACAGTTGTACTTATCATCTGCAGAGCTACGTCGCGTGCTGTTGTATGCAGAGACACTAAAAGCACCATAGTAGAACATAGATGACACTTCCAAGTTGATGTAATAGCCAGTAAGAAGTAGTACAATTCAAGTTTTAGGTATCGATTATTGACTTCTTAGTTGGCTTTGGTGCCTTATACATGAGCTATTACCTTAAGATTCTGCATGAAAGGAGGACTAGCAGCCGAGTTGCATGGGAGAATGTGAAAAGTGTTCATATGTAGTAAAAACCTGAGAAATCCGTCAGTTTTCGTCATTTGTTATCGAATCGACTTAAAGCCCGATCGTCACATTGGCCGCTCTTCTCTCTGAATCGGTTGTACTTATCGTCTGCAATGCTATGTCGCGTGCTGCGGTATGCGGAGACACTAAAATCTCCATAGTAGAACACAGATGAAGCTTCTAAGTTGATGTAATAGCCAGTAAGAAGTAGTACAATTCAAGTTTTAGGTATCGATTATTGAATTTTTATGTGGCTTTGGTGCCTTGGACATGTGCTAGGACCTTAAGATTCTGCATGAAAGGAGGACTAGCAGCCGAGTTGCACGGGAGAATGTGAAAAGTGTTCAAATAGAGTAAAAACCTGAGAAATCCGTCCGTTTTCGTCATTTTTATCGAATCGACTTAAAGCCAAATCGTCACATTGGCCGCTCTTCTCTCTGAAACGGTTGTACTTATCGTCTGCAGAGCTACGTCGCGTGCTGCGGTATGCAGAGACACTAAACGCACCATAGTAGAACACAGATGACACTTCCAAGTTGATGTAATAGCCAGTAAGAAGTAGTACAATTCAAGTTTTAGTTACTGATTATTGACTTTTTAGCTGGCTTTGGTGCCTTGGACATGAGCTAGGACCTTAAGATTCTGCATGAAAGGAGGAGTAGCAGCCGAGTTGCCCAGGAGAATGTGAAAAGTGTTCATATGTAGAAAAAACCTGAGAAATCCGTCCGTTTTCGTCATTTGTTATCGAATGGACTTAAAGCCAGATCGTCACATTGGCCGCTCTTCTCTCCGAAACGGTTGTACTTATCGTATGCAAAGCTATGTCGCGTGCTGCGGCATGTGGGGACACTAAAATCACCATAGTGGAACACAGATGAAGCTTCCAAGTTGACGTAATAGCCAGTAAGAAGTAGTACAATTCCAGTTTTAGGTATCGATTATTGACTTTTTAGCTGGCTTTGGTGCCTTGGACATGAGCTATTACCTTAAGATTCTGCATGAAAGGAGGACTAGCAGCCGAGTTGCACGGGAGAATGTGAAAAGTGTTCATATGTAGTAAAAACCTGAGAAATCCGTCCGTTTTCGTCATTTGTTATCGAATCGACTTAAAGACCGATCGTCACATTGGCCGCTCTTCTCTCTGAAACGGTTGTACTTATCGTCTGCAATGCTATGTCGCGTGCTGCGGTATGCGGAGACACTAAAATCTCCATAGTAGAACACAGATGAAGCTTCTAAGTTGATGTAATAGCCAGTAAGAAGTAGTACAATTCAAGTTTTAGGTATTGATTATTGAATTTTTAGCTGGCTTTGGTGCCTTGGACATGAGCTAGGACCTTAAGATTCTGCATGAAAGGAGGACTAGCAGCCGAGTTGCACGGGAGAATGTGAAAAGTGTTCAAATAGAGTAAAAACCTGAGAAATCCGTCCGTTTTCGTCATTTTTATCGAATCGACTAAAAGCCAAATCGTCACGTTGGCCGCTCTTCTCTCTGAAACGGTTGTACTTATCATCTGCAGAGCTACGTCGCGTGCTGTTGTATGCAGAGACACTAAAAGCACCATAGTAGAACATAGATGACACTTCCAAGTTGATGTAATAGCCAGTAAGAAGTAGTACAATTCAAGTTTTAGGTATCGATTATTGACTTCTTAGTTGGCTTTGGTGCCTTATACATGAGCTATTACCTTAAGATTCTGCATGAAAGGAGGACTAGCAGCCGAGTTGCATGGGAGAATGTGAAAAGTGTTCATATGTAGTAAAAACCTGAGAAATCCGTCAGTTTTCGTCATTTGTTATCGAATCGACTTAAAGCCCGATCGTCACATTGGCCGCTCTTCTCTCTGAATCGGTTGTACTTATCGTCTGCAATGCTATGTCGCGTGCTGCGGTATGCGGAGACACTAAAATCTCCATAGTTGAACACAGATGAAGCTTCTAAGTTGATGTAATAGCCAGTAAGAAGTAGTACAATTCAAGTTTTAGGTATCGATTATTGAATTTTTATGTGGCTTTGGTGCCTTGGACATGTGCTAGGACTTTAAGATTCTGCATGAAAGGAGGACTAGCAGCCGAGTTGCACGGGAGATTGTGAAAAGTGTTCAAATAGAGTAAAAACCTGAGAAATCCGTCCGTTTTCGTCATTTTTATCGAATCGACTTAAAGCCAAATCGTCACATTGGCCGCTCTTCTCTCTGAAACGGTTGTACTTATCGTCTGCAGAGCTACGTCGCGTGCTGCGGTATGCAGAGACACTAAACGCACCATAGTAGAACACAGATGACACTTCCAAGTTGATGTAATAGCCAGTAAGAAGTAGTACAATTCAAGTTTTAGTTACTGATTATTGACTTTTTACCTGGCTTTGGTGCCTTGGACATGAGCTAGGACCTTAAGATTCTGCATGAAAGGAGGAGTAGCAGCCGAGTTGCCCAGGAGAATGTGAGAAGTGTTCATATGTAGAAAAAACCTGAGAAATCCGTCCGTTTTCGTCATTTGTTATCGAATGGACTTAAAGCCAGATCGTCACATTGGCCGCTCTTCTCTCCGAAACGGTTGTACTTATCGTATGCAAAGCTATGTCGCGTGCTGCAGCATGCGGGGACACTAAAATCACCATAGTGGAACACAGATGAAGCTTCCAAGTTGACGTAATAGCCAGTAAGAAGTAGTACAATTCCAGTTTTAGGTATCGATTATTGACTTTTTAGCTGGCTTTGATGCCTTGGACATGAGCTAGGACCTTAAGATTCTGCATGAAAGGAGGACTAGCAGCCGAGTTGCACGGGAGAATTTGAAAAGTGTTCATATGTAGTAAAAACCTGAGAAATCCGTTCGTTTTCGTCATTTGTTATCGAATCGACTTAAAGCCAGATTGTCACATTGGCCGCTCTTCTCTCTGAAACGGTTGTACTTATCGTCTGCAATGCTATGTCGCGTGCTGCGCTATGCGGAGACACTAAAAGCACCATAGTAGACACAGATGAAGCTTCTAAGTTGATGTAATAGCCAGTAAGAAGTAGTACAATTCAAGTTTTAGGTATCGATTATTGACTTTTTAGCTGGCTTTGGTGCCTTGGACATGAGCTATTACCTTAAGATTCTGCATGAAAGGAGGACTAGCAGCCGCGTTGCACGGGAGAATGTGAAAAGTGTTAAAATGTAGTAAAAACCAAACTGAGAAATCCGTCCGTTTTCGTCATTTGTTATCGAATCGACTTAAAGCCAACTCGTCACATTGGCCGCTCTTCTCACTGAAACGGTTGTACTTATCGTCTGCAAAGCTTTGTCGCGAGCTGCGGTATGCGGAGACCCTAAAAGCACCATAGTAGAACACATATGAAGCTTCTAAGATGATGTAATAGCCAGTAAGAAGTAGTACAATTCAAGTTTTAGGTACCGATTATTTACTTTTTAGCTGGCTTAGGTGCCTTGGAGATGAGCTAGGGCCTTAAGATTCTTCATTAAAGGAGGACTAGCAGCCGAGTTGAACGGGAGAATGTGTAAAGTTGTTCATATGTAGTAAAAACCTGAGAAATCCGTTGGTTTTCGTCATTTGTTATCGAATCGACTTAGAGCCAGATCGTCACATTGGCCGCTCTTCTCTCTGAAACGGTTGTACTTATCGTCTGCAGAGGTATGTCGCGTGCTGCGGTATGCAGAGACACTAAAAGCACCATAGTAGAACACAGATGACACTTCCAAGTTGATGTAATAGCCAGTAAGAAGTAGTACAATTCAAGTTTTAGTTACTGATTATTGACTTTTTAGCTGGCTTTTGTGCCTTGGACATGAGCTAGGACCTTAAGATTCTGCATGAAAGGAGGACTAGCAGCCGAGTTGCCCAGGAGAATGTGAAAAGTGTTCATATGTAGTAAAAACCTGAGAAATCCGTCCGTTTTCGTCATTTGTTATCGAATGGACTTAAAGCCAGATCGTCACATTGGCCGCTCTTCTCTCCGAAACGGTTGTACTTATCGTCTGCAAAGCTATGTCGCATGCTGCGGTATGCGGAGACACTAAAAGCACCATAGTAGAACACCGATGAAGCTTCTAATTTGATGTAATAGCCAGTAAGAAGTAGTAGAATTCAAGTTTTAGGTATCGATTATTGACTTCTTAGTTGGCTTTGGTGCCTTATACATGAGCTATTACCTTAAGATTCTGCATGAAAGGAGGACTAGCAGCCGAGTTGCATGGGAGAATGTGAAAAGTGTTCATATGTAGTAAAAACCTGAGAAATCCGTCAGTTTTCGTCATTTGTTATCGAATCGACTTAAAGCCCGATCGTCACATTGGCCGCTCTTCTCTCTGAATCGGTTGTACTTATCGTGTGCAATGCTATGTCGCGTGCTGCGGTATGCGGAGACACTAAAATCTCCATAGTAGAACACAGATGAAGCTTCTAAGTTGATGTAATAGCCAGTAAGAAGTAGTACAATTCAAGTTTTAGGTATCGATTATTGAATTTTTATGTGGCTTTGGTGCCTTGGACAAGTGCTAGGACCTTAAGATTCTGCATGAAAGGAGGACTAGCAGCCGAGTTGCACGGGAGAATGTGAAAAGTGTTCAAATAGAGTAAAAACCTGAGAAATCCGTCCGTTTTCGTCATTTTTATCGAATCGACTTAAAGCCAAATCGTCACATTGGCCGCTCTTCTCTCTGAAACGGTTGTACTTATCGTCTGCAGAGCTACGTCGCGTGCTGCGGTATGCAGAGACACTAAACGCACCATAGTAGAACACAGATGACACTTCCAATTTGATGTAAAAGCCAGTAAGAAGTAGTACAATTCAAGTTTTAGTTACTGATTATTGATTTTTTAGCTGGCTTTGGTGCCTTGGACATGAGCTAGGACCTTAAGATTCTGCATGAAAGGAGGAGTAGCAGCCGAGTTGCCCAGGAGAATGTGAAAAGTGTTCATATGTAGAAAAAACCTGAGAAATCCGTCGGTTTTCGTCATTTGTTATCGAATGGACTTAAAGCCAGATCGTCACATTGGCCGCTCTTCTCTCCGAAACGGTTGTACTTATCGTATGCAAAGCTATGTCGCGTGCTGCGGCATGCGGGGACACTAAAATCACCATAGTGGAACACAGATGAAGCTTCCAAGTTGACGTAATAGCCAGTAAGAAGTAGTACAATTCCAGTTTTAGGTATCGATTATTGACTTTTTAGCTGGCTTTGATGCCTTGGACATGAGCTAGGACCTTAAGATTCTGCATGAAAGGAGGACTAGCAGCCGAGTTGCACGGGAGAATTTGAAAAGTGTTCATATGTAGTAAAAACCTGAGAAATCCGTTCGTTTTCGTCATTTGTTATCGAATCGACTTAAAGCCAGATTGTCACATTGGCCGCTCTTCCCTCTGAAACGGTTGTACTTATCGTCTGCAATGCTATGTCGCGTGCTGCGCTATGCGGAGACACTAAAAGCACCATAGTAGACACAGATGAAGCTTCTAAGTTGATGTAATAGCCAGTAAGAAGTAGTACAATTCAAGTTTTAGGTATCGATTATTGACTTTTTAGCTGGCTTTGGTGCCTTGGACATGAGCTATTACCTTAAGATTCTCCATGAAAGGAGGACTAGCAGCCGCGTTGCACGGGAGAATGTGAAAAGTGTTCAAATGTAGTAAAAACCAAACTGAGAAATCCGTCCGTTTTCGTCATTTGTTATCGAATCGACTTAAAGCCAGATCGTCACATTGGCCGCTCTTCTCACTGAAACGGTTGTACTTATCGTCTGCAAAGCTATGTCGCGAGCTGCGGTATGCGGAGACCCTAAAAGCACCATAGTAGAACACGTATGAAACTTCTAAGATGATGTAATAGCCAGTAAGAAGTAGTACAATTCAAGTTTTAGGTACCGATTATTTACTTTTTAGCTGGCTTTGGTGCCTTGGAGATGAGCTAGGGCCTTAAGATTCTTCATTAAAGGAGGACTAGCAGCCGAGTTGAACGGGAGAATGTGTAAAGTTGTTCATATGTAGTAAAAACCTGAGAAATCCGTTGGTTTTCGTCATTTGTTATCGAATCGACTTAGAGCCAGATCGTCACATTGGCCGCTCTTCTCTCTGAAACGGTTGTACTTATCGTCTGCAGAGGTATGTCGCGTGCTGCGGTATGCAGAGACACTAAAAGCACCATAGTAGAACACAGATGACACTTCCAAGTTGATGTAATAGCCAGTAAGAAGTAGTACAATTCAAGTTTTAGTTACTGATTATTGACTTTTTAGCTGGCTTTGGTGCCTTGGACATGAGCTAGGACCTTAAGATTCTGCATGAAAGGAGGACTAGCAGCCGAGTTGCCCAGGAGAATGTGAAAAGTGTTCATATGTAGTAAAAACCTGAGAAATCCGTCCGTTTTCGTCATTTGTTATCGAATCGACTTAAAGCCAGATCGTCACATTGGCCGCTCTTCTCTCCGAAACGGTTGTACTTATCGTCTGCAAAGCTATGTGGCATGCTGCGGTATGCGGAGACACTAAAAGCACCATAGTAGAGCACCGATGAAGCTTCTAATTTGATGTAATAGCCAGTAAGAAGTAGTAGAATTCAAGTTTTTGGTATCGATTATTGACTTTTTTGTTGGCTTTGGTACCTTGGACATGAGCTAGGACCTTAAGATTCTGCATGAAAGGATGACTAGCAGCCGAGTTGCACGGGAGAATGTGAAAAGTGTTCATATGTAGTAAAAACGTGAGAAATCCGTCCGTTTTTGTCATTTGTTATCGAATCGACTTAAAGCCAGATCGTCACACTGACCACTCTTCTCTCTGAAACGGTTGTACTTATCGTCTGCAAAGCTATGTCGCATGCTGCGGTATGCGGAGACACTAAAAGCACCATAGTAAAACACCGATGAAGCCTCTAAGTTGATGTAATAGCCAGTAAGATGTAGTACAATTCAAGTTTTAGCTACTAATTATTGACTTTTTAGCTGGCTTTGGAGCCTTGGACATGAGCTAGGACCTTAAGATTCTGCATGAAAGGAGGACTAGCAGCCGAGTTGCACAGGAGAATGTGAAATGTGTTCATATGTAGTAAAAACCTGAGAAATCCGTCCGTTTTCGTCATTTGTTATCGAATCGACTTAAGGCCAGATCGTCACATTGGCCGCTCTTCTCTCTGAAACGGTTGTACTTATCGTCTGTTAAGCTATGTCGCGTGCTGCGGTATGCGGGGACACTAAAATCACTATAGTAGAACACAGATGAAGCTTCTAAGTTGATGTAATTGCCAGTAAGAAGTAGTACAATTCAAGTTTTAGGTATCGATTATTGAATTTTTATGTGGCTTTGGTGCCTTGGACATGAGCTAGGACCTTAAGATTCTGCATGAAAGGAGGACTAGCAGCCGAGTTGCACGGGAGAATGTGAAAAGTGTTCAAATAGAGTAAAAACCTGAGAAATCCGTTGGTTTTCGTCATTTTTATCGAATCGACTTAAAGCCAAATCGTCACATTGGCCGCTCTTCTCTCTGAAACGGTTGTACTTATCGTCTGCAGAGCTACGTCGCGTGCTGTGGTATGCAGAGACACTAAACGCACCATAGTAGAACACAGATGACACTTCCAAGTTGATGTAATAGCCAGTAAGAAGTAGTACAATTCAAGTTTTAGTTACTGATTATTGACTTTTTAGCTGGCTTTGGTGCCTTGGACATGAGCTAGGACCTTAAGATTCTGCATGAAAGGAGGAGTAGCAGCCGAGTTGCACGGGAGAATGTGAAAAGTGTTCAAATAGAGTAAAAACCTGAGAAATCCGTCCGTTTTCGTCATTTTTATCGAATCGACTTAAAGCCAAATCGTCACATTGGCCGCTCTTCTCTCTGAAACGGTTGTACTTATCGTCTGCAGAGCTACGTCCCGTGCTGCGGTATGCAGAGACACTAAACGCACCATAGTAGAACACAGATGACACTTCCAATTTGATGTAAAAGCCAGTAAGAAGTAGTACAATTCAAGTTTTAGTTACTGATTATTGATTTTTTAGCTGGCTTTGGTGCCTTGGACATGAGCTAGGACCTTAAGATTCTGCATGAAAGGAGGAGTAGCAGCCGAGTTGCCCAGGAGAATGTGAAAAGTGTTCATATGTAGAAAAAACCTGAGAAATCCGTCCGTTTTCGTCATTTGTTATCGAATGGACTTAAAGCCAGATCGTCACATTGGCCGCTCTTCTCTCCGAAACGGTTGTACTTATCGTATGCAAAGCTATGTCGCGTGCTGCGGCATGCGGGGACACTAAAATCACCATAGTGGAACACAGATGAAGCTTCCAAGTTGACGTAATAGCCAGTAAGAAGTAGTACAATTCCAGTTTTAGGTATCGATTATTGACTTTTTAGCTGGCTTTGATGCCTTGGACATGAGCTAGGACCTTAAGATTCTGCATGAAAGGAGGACTAGCAGCCGAGTTGCACGGGAGAATTTGAAAAGTGTTCATATGTAGTAAAAACCTGAGAAATCCGTTCGTTTTCGTCATTTGTTATCGAATCGACTTAAAGCCAGATTGTCACATTGGCCGCTCTTCCCTCTGAAACGGTTGTACTTATCGTCTGCAATGCTATGTCGCGTGCTGCGCTATGCGGAGACACTAAAAGCACCATAGTAGACACAGATGAAGCTTCTAAGTTGATGTAATAGCCAGTAAGAAGTAGTACAATTCAAGTTTTAGGTATCGATTATTGACTTTTTAGCTGGCTTTGGTGCCTTGGACATGAGCTATTACCTTAAGATTCTGCATGAAAGGAGGACTAGCAGCCGCGTTGCACGGGAGAATGTGAAAAGTGTTCAAATGTAGTAAAAACCAAACTGAGAAATCCGTCCGTTTTCGTCATTTGTTATCGAATCGACTTAAAGCCAGATCGTCACATTGGCCGCTCTTCTCACTGAAACGGTTGTACTTATCGTCTGCAAAGCTATGTCGCGAGCTGCGGTATGCGGAGACCCTAAAAGCACCATAGTAGAACACATATGAAGCTTCTAAGATGATGTAATAGCCAGTAAGAAGTAGTACAATTCAAGTTTTAGGTACCGATTATTTACTTTTTAGCTGGCTTTGGTGCCTTGGAGATGAGCTAGGGCCTTAAGATTCTTCATTAAAGGAGGACTAGCAGCCGAGTTGAACGGGAGAATGTGTAAAGTTGTTCATATGTAGTAAAAACCTGAGAAATCCGTTGGTTTTCGTCATTTGTTATCGAATCGACTTAGAGCCAGATCGTCACATTGGCCGCTCTTCTCTCTGAAACGGTTGTACTTATCGTCTGCAGAGGTATGTCGCGTGCTGCGGTATGCAGAGACACTAAAAGCACCATAGTAGAACACAGATGACACTTCCAAGTTGATGTAATAGCCAGTAAGAAGTAGTACAATTCAAGTTTTAGTTACTGATTATTGACTTTTTAGCTGGCTTTGGTGCCTTGGACATGAGCTAGGACCTTAAGATTCTGCATGAAAGGAGGACTAGCAGCCGAGTTGCCCAGGAGAATGTGAAAAGTGTTCATATGTAGTAAAAACCTGAGAAATCCGTCCGTTTTCGTCATTTGTTATCGAATCGACTTAAAGCCAGATCGTCACATTGGCCGCTCTTCTCTCCGAAACGGTTGTACTTATCGTCTGCAAAGCTATGTGGCATGCTGCGGTATGCGGAGACACTAAAAGCACCATAGTAGAGCACCGATGAAGCTTCTAATTTGATGTAATAGCCAGTAAGAAGTAGTAGAATTCAAGTTTTTGGTATCGATTATTGACTTTTTTGTTGGCTTTGGTACCTTGGACATGAGCTAGGACCTTAAGATTCTGCATGAAAGGATGACTAGCAGCCGAGTTGCACGGGAGAATGTGAAAAGTGTTCATATGAAGTAAAAACGTGAGAAATCCGTCCGTTTTTGTCATTTGTTATCGAATCGACTTAAAGCCAGATCGTCACACTGACCACTCTTCTCTCTGAAACGGTTGTACTTATCGTCTGCAAAGCTATGTCGCATGCTGCGGTATGCGGAGACACTAAAAGCACCATAGTAAAACACCGATGAAGCCTCTAAGTTGATGTAATAGCCAGTAAGATGTAGTACAATTCAAGTTTTAGCTACTAATTATTGACTTTTTAGCTGGCTTTGGAGCCTTGGACATGAGCTAGGACCTTAAGATTCTGCATGAAAGGAGGACTAGCAGCCGAGTTGCACAGGAGAATGTGAAATGTGTTCATATGTAGTAAAAACCTGAGAAATCCGTCCGTTTTCGTCATTTGTTATCGAATCGACTTAAGGCCAGATCGTCACATTGGCCGCTCTTCTCTCTGAAACGGTTGTACTTATCGTCTGTTAAGCTATGTCGCGTGCTGCGGTATGCGGGGACACTAAAATCACTATAGTAGAACACAGATGAAGCTTCTAAGTTGATGTAATTGCCAGTAAGAAGTAGTACAATTCAAGTTTTAGGTATCGATTATTGAATTTTTATGTGGCTTTGGTGCCTTGGACATGAGCTAGGACCTTAAGATTCTGCATGAAAGGAGGACTAGCAGCCGAGTTGCACGGGAGAATGTGAAAAGTGTTCAAATAGAGTAAAAACCTGAGAAATCCGTTGGTTTTCGTCATTTTTATCGAATCGACTTAAAGCCAAATCGTCACATTGGCCGCTCTTCTCTCTGAAACGGTTGTACTTATCGTCTGCAGAGCTACGTCGCGTGCTGTGGTATGCAGAGACACTAAACGCACCATAGTAGAACACAGATGACACTTCCAAGTTGATGTAATAGCCAGTAAGAAGTAGTACAATTCAAGTTTTAGTTACTGATTATTGATTTTTTAGCTGGCTTTGGTGCCTTGGACATGAGCTAGGACCTTAAGATTCTGCATGAAAGGAGGAGTAGCAGCCGAGTTGCCCAGGAGAATGTGAAAAGTGTTCATATGTAGTAAAAACCTGAGAAATCCGTCCGTTTTCGTCATTTGTTATCGAATGGACTTAAAGCCAGGTCGTCACATTGGCCGCTCTTCTCTCCGAAACGGTTGTACTTATCGTCTGCAAAGCTATGTCGCGTGCTGCGGCATGCGGGGACACTAAAATCACCATAGTGGAACACAGATGAAGCTTCCAAGTTGACGTAATAGCCAGTAAGAAGTAGTACAATTCCAGTTTTAGGTATCGATTATTGACTTTTTAGCTGGCTTTGATGCCTTGGACATGAGCTATTACCTTAAGATTCTGCATGAAAGGAGGACTAGCAGCCGCGTTGCACGGGAGAATGTGAAAAGTGTTCAAATGTAGTAAAAACCAAACTGAGAAATCCGTCCGTTTTCGTCATTTGTTATCGAATCGACTTAAAGCCAGATCGTCACATTGGCCGCTCTTCTCACTGAAACGGTTGTACTTATCGCCTGCAAAACTATGTCGCGAGCTGCGGTATGCGGAGACCCTAAAAGCACCATAGTAGAACACATATGAAGCTTCTAAGATGATGTAATAGCCAGTAAGAAGTAGTACTATTCAAGTTTTAGGTACCGATTATTTACTTTTTAGCTGGCTTTGGTGCCTTGGAGATGAGCTAGGGCCTTAAGATTCTTCATTAAAGGAGGACTAGCAGCCGAGTTGAACGGGAGAATGTGTAAAGTTGTTCATATGTAGTAAAAACCTGAGAAATCCGTTGGTTTTCGTCATTTGTTATCGAATCGACTTAGAGCCAGATCGTCACATTGGCCGCTCTTCTCTCTGAAACGGTTGTACTTATCGTCTGCAGAGGTATGTCGCGTGCTGCGGTATGCAGAGACACTAAAAGCACCATAGTAGAACACAGATGACACTTCCAAGTTGATGTAATAGCCAGTAAGAAGTAGTACAATTCAAGTTTTAGTTACTGATTATTGACTTTTTAGCTGGCTTTGGTGCCTTGGACATGAGCTAGGACCTTAAGATTCTGCATGAAAGGAGGACTAGCAGCCGAGTTGCCCAGGAGAATGTGAAAAGTGTTCATATGTAGTAAAAACCTGAGAAATCCGTCCGTTTTCGTCATTTGTTATCCAATCGACTTAAAGCCAGATCGTCACATTGGCCGCTCTTCTCTCCGAAACGGTTGTACTTATCGTCTGCAAAGCTATGTCGCATGCTGCGGTATGCGGAGACACTAAAAGCACCATAGTAGAACACCGATGAAGCTTCTAATTTGATGTAATAGCCAGTAAGAAGTAGTAGAATTCAAGTTTTTGGTATCGATTATTGACTTTTTTGTTGGCTTTGGTACCTTGGACATGAGCTAGGACCTTAAGATTCTGCATGAAAGGATGACTAGCAGCCGAGTTGCACGGGAGAATGTGAAAAGTGTTCATATGTAGTAAAAACGTGAGAAATCCGTCCGTTTTTGTCATTTGTTATCGAATCGACTTAAAGCCAGATCGTCACACTGACCACTCTTCTCTCTGAAACGGTTGTACTTATCGTCTGCAAAGCTATGTCGCATGCTGCGGTATGCGGAGACACTAAAAGCACCATAGTAAAACACCGATGAAGCCTCTAAGTTGATGTAATAGCCAGTAAGATGTAGTACAATTCAAGTTTTAGCTACTAATTATTGACTTTTTAGCTGGCTTTGGAGCCTTGGACATGAGCTAGGACCTTAAGATTCTGCATGAAAGGAGGACTAGCAGCCGAGTTGCACAGGAGAATGTGAAATGTGTTCATATGTAGTAAAAACCTGAGAAATCCGTCCGTTTTCGTCATTTGTTATCGAATCGACTTAAGGCCAGATCGTCACATTGGCCGCTCTTCTCTCTGAAACGGTTGTACTTATCGTCTGTTAAGCTATGTCGCGTGCTGCGGTATGCGGGGACACTAAAATCACTATAGTAGAACACAGATGAAGCTTCTAAGTTGATGTAATAGCCAGTAAGAAGTAGTACAATTCAAGTTTTAGGTACCGATTATTTACTTTTTAGCTGGCTTTGGTGCCTTGGAGATGAGCTAGGGCCTTAAGATTCTTCATTAAAGGAGGACTAGCAGCCGAGTTGAACGGGAGAATGTGTAAAGTTGTTCATATGTAGTAAAAACCTGAGAAATCCGTTGGTTTTCGTCATTTGTTATCGAATCGACTTAGAGCCAGATCGTCACATTGGCCGCTCTTCTCTCTGAAACGGTTGTACTTATCGTCTGCAGAGGTATGTCGCGTGCTGCGGTATGCAGAGACACTAAAAGCACCATAGTAGAACACAGATGACACTTCCAAGTTGATGTAATAGCCAGTAAGAAGTAGTACAATTCAAGTTTTAGTTACTGATTATTGACTTTTTAGCTGGCTTTGGTGCCTTGGACATGAGCTAGGACCTTAAGATTCTGCATGAAAGGAGGACTAGCAGCCGAGTTGCCCAGGAGAATGTGAAAAGTGTTCATATGTAGTAAAAACCTGAGAAATCCCTCCGTTTTCGTCATTTGTTATCGAATCGACTTAAAGCCAGATCGTCACATTGGCCGCTCTTCTCTCCGAAACGGTTGTACTTATCGTCTGCAAAGCTATGTCGCATGCTGCGGTATGCGGAGACACTAAAAGCACCATAGTAGAACACCGATGAAGCTTCTAATTTGATGTAATAGCCAGTAAGAAGTAGTAGAATTCAAGTTTTTGGTATCGATTATTGACTTATTTGTTGGCTTTGGTACCTTGGACATGAGCTAGGACCTTAAGATTCTGCATGAAAGGATGACTAGCAGCCGAGTTGCACGGGAGAATGTGAAAAGTGTTCATATGTAGTAAAAACGTGAGAAATCCGTCCGTTTTTGTCATTTGTTATCGAATCGACTTAAAGCCAGATCGTCACACTGACCACTCTTCTCTCTGAAACGGTTGTACTTATCGTCTGCAAAGCTATGTCGCATGCTGCGGTATGCGGAGACACTAAAAGCACCATAGTAAAACACCGATGAAGCCTCTAAGTTAATGTAATAGCCAGTAAGATGTAGTACAATTCAAGTTTTAGCTACTAATTATTGACTTTTTAGCTGGCTTTGGAGCCTTGGACATGAGCTAGGACCTTAAGATTCTGCATGAAAGGAGGACTAGCAGCCGAGTTGCACAGGAGAATGTGAAATGTGTTCATATGTAGTAAAAACCTGAGAAATCCGTCCGTTTTCGTCATTTGTTATCGAATCGACTTAAGGCCAGATCGTCACATTGGCCGCTCTTCTCTCTGAAACGGTTGTACTTATCGTCTGTTAAGCTATGTCGCGTGCTGCGGTATGCGGGGACACTAAAATCACTATAGTAGAACACAGATGAAGCTTCTAAGTTGATGTAATTGCCAGTAAGAAGTAGTACAATTCAAGTTTTAGGTATCGATTATTGACTTCTTAGTTGGCTTTGGTGCCTTATACATGAGCTATTACCTTAAGATTCTGCATGAAAGGAGGACTAGCAGCCGAGTTGCATGGGAGAATGTGAAAAGTGTTCATATGTAGTAAAAACCTGAGAAATCCGTCCGTTTTCGTCATTTGTTATCGAATCGACTTAAAGCCCAATCGTCACATTGGCCGCTCTTCTCTCTGAATCGGTTGTACTTATCGTCTGCAATGCTATGTCGCGTGCTGCGGTATGCGGAGACACTAAAATCTCCATAGTAGAACACAGATGAAGCTTCTAAGTTGATGTAATAGCCAGTAAGAAGTAGTACAATTCAAGTTTTAGGTATCGATTATTGAATTTTTATGTGGCTTTGGTGCCTTGGACATGAGCTAGGACCTTAAGATTCTGCATGAAAGGAGGACTAGCAGCCGAGTTGCACGGGAGAATGTGAAAAGTGTTCAAATAGAGTAAAAACCTGAGAAATCCGTCCGTTTTCGTCATTTTTATCGAATCGACTTAAAGCCAAATCGTCACATTGGCCGCTCTTCTCTCTGAAACGGTTGTACTTATCGTCTGCAGAGCTACGTCGCGTGCTGTGGTATGCAGAGACACTAAACGCACCATAGTAGAACACAGATGACACTTCCAAGTTGATGTAATAGCCAGTAAGAAGTAGTACAATTCAAGTTTTAGTTACTGATTATTGACTTTTTAGCTGGCTTTGGTGCCTTGGACATGAGCTAGGACCTTAAGATTCTGCATGAAAGGAGGAGTAGCAGCCGAGTTGCCCAGGAGAATGTGAAAAGTGTACATATGTAGTAAAAACCTGAGAAATCCGTCCGTTTTCGTCATTTGTTATCGAATGGACTTAAAGCCAGATCGTCACATTGGCCGCTCTTCTCTCCGAAACGGTTGTACTTATCGTCTGCAAAGCTATGTCGCGTGCTGCGGCATGCGGGGACACTAAAATCACCATAGTGGAACACAGATGAAGCTTCCAAGTTGACGTAATAGCCAGTAAGAAGTAGTACAATTCCAGTTTTAGGTATCGATTATTGACTTTTTAGCTGGCTTTGATGCCTTGGACATGAGCTAGGACCTTAAGATTCTGCATGAAAGGAGGACTAGCAGCCGAGTTGCACGGGAGAATTTGAAAAGTGTTCATATATAGTAAAAACCTGAGAAATCCGTTCGTTTTCGTCATTTGTTATCGAATCGACTTAAAGCCAGATTGTCACATTGGCCGCTCTTCTCTCTGAAACGGTTGTACTTATCGTCTGCAATGCTATGTCGCGTGCTGCGCTATGCGGAGACACTAAAAGCACCATAGTAGAACACAGATGAAGCTTCTAAGTTGATGTAATAGCCAGTAAGAATTAGTACAATTCAAGTTTTCAGGTATCGATTATTGACTTTTTAGCTGGCTTTGATGCCTTGGACATGAGCTATTACCTTAAGATTCTGCATGAAAGGAGGACTAGCAGCCGAGTTGCACGGGAGAATGTGAAAAGTGTTCATATGTAGTAAAAACCTGAGAAATCCGTCCGTTTTCGTCATTTGTTATCGAATCGACTTAAAGCCAGATCGTCACATTGGCCGCTCTTCTATCGGAAACGGTTGTACTTATCGCCTTCAAAGCTATGTCGCGTGCTGCGGTATGCGGAGACACTAAAAGCACCATAGTAGAACACAGATGAAGCTTCTGAGTTGATGTAATAGCCAGTAAGAAGTAGTACAATTCAAGATTAAGGTATCGATTATTGACTTCTTAGATGGATTTGGTGCCTTGGACATGAGTTAGGACCTTAAGATTCTGCATGAAAGTAGGACTAGCAACCGAGTTGCACGGGAGAATGTGAAAAGTGTTCATATGTAGTAAAAACCTGAGAAATCCGTCCGTTTTCGTCATTTGTTATCGAATCGACTTAAAGCCAGATCGTCACATTGGCCGCTCTTCTCTCTTAAACGGTTGTACTTATCGTCTGCAAAGCTATGTCGCGTGCTGCGGTATGCGGAGACTCTAAAAGCACCATAGTAGAACACAGATGAAGCTTCTAAGTTGATGTAATAGCCAGTAAGTAGTAGTACAATTCAAGTTTTAGGTATCGATTATTGACTTTTTAGCTAGCTTTGGTGCCTTGGACATGAGCTAGGACCTTAAGATTCTGCATTAAAGGAAGACTAGCAGCCGAGTTGCACGGGAGAATGTGAAAAGTGTTCATATGTAGTAAAAACCTGAGAAATCCGTCCGTTTTCGTCATTTGTTATCGAATCGACTTAAAGCCAGATCGTCACATTGGCCGCTCTTCTCTCTGAAACGGTTGTACTTATCGTCTGCAAAGCTATGTCGTATGCTGCGGTAGGCGGAGACACTAAAACCACCACAGTAGAACACAGATGAAGCTTCTAATTTGATGTAATAGCCAGTAAGAAGTAGTACAATTCAACTTTTAGGTATTGATTATTGACTTTTTAGCTGGCTTTGATGCCTTGGACATGAGCTAGGACCTTAAGATTCTGCATAGAAGGAGGACTAGCAGCCGAGTTGCACGTTAGAATGTGAAAAGTGTTCATATGTAGTAAAAACCTGAGAAATCCGTTCGTTTTCGTCATTTGCTATCGAATCGACTTAAAGCCAGATCGTCACATTGGCCGCTCTTCCCTCCGAAACGGTTGTACTTACCGTCTGCAAAGCTATGTCGCGTGCTGTGGTATGCGGAGATACTAAAAGCACCATAGTAGAACACAGATGAAGCTTCTAAGTTGATGTAATAGCCAGTAAGGTGTAGTACAATTCAAGTTTTAGCAACTGATTATTTGCTTTTTAGCTGGCTTTGGAGCCTTGGACATGAGCTAGGACCTTAAGATTCTGCATGAAAGGAGGACTAGCAGCCGAGTTACACAGGAGAATGTGAAAAGTGTTTTTATGTAGTAAAAACCTGAGAAATCCGTCCGTTTTCGTCTTTTGTTATCGAATCGACTTAAAGCCAGATCCTCACATTGGCCGCTCTTCTCTCTGAAACGGTTGTACTTATCGTCTGCAAAGCTATGTCGCGTGCTGCGGCATGCGGGGACACTAAAATCACCATAGTGGAACACAGATGAAGCTTCTAAGTTGATGTAATAGCCAGTAAGAAGTAGTATAATTCAAGTTTTAGGTATCGATTATTGACTTTTTAGCTGGCTTTGATGCCTTGGACATGAGCTAGGACCTTAAGATTCTCCATGAAAGGAGGACTAGCAGCCGAGTTGCACGGGAGAATTTGAAAAGTTTTCATATGTAGTAAAAATCTGAGAAATCCGTCCGTTTTCGTCATTTGTTATCGAATCGACTTAAAGCCAGATTGTCACATTGGCCGCTCTTCTCTCTGAAACGGTTGTACTTATCGTCTGCAATGCTATGTCGCGTGCTGCGCTATGCGGAGACACTAAAAGCACCATAGTAGAACACAGATGAAGTTTCTAAGTTGATGTAATAGCCAGTAAGAAGTAGTACAATTCAAGTTTTAGGTATCGATTATTGACTTTTTAGCTGGCTTTGGTGCCTTGGACATGAGCTAGGACCTTAAGATTCTGCATGAAAGGAGGACTAGCAGCCGAGTTGCACGGGAGAATGTGAAAAGTGTTCAAATAGAATAAAAACCTGAGAAATCCGTCCGTTTTCGTCATTTTTATCGAATCGACTTAAAGCCAAATCGTCACATGGGCTGCTCTGCTCTCTGAAACGGTTGTACTTATCGTCTGCAAAGCTATGACGCGTACTGCGGTATTCGGAGACACTAAAAGCACCATAGTAGAACACAGATGTAGCTTCTAAGATGATGTAATAGCCAGTAAGAAATAGTACTATTCAAGTTTTAGGAATCGGTTATTGACTTTTTACCCTTGTTTGGTGCCTTGGACATGAGCTAGGAACTTAAGAATTTACATGCAGGAGGACTAGCAGACGAGTTGCACGGGAGAATGTGTAAAGTGTTCATATGTAGTCAAAACCTGAGAAATCCGTTCGTTTTCGTCATTTGTTATCGTTTCGACTTAAAGCCAGATCGTCACATTGGCCGCTCTTCTCTCTGAAACGGATGTACTTATCGTCTGCAGAGCTATGTCGCGTGCTGCGGTATGCAGAGACACTAAAAGCACCATAGTAGAACACAGATGAAGCTTCTAAGTTGATGTAATAGCCAGTAAGGTGTAGTACAATTCAAGTTTTAGCTACTGATTATTTGCTTTTTAGCTGGCTTTGGAGACTTGGACATGAGCTAGGACCTTAAGATTCTGCATGAAAGGAGGACTAGCAGCCGAGTTACACAGGAGAATGTGAAAAGTTTTTATATGTAGTAAAAACCTGAGAAATCCGTCCGTTTTCGTCATTTGTTATCGAATCGACTTAGAGCCAGATCGTCACATTGGCCGCTCTTCTCTCTGAAACGGTTGTACTTATCGTCTGCAAAGCTATGTCGCGTGCTGCGGCATGCGGGGACACTAAAATCACCATAGTGGAACACAGATGAAGCTTCTAAGTTGATGTAATAGCCAGTAAGAAGTAGTATAATTCAAGTTTTAGGTATCGATTATTGACTTTTTAGCTGGCTTTGATGCCTTGGACATGAGCTAGGACCTTAAGATTATCCATGAAAGGAGGACTAGCAGCCGAGTTGCACGGGAGAATTTGAAAAGTTTTCATATGTAGTAAAAACCTGAGAAATCCGTCCGTTTTCGTCATTTGTTATCGAATCGACTTAAAGCCAGATTGTCACATTGGCCGCTCTTCTCTCTGAAACGGTTGTACTTATGGTCTGCAATGCTATGTCGCGTGCTGCGCTATGCGGAGACACTAAAAGCACCATAGTAGAACACAGATGAAGCTTCTAAGTTGATGTAATAGCCAGTAAGAAGTAGTACAATTCAAGTTTTAGGTATCGATTATTGACTTTTTAGCTGGCTTTGGTGCCTTGGACATGAGCTAGGACCTTAAGATTCTGCATGAAAGGAGGACTAGCAGCCGAGTTGCACGGGAGAATGTGAAAAGTGTTCAAATAGAGTAAAAACCTGAGAAATCCGTCCGTTTTCGTCATTTTTATCGAATCGACTTAAAGCCAATTCGTCACATGGGCCGCTCTGCTCTCTGAAACGGTTGTACTATCGTCTGCAAAGCTATGTCGCGTGCTGCGCTATGCGGAGACTCTAAAAGCACCATAGTAGAACACAGATAAAGCTTCTAAGTTGATGTAATAGCCAGTAAGTAGCAGTACAATTCAAGTTTTAGGTATCGATTATTGACTTTTTAGCTGGCTTTGGTGCCTTGGACATGAGCTAGGACCTTAAGATTCTGCATGAAAGGAGGACTAGCAGCCGAGTTACACAGGAGAATGTGAAAAGTGTTTATATGTAGTAAAAACCTGAGAAATCCGTTCGTTTTCTTCATTTGTTATCGAATCGACTTAAAGCCAGATCGTCACATTGGCCGCTCTTCTTTCTGAAACGTTTGTACTTATCGTCTGCAAAGCTATGTCGCGTGCTGCGGCATGCGGGGACACTAAAATCACCATAGTGGAACACAGATGAAGCTTCTAAGTTAATGTAATAGCCAGTAAGAAGTAGTACAATTCAAGTTTTAGTTATCTATTATTGACTTTTTAGCTGGCTTTGATGCCTTGGACATAAGCTAGGACCTTAATATTCTGCATGAAAGGAGGACTAGCAGCCAAGTTGCACGGGAGAATTTGAAAAGTGTTCATATGTAGTAAAAACCTGAGAAATCCGTCCGTTTTCGTCATTTGTTATCGAATCGACTTAAAGCCAGATTGCCACATTGGCCGCTCTTCTCTCAGAAACGGTTGTACTTATCGTCTGCAATGCTATGTCGCGTGCTGCGCTATGCGGAGACACTAAAAGCACCATAGTGGAACACAGATGAAGCTTCTAAGTTGATGTAATAGCCAGTAAGAAGTAGTACAATTCAAGTTTTAGGTATCGATTATTGACTTTTTAGCTCGCTTTGACGCCTTGGACATCAGCTAGGACCTTAAGATTCTGCATGAAAGGAGGACTAGCATCCGAGTTGCACGGGAGAATTTGAAAAGTTTTCATATGTAGTAAAAATCTGAGAAATCCGTCCGTTTTCGTCATTTGTTATCGAATCGACTTAAAGCCAGATTGTCACATTGGCCGCTCTTCTCTCTGAAACGGTTGTACTTATCGTCTGCAATGATATGTCGCGTGCTGCGCTATGCGGAGACACTAAAAGCACCATAGTAGAACACAGATGAAGTTTCTAAGTTGATGTAATAGCCAGTAAGAAGTAGTACAATTCAAGTTTTAGGTATCGATTATTGACTTTTGAGCTGGCTTTGGTGCCTTGGACATGAGCTAGGACCTTAAGATTCTGCATGAAAGGAGGACTAGCAGCCGAGTTGCACGGGAGAATGTGAAAAGTGTTCAAATAGAATAAAAACCTGAGAAATCCGTCCGTTTTCGTCATTTTTATCGAATCGACTTAAAGCCAAATCGTCACATGGGCTGCTCTGCTCTCTGAAACGGTTGTACTTATCGTCTGCAAAGCTATGACGCGTACTGCGGTATTCGGAGACACTAAAAGCACCATAGTAGAACACAGATGTAGCTTCTAAGATGATGTAATAGCCAGTAAGAAATAGTACCATTCAAGTTTTAGGAATCGGTTATTGACTTTTTACCCTTGTTTGGTGCCTTGGACATGAGCTAGGAACTTAAGAATTTACATGCAGGAGGACTAGCAGACGAGTTGCACGGGAGAATGTGTAAAGTGTTCATATGTAGTAAAAACCTGAGAAATCCGTTCGTTTTCGTCATTTGTTATCGTTTCGACTTAAAGCCAGATCGTCACATTGGCCGCTCTTCTCTCTGAAACGGATGTACTTATCGTCTGCAGTGCTATGTCGCGTGCTGCGGTATGCAGAGACACTAAAAGCACCATAGTAGAACACAGATGAAGCTTCTAAGTTGATGTAATAGCCAGTAAGGTGTAGTACAATTCAAGTTTTAGCTACTGATTATTTGCTTTTTAGCTGGCTTTGGAGACTTGGACATGAGCTAGGACCTTAAGATTCTGCATGAAAGGAGGACTAGCAGCCGAGTTACACAGGAGAATGTGAAAAGTTTTTATATGTAGTAAAAACCTGAGAAATCCGTCCGTTTTCGTCATTTGTTATCGATTCGACTTAGAGCCAGATCGTCACATTGGCCGCTCTTCTCTCTGAAACGGTTGTACTTATCGTCTGCAAAGCTATGTCGCGTGCTGCGGCATGCGGGGACACTAAAATCACCATAGTGGAACACAGATGAAGCTTCTAAGTTGATGTAATAGCCAGTAAGAAGTAGTATAATTCAAGTTTTAGGTATCGATTATTGACTTTTTAGCTGGCTTTGATGCCTTGGACATGAGCTAGGACCTTAAGATTATCCATGAAAGGAGGACTAGCAGCCGAGTTGCACGGGAGAATTTGAAAAGTTTTCATATGTAGTAAAAACCTGAGAAATCCGTCCGTTTTCGTCATTTGTTATCGAATCGACTTAAAGCCAGATTGTCACATTGGCCGCTCTTCTCTCTGAAACGGTTGTACTTATCGTCTGCAATGCTATGTCGCGTGCTGCGCTATGCGGAGACACTAAAAGCACCATAGTAGAACACAGATGAAGCTTCTAAGTTGATGTAATAGCCAGTAAGAAGTAGTACAATTCAAGTTTTAGGTATCGATTATTGATTTTTAGCTGGCTTTGGTGCCTTGGACATGAGCTAGGACCTTAAGATTCTGCATGAAAGGAGGACTAGCAGCCGAGTTGCACGGGAGAATGTGAAAAGTGTTCAAATAGAGTAAAAACCTGAGAAATCCGTCCGTTTTCGTCATTTTTATCGAATCGACTTAAAGCCAATTCGTCACATGGGCCGCTCTGCTCTCTGAAACGGTTGTACTATCGTCTGCAAAGCTATGTCGCGTGCTGCGCTATGCGGAGACTCTAAAAGCACCATAGTAGAACACAGATAAAGCTTCTAAGTTGATGTAATAGCCAGTAAGTAGCAGTACAATTCAAGTTTTAGGTATCGATTATTGACTTTTTAGCTGGCTTTGGTGCCTTGGACATGAGCTAGGACCTTAAGATTCTGCATGAAAGGAGGACTAGCAGCCGAGTTACACAGGAGAATGTGAAAAGTGTTTATATGTAGTAAAAACCTGAGAAATCCGTTCGTTTTCTTCATTTGTTATCGAATCGACTTAAAGCCAGATCGTCACATTGGCCGCTCTTCTCTCTGAAACGTTTGTACTTATCGTCTGCAAAGCTATGTCGCGTGCTGCGGCATGCGGGGACACTAAAATCACCATAGTGGAACACAGATGAAGCTTCTAAGTTAATGTAATAGCCAGTAAGATGTAGTACAATTCAAGTTTTAGTTATCTATTATTGACTTTTTAGCTGGCTTTGATGCCTTGGACATAAGCTAGGACCTTAATATTCTGCATGAAAGGAGGACTAGCAGCCAAGTTGCACGGGAGAATTTGAAAAGTGTTCATATGTAGTAAAAACCTGAGAAATCCGTCCGTTTTCGTCATTTGTTATCGAATCGACTTAAAGCCAGATTGCCACATTGGCCGCTCTTCTCTCAGAAACGGTTGTACTTATCGTCTGCAATGCTATGTCGCGTGCTGCGCTATGCGGAGACACTAAAAGCACCATAGTGGAACACAGATGAAGCTTCTAAGTTGATGTAATAGCCAGTAAGAAGTAGTACAATTCAAGTTTTAGGTATCGATTATTGACTTTTTAGCTCGCTTTGACGCCTTGGACATCAGCTAGGACCTTAAGATTCTGCATGAAAGGAGGACTAGCATCCGAGTTGCACGGGAGAATTTGAAAAGTGTTCATATGTAGTAAAAACCTGAGAAATCCGTCCGTTTACGTCATTTGTTATCGAATCGTCTTAAAGCCTGATTGTCACATTGGCCGCTCTTCTCTCTGAAACGGTTGTACTTATCGTCTGCAAAGCTATGTCGCGTGCTGCGGTATGCGGAGACTCTAAAAGCACCATAGTAGAACACAGATGAAGCTTCTAAGTTGATGTAATAGCCAGTAAGTAGTAGTACAATTCAAGTTTTAGGTATCGATTATTGACTTTTTAGCTGGCTTTGGTGCCTTGGACATGAGCTAGGACCTTAAGATTCTGCATGAAAGGAGGACTAGCAGCCGAGTTGCACGGGAGAATGTGAAAAGTGTTCATATGTAGTAAAAACCTGAGAAATCCGTCCGTTTTCGTCATTTGTTATCGAATCGACTTAAAGCCAGATCGTCACATTGGCCGCTCTTCTCTCTGAAACGGTTGTACTTATCGTCTGCAAAGCTATGTCGCGTGCTGCGGTATGCGGAGACTCTAAAAGCACCATAGTAGAACACAGATGAAGCTTCTAAGTTGATGTAATAGCCAGTAAGAAGTAGTATAATTCAAGTTTTAGGTATCGATTATTGACTTTTTAGCTGGCTTTGATGCCTTGGACATGAGCTAGGACCTTAAGATTCTCCATGAAAGGAGGACTAGCAGCCGAGTTGCACGGGAGAATTTGAAAAGTTTTCATATGTAGTAAAAACCTGAGAAATCCGTTCGTTTTCTTCATTTGTTATCGAATCGACTTAAAGCCAGATCGTCACATTGGCCGCTCTTCTCTCTGAAACGTTTGTACTTATCGTCTGCAAAGCTATGTCGCGTGCTGCGGCATGCGGGGACACTAAAATCACCATAGTGGAACACAGATGAAGCTTCTAAGTTAATGTAATAGCCAGTAAGAAGTAGTACAATTCAAGTTTTAGGTATCGATTATTGACTTTTTAGCTCGCTTTGACGCCTTGGACATCAGCTAGGACCTTAAGATTCTGCATGAAAGGAGGACTAGCATCCGAGTTGCACGGGTGAATTTGAAAAGTGTTCATATGTAGTAAAAACCTGAGAAATCCGTCCGTTTACGTCATTTGTTATCGAATCGTCTTAAAGCCTGATTGTCACATTGGCCGCTCTTCTCTCTGAAACGGTTGTACTTATCGTCTGCAAAGCTATGTCGCGTGCTGCGGTATGCGGAGACTCTAAAAGCACCATAGTAGAACACAGATGAAGCTTCTAAGTTGATGTAATAGCCAGTAAGTAGTAGTACAATTCAAGTTTTAGGTATCGATTATTGACTTTTTAGCTGGCTTTGGTGCCTTGGACATGAGCTAGGACCTTAAGATTCTGCATGAAAGGAGGACTAGCAGCCGAGTTGCACGGGAGAATGTGAAAAGTGTTCATATGTAGTAAAAACCTGAGAAATCCGTCCATTTTCGTCATTTGTTATCGAATCGACTTAAAGCCAGATCGTCACATTGGCCGCTCTTCTCTCTGAAACGGTTGTACTTATCGTCTGCAAAGCTATGTCGCGTGCTGCGGTATGCGGAGACTCTAAAAGCACCATAGTAGAACACAGATGAAGCTTCTAAGTTGATGTAATAGCCAGTAAGTAGTAGTACAATTCAAGTTTTAGGTATCGATTATTGACTTTTTAGCTAGCTTTGGTGCCTTGGACATGAGCTAGGACCTTAAGATTCTGCATTAAAGGAGGACTAGCAGCCGAGTTGCACGGGAGAATGTGAAAAGTGTTCATATGTAGTAAAAACCTGAGAAATCCGTCCGTTTTCGTCATTTGTTATCGAATCGACTTAAAGCCAGATCGTCACATTGGCCGCTCTTCTCTCTGAAACGGTTGTACTTATCGTCTGCAAAGCTATGTCGTATGCTGCGGTAGGCGGAGACACTAAAACCACCACAGTAGAACACAGATGAAGCTTCTAATTTGATGTAATAGCCAGTAAGAAGTAGTACAATTCAAGTTTTAGGTATTGATTATTGACTTTTTAGCTGGCTTTGATGCCTTGGACATGGGCTAGGACCTTAAGATTCTGCATAGAAGGAGGACTAGCAGCCGAGTTGCACGGGAGAATGTGAAAAGTGTTCATATGTAGTAAAAACCTGAGAAATCCGTCCGTTTTCGTCATTTGTTATCGAATCGACTTAAAGCCAGATCGTCACATTGGCCGCTCATCTCTCTGAAACGGTTGTACTTATCGTCTGCAAAGCTATGTCGCGTGCTGCGCTATGCGGAGACTCTAAAAGCACCAAAGTAGAACACAGATAAAGGTTCTAAGTTGATGTAATAGCCAATAAGTAGCAGTACAATTCAAGTTTTAGGTAACGATTATTGACTTTTTAGCTGGCTTTGGTGCCTTGGACATGAGCTAGGACCTTAAGAATCTGCATTAAATTACGACTAGCAGCCGAGTTGCACGGTAGAATGTGAAAAGTGTTCAAATAGTGTAAAAACCTGAGAAATCCGTCCGTTTTCGTCATGTGTTATCGAATCGACTTAAAGCCAGATCGTCACATTGGCCGCTCTTCCCTCCGAAACGGTTGTACTTACCGTCTGCAAAGCTATGTCGCGTGCTGCGGTATGCGGAGATACTAAAAGCACCATAGTAGAACACAGATGAAGCTTCTAAGTTGATGTAATAGCCACTAAGGTGTAGTACAATTCAAGTTTTAGCAACTGATTATTTGCTTTTTAGCTGGCTTTGGAGCCTTGGACATGAGCTAGGACCTTAAGATTCTGCATGAAAGGAGGACTAGCAGCCGAGTTACACAGGAGAATGTGAAAAGTGTTTTTATGTAGTAAAAACCTGAGAAATCCGTCCGTTTTCGTCTTTTGTTATCGAATCGACTTAAAGCCAGATCGTCACATTGGCCGCTCTTCTCTCTGAAACGGTTGTACTTATCGTCTGCAAAGCTATGTCGCGTGCTGCGGCATGCGGGGACACTAAAATCACCATAGTGGAACACAGATGAAGCTTCTAAGTTAATGTAATAGCCAGTAAGAAGTAGTACAATTCAAGTTTTAGGTATCGATTATTGACTTTTTAGCTGGCTTTGGTGCCTTGGACATGAGCTAGGACCTTAAGATTCTGCATGAAAGGAGGACTAGCAGCCGAGTTGCACGGGAGAATGTGAAAAGTGTTCAAATAGAGTAAAAACCTGAGAAATCCGTCCGTTTTCGTCATTTTTATCGAATCGACTTAGAGCCAAATCGTCACATGGGCTGCTCTGCTCTCTGAAACGGTTGTACTTATCGTCTGCAAAGCTATGTCGCGTACTGCGGTATTCGGAGACACTAAAAGCACCATAGTAGAACACAGATGTAGCTTCTAAGATGATGTAATAGCCAGTAAGAAATAGTACCATTCAAGTTTTAGGAATCGGTTATTGACTTTTTACCCTTGTTTGGTGCCTTGGACATGAGCTAGGAACTTAAGAATTTACATGCAGGAGGACTAGCAGACGAGTTGCACGGGAGAATGTGTAAAGTGTTCATATGTAGTAAAAACCTGAGAAATCCGTTCGTTTTCGTTATTTGTTATCGTTTCGACTTAAAGCCAGATCGTCACATTGGCCGCTCTTCTCTCTGAAACGGATGTACTTATCGTCTGCAGAGCTATGTCGCGTGCTGCGGTTTGCAGAGACACTAAAAGCACCATAGTAGAACACAGATGAAGCTTCTAAGTTGATGTAATAGCCAGTTAGGAGTAGTACAATTCAAGTTTTAGCTACTGATTATTTGCTTTTTAGCTGGCTTTGGAGACTTGGACATGAGCTAGGACCTTAAGATTCTGCATGAAGTGAGGACTAGCAGCCGAGTTACACAGGAGAATGTGAAAAGTTTTTATATGTAGTAAAAACCTGAGAAATCCGTTCGTTTTCTTCATTTGTTATCGAATCGACTTAAAGCCAGATCGTCACATTGGCCGCTCTTCTCTCTGAAACGTTTGTACTTATCGTCTGCAAAGCTATGTCGCGTGCTGCGGCATGCGGGGACACTAAAATCACCATAGTGGAACACAGATGAAGCTTCTAAGTTAATGTAATAGCCAGTAAGAAGTAGTACAATTCAAGTTTTAGTTATCTATTATTGACTTTTTAGCTGGCCTTGATGCCTTGGACATGAGCTAGGACCTTAATATTCTGCATGAAAGGAGGACTAGCAGCCGAGTTGCACGGGAGAATTTGAAAAGTTTTCATATGTAGTAAAAATCTGAGAAATCCGTCCGTTTTCGTCATTTGTTATCGAATCGACTTAAAGCCAGATTGTCACATTGGCCGCTCTTCTCTCTGAAACGGTTGTACTTATCGTCTGCAATGCTATGTCGCGTGCTGCGCTATGCGGAGACACTAAAAGCACCATAGTAGAACACAGATGAAGCTTCTAAGTTGATGTAATAGCCAGTAAGAAGTAGTACAATTCAAGTTTTAGGTATCGATTATTGACTTTTTAGCTGGCTTTGGTGCCTTGGACATGAGCTAGGACCTTAAGATTCTGCATGAAAGGAGGACTAGCAGCCGAGTTGCACGGGAGAATGTGAAAAGTGTTCAAATAGAGTAAAAACCTGAGAAATCCGTCCGTTTTCGTCATTTTTATCGAATCGACTTAAAGCCAAATCGTCACATGGGCTGCTCTGCTCTCTGAAACGGTTGTACTTATCGTCTGCAAAGCTATGTCGCGTACTGCGGTATTCGGAGACACTAAAAGCACCATAGTAGAACACAGATGTAGCTTCTAAGATGATGTAATAGCCAGTAAGAAATAGTACCATTCAAGTTTTAGGAATCGGTTATTGACTTTTTACCCTTGTTTGGTGCCTTGGACATGAGCTAGGAACTTAAGAATTTACATGCAGGAGGACTAGCAGACGAGTTGCACGGGAGAATGTGTAAAGTGTTCATATGTAGTAAAAACCTGAGAAATCCGTTCGTTTTCGTCATTTGTTATCGTTTCGATTTAAAGCCAGATCGTCACATTGGCCGCTCTTCTCTCTGAAACGGATGTACTTATCGTCTGCAGAGCTATGTCGCGTGCTGCGGTATGCAGAGACACTAAAAGCACCATAGTAGAACACAGATGAAGCTTCTAAGTTGATGTAATAGCCAGTAAGGTGTAGTACAATTCAAGTTTTAGCTACTGATTATTTGCTTTTTAGCTGGCTTTGGAGACTTGGACATGAGCTAGGACCTTAAGATTCTGCATGAAAGGAGGACTAGCAGCCGAGTTACACAGGAGAATGTGAAAAGTTTTTATATGTAGTAAAAACCTGAGAAATCCGTTCGTTTTCGTCATTTTTATCGTTTCGACTTAAAGCCATATCGTCACATTGGCCGCTCTTCTCTCTGAAACGGTTGTACTTATCGTCTGCAATGCTATGTCGCGTGCTGCGCTATGCGGAGGCACTAAAAGCACCATAGTAGAATACAGATGAAGCTTCTAAGTTGATGTAATAGCCAGTAAGAAGTAGTACAATTCAAGTTTTAGGTATCGATTATTGACTTTTTAGCTGGCTTTGGTGCCTTGGACATGAGCTAGGACCTTAAGATTCTGCATGAAAGGAGGACTAGCAGCCGAGTTGCACGGGAGAATGTGAAAAGTGTTCAAATAGAGTAAAAACCTGAGAAATCCGTCCGTTTTCGTCATTTTTATCGAATCGACTTAAAGCCAAATCGTCACATGGGCCGCTCTGCTCTCTGAAACGGTTGTACTTATCGTCTGCAAAGCTATGTCGCGTGCTGCGCTATGCGGAGACTCTAAAAGCACCATAGTAGAACACAGATAAAGCTTCTAAGTTGATGTAATAGCCAGTAAGTAGCAGTACAATTCAAGTTTTAGGTATCGATTATTGACTTTTTAGCTGGCTTTGGTGCCTTGGACACGAGCTAGGACCTTAAGATTCTGCATGAAAGGAGGACTAGCAGCCGAGTTACACAGGAGAATGTGAAAAGTGTTTATATGTAGTAAAAACCTGAGAAATCCGTTCGTTTTCTTCATTTGTTATCGAATCGACTTAAAGCCAGATCGTCACATTGGCCGCTCTTCTCTCTGAAACGTTTGTACTTATCGTCTGCAAAGCTATGTCGCGTGCTGCGGCATGCGGGGACACTAAAATCACCATAGTGGAACACAGATGAAGCTTCTAAGTTAATGTAATAGCCAGTAAGAAGTAGTACAATTCAAGTTTTAGTTATCTATTATTGACTTTTTAGCTGGCCTTGATGCCTTGGACATGAGCTAGGACCTTAATATTCTGCATGAAAGGAGGACTAGCAGCCAAGTTGCACGGGAGAATTTGAAAAGTGTTCATATGTAGTAAAAACCTGAGAAATCCGTCCGTTTTCGTCATTTGTTATCGAATCGACTTAAAGCCAGATTGCCACATTGGCCGCTCTTCTCTCAGAAACGGTTGTACTTATCGTCTGCAATGCTATGTCGCGTGCTGCGCTATGCGGAGACACTAAAAGCACCATAGTGGAACACAGATGAAGCTTCTAAGTTGATGTAATAGCCAGTAAGAAGTAGTACAATTCAAGTTTTAGGTATCGATTATTGACTTTTTAGCTGGCTTTGACGCCTTGGACATCAGCTAGGACCTTAAGATTCTGCATGAAAGGAGGACTAGCATCCGAGTTGCACGGGAGAATTTGAAAAGTGTTCATATGTAGTAAAAACCTGAGAAATCCGTCCGTTTACGTCATTTGTTATCGAATCGTCTTAAAGCCTGATTGTCACATTGGCCGCTCTTCTCTCTGAAACGGTTGTACTTATCGTCTGCAAAGCTATGTCGCGTGCTGCGGTATGCGGAGACTCTAAAAGCACCATAGTAGAACACAGATGAAGCTTCTAAGTTGATGTAATAGCCAGTAAGTAGTAGTACAATTCAAGTTTTAGGTATCGATTATTGACTTTTTAGCTGGCTTTGGTGCCTTGGACATGAGCTAGGACCTTAAGATTCTGCATGAAAGGAGGACTAGCAGCCGAGTTGCACGGGAGAATGTGAAAAGTGTTCATATGTAGTAAAAACCTGAGAAATCCGTCCGTTTTCGTCATTTGTTATCGAATCGACTTAAAGCCAGATCGTCACATTGGCCGCTCTTCTCTCAGAAACGGTTGTACTTATCGTCTGCAAAGCTATGTCGCGTGCTGCGGTATGCGGAGACTCTAAAAGCACCATAGTAGAACACAGATGAAGCTTCTAAGTTGATGTAATAGCCAGTAAGTAGTAGTACAATTCAAGTTTTAGGTATCGATTATTGAGTTTTTAGCTAGCTTTGGTGCCTTGGACATGAGCTAGGACCTTAAGATTCTGCATTAAAGGAGGACTAGCAGCCGAGTTGCACGGGAGAATGTGAAAAGTGTTCATATGTAGTAAAAACCTGAGAAATCCGTCCGTTTTTGTCATTTGTTATCGAATCGACTTAAAGCCAGATCGTCACATTGGCCGCTCTTCTCTCTGAAACGGTTGTACTTATCGTCTGCAAAGCTATGTCGTATGCTGCGGTAGGCGGAGACACTAAAACCACCACAGTAGAACACAGATGAAGCTTCTAATTTGATGTAATAGCCAGTAAGAAGTAGTACAATTCAAGTTTTAGGTATTGATTATTGACTTTTTAGCTGGCTTTGATGCCATGGACATGAGCTAGGACCTTAAGATTCTGCATAGAAGGAGGACTAGCAGCCGAGTTGCACGGGAGAATGTGAAAAGTGTTCATATGTAGTAAAAACCTGAGAAATCCGTCCGTTTTCGTCATTTTTATCGAATCGACTTAAAGCCAAATCGTCACATGGGCTGCTCTGCTCTCTGAAACGGTTGTACTTATCGTCTGCAAAGCTATGTCGCGTACTGCGGTATTCGGAGACACTAAAAGCACCATAGTAGAACACAGATGTAGCTTCTAAGATGATGTAATAGCCAGTAAGAAATAGTACCATTCAAGTTTTAGGAATCGGTTATTGACTTTTTACCCTTGTTTGGTGCCTTGGACATGAGCTAGGAACTTAAGAATTTACATGCAGGAGGACTAGCAGACGAGTTGCACGGGAGAATGTGTAAAGTGTTCATATGTAGTAAAAACCTGAGAAATCCGTTCGTTTTCGTCATTTTTTATCGTTTCGACTTAAAGCCAGATCGTCACATTGGCCGCTCTTCTCTCTGAAACGGATGTACTTATCGTCTGCAGAGCTATGTCGCGTGCTGCGGTATGCAGAGACACTAAAAGCACCATAGTAGAACACAGATGAAGCTTCTAAGTTGATGTAATAGCCAGTAAGGTGTAGTACAATTCAAGTTTTAGCTACTGATTATTTGCTTTTTAGCTGGCTTTGGAGACTTGGACATGAGCTAGGACCTTAAGATTCTGCATGAAAGGAGGACTAGCAGCCGAGTTACACAGGAGAATGTGAAAAGTTTTTATATGTAGTAAAAACCTGAGAAATCCGTCCGTTTTCGTCATTTGTTATCGAATCGACTTATAGCCCGATCGTCACATTGGCCGCTCTTCTCTCTGAAACGGTTGTACTTATCGTCTGCAAAGCTATGTCGCGTGCTGCGGTATGCGGAGACAATAAAATCACCATAGTAGAACACAGATGAAGCTCCTAAGTCGATGTAATAGCCAGTAAGAAGTAGTAGAATTCAAGTTTTAGGTACTGATTATTGACTTTTTAGCTGGCTTTGGTGCCTTGGACATGAGCTAGGACCTTAAGATTCTGCATGAAAGGAGGACTAGCAGCCGAGTTGCACGGGAGAATGTGAAAAGTGTTCATATGTAGTAAAAACCTGAGAAATCCGTCCGTTTTCGTTATTTGTTATCGAATCGACTTAAAGCCAGATCGTCACATTGGCCGCTCTTCTCTCTGAAACGGTTGTACTTATCGTCTGCAAAGCTATGTCGCGTGCTGCGGTATGCGGAGACACTAAAAGCACCGTAGTAGAACACAGATGAAGCTTCTATGATGATGTAATAGCCAGTAAGAAATAGTACCATTCAAGTTTTAGGAATCGGTTATTGACTTTTTACCCTTGTTTGGTGCCTTGGACATGAGCTAGGAACTTAAGAATTTACATGCAGGAGGACTAGCAGACGAGTTGCACGGGAGAATGTGTAAAGTGTTCATATGTAGTAAAAACCTGAGAAATCCGTTCGTTTTCGTCATTTGTTATCGTTTCGACTTAAAGCCAGATCGTCACATTGGCCGCTCTTCTCTCTGAAACGGATGTACTTATCGTCTGCAGAGCTATGTCGCGTGCTGCGGTATGCAGAGACACTAAAAGCACCATAGTAGAACACAGATGAAGCTTCTAAGTTGATGTAATAGCCAGTAAGAAGTAGTACAATTCAAGTTTTAGGTATCGATTATTGACTTTTTAGCTGGCTTTGGTGCCTTGGACATGAGCTAGGACCTTAAGATTCTGCATGAAAGGAGGACTAGCAGCCGAGTTGCACGGGAGAATGTGAAAAGTGTTCAAATAGAGTAAAAACCTGAGAAATCCGTCCGTTTTCGTCATTTTTATCGAATCGACTTAAAGCCAATTCGACACATGGGCCGCTCTGCTCTCTGAAACGGTTGTACTTATCGTCTGCAAAGCTATGTCGCGTGCTGCGCTATGCGGAGACTCTAAAAGCACCATAGTAGAACACAGATAAAGCTTCTAAGTTGATGTAATAGCCAGTAAGTAACAGTACAATTCAAGTTTTAGGTATCGATTATTGACTTTTTAGCTGGCTTTGGTGCCTTGGACATGAGCTAGGACCTTAAGATTCTGCATGAAAGGAGGACTAGCAGCCGAGTTACACAGGAGAATGTGAAAAGTGTTTATATGTAGTAAAAACCTGAGTAATCCGTTCGTTTTCTTCATTTGTTATCGAATCGACTTAAAGCCAGATCGTCACATTGGCCGCTCTTCTCTCTGAAACGTTTGTACTTATCGTCTGCAAAGCTATGTCGCGTGCTGCGGCATGCGGGGACACTAAAATCACCATAGTGGAACACAGATGAAGCTTCTAAGTTAATGTAATAGCCAGTAAGAAGTAGTACAATTCAAGTTTTAGTTATCTATTATTGACTTTTTAGCTGGCCTTGATGCCTTGGACATGAGCTAGGACCTTAATATTCTGCATGAAAGGAGGACTAGCAGCCAAGTTGCACGGGAGAATTTGAAAAGTGTTCATATGTAGTAAAAACCTGAGAAATCCGTCCGTTTTCGTCATTTGTTATCGAATCGACTTAAAGCCAGATTGCCACATTGGCCGCTCTTCTCTCAGAAACGGTTGTACTTATCGTCTGCAATGCTATGTCGCGTGCTGCGCTATGCGGAGACACTAAAAGCACCATAGTGGAACACAGATGAAGCGTCTAAGTTGATGTAATAGCTAGTAAGAAGTAGTACAATTCAAGTTTTAGGTATCGATTATTGACTTTTTAGCTGGCTTTGACGCCTTGGACATCAGCTAGGACCTTAAGATTCTGCATGAAAGGAGGACTAGCATCCGAGTTGCACGGGAGAATTTGAAAAGTGTTCATATGTAGTAAAAACCTGAGAAATCCGTCCGTTTACGTCATTTGTTATCGAATCGTCTTAAAGCCTGATTGTCACATTGGCCGCTCTTCTCTCTGAAACGGTTGTACTTATCGTCTGCAAAGCTATGTCGCGTGCTGCGGTATGCGGAGACTCTAAAAGCACCATAGTAGAACACAGATGAAGCTTCTAAGTTGATGTAATAGCCAGTAAGTAGTAGTACAATTCAAGTTTTAGGTATCGATTATTGACTTTTTAGCTGGCTTTGGTGCCTTGGACATGAGCTAGGACCTTAAGATTCTGCATGAAAGGAGGACTAGCAGCCGAGTTGCACGGGAGAATGTGAAAAGTGTTCATATGTAGTAAAAACCTGAGAAATCCGTCCGTTTTCGTCATTTGTTATCGAATCGACTTAAAGCCAGATCGTCACATTGGCCGCTCTTCTCTCAGAAACGGTTGTACTTATCGTCTGCAAAGCTATGTCGCGTGCTGCGGTATGCGGAGACTCTAAAAGCACCATAGTAGACCACAGATGAAGCTTCTAAGTTGATGTAATAGCCAGTAAGTAGCAGTACAATTCAAGTTTTAGGTAACGATTATTGACTTTTTAGCTGGCTTTGGTGCCTTGGACATGAGCTAGGACCTTAAGAATCTGCATTAAATTAGGACTAGCAGCCGAGTTGCACGGGAGAATGTGAAAAGTGTTCAATAGTGTAAAAACCTGAGAAATCCGTCCGTTTTCGTCATGTGTTATCGAATCGACTTAAAGCCAGATCGTCACATTGGCCGCTCTTCCCTCCGAAACGGTTGTACTTACCGTCTGCAAAGCTATGTCGCGTGCTGCGGTATGCGGAGATACTAAAAGCACCATAGTAGAACACAGATGAAGCTTCTAAGTTGATGTAATAGCCAGTAAGGTGTAGTACAATTCAAGTTTTAGCAACTGATTATTTGCTTTTTAGCTGGCTTTGGAGCCTTGGAGATGAGCTAGGACCTTAAGATTCTGCATGAAAGGAGGACTAGCAGCCGAGTTACACAGGAGAATGTGAAAAGTGTTTTTATGTAGTAAAAACCTGAGAAATAAGTCCGTTTTCGTCTTTTGTTATCGAATCGACTTAAAGCCAGATCGTCACATTGACCGCTCTTCTCTCTGAAACGGTTGTACTTATCGTCTGCAAAGCTATGTCGCGTGCTGCGGCATGCGGGGACACTAAAATCACCATAGTGGAACACAGATGAAGCTTCTAAGTTGATGTAATAGCCAGTAAGAAGTAGTATAATTCAAGTTTTAGGTATCGATTATTGACTTTTTAGCTGGCTTTGATGCCTTGGACATGAGCTAGGACCTTAAGATTCTCCATGAAAGGAGGACTAGCAGCCGAGTTGCACGGGAGAATTTGAAAAGTTTTCATATGTAGTAAAAATCTGAGAAATCCGTCCGTTTTCGTCATTTGTTATCGAATCGACTTAAAGCCAGATTGTCACATTGGCCGCTCTTCTCTCTGAAACGGTTGTACTTATCGTCTGCAATGCTATGTCGCGTGCTGCGCTATGCGGAGACACTAGAAGCACCATAGTAGAACACAGATGAAGCTTCTAAGTTGATGTAATAGCCAGTAAGAAGTAGTACAATTCTAGTTTTAGGTATCGATTATTGACTTTTTAGCTGGCTTTGGTGCCTTGGACATGAGCTAGGACCTTAAGATTCTGCATGAAAGGAGGACTAGCAGCCGAGTTGCACGGGAGAATGTGAAAAGTGTTCAAATAGAGTAAAAACCTGAGAAATCCGTCCGTTTTCGTCATTTTTATCGAATCGACTTAAAGCCAAATCGTCACATGGGCTGCTCTGCTCTCTGAAACGGTTGTACTTATCGTCTGCAAAGCTATGTCGCGTACTGCGGTATTCGGAGACACTAAAAGCACCATAGTAGAACACAGATGTAGCTTCTAAGATGATGTAATAGCCAGTAAGAAATAGTACCATTCAAGTTTTAGGAATCGGTTATTGACTTTTTACCCTTGTTTGGTGCCTTGGACATGAGCTAGGAACTTAAGAATTTACATGCAGGAGGACTAGCAGACGAGTTGCACGGGAGAATGTGTAAAGTGTTCATATGTAGTAAAAACCTGAGAAATCCGTTCGTTTTCGTCATTTGTTATCGTTTCGACTTAAAGCCAGATCGTCACATTGGCCGCTCTTCTCTCTGAAACGGATGTACTTATCGTCTGCAGAGCTATGTCGCGTGCTGCGGTATGCAGAGACACTAAAAGCACCATAGTAGAACACAGATGAAGCTTCTAAGTTGATGTAATAGCCAGTAAGGTGTAGTACAATTCAAGTTTTAGCAACTGATTATTTGCTTTTTAGCTGGCTTTGGAGACTTGGACATGAGCTAGGACCTTAAGATTCTGCATGAAAGGAGGACTAGCAGCCAAGTTACACAGGAGAATGTGAAAAGTTTTTATATGTAGTAAAAACCTGAGAAATCCGTCCGTTTTCGTCATTTGTTATCGAATCGACTTAAAGCCAGATCGTCACATTGGCCGCTCTTCTCTCTGAAACGGTTGTACTTATCGTCTGCAAAGCTATGTCGCGTGCTGCGGCATGCGGGGACACTAAAATCACCATAGTGGAACACAGATGAAGCTTCTAAGTTGATGTAATAGCCAGTAAGAAGTAGTATAATTCAAGTTTTAGGTATCGATTATTGACTTTTTAGCTGGCTTTGATGCCTTGGACATGAGCTAGGACCTTAAGATTATCCATGAAAGGAGGACTAGCAGCCGAGTTGCACGGGAGAATGTGAAAAGTGTTCAAATAGAGTAAAAACCTGAGAAATCCGTCCGTTTTCGTCATTTTTATCGAATCGACTTAAAGCCAATTCGTCACATGGGCCGCTCTGCTCTCTGAAACGGTTGTACTTATCGTCTGCAAAGCTATGTCGCGTGCTGCGCTATGCGGAGACTCTAAAAGCACCATAGTAGAACACAGATAAAGCTTCTAAGTTGATGTAATAGCCAGTAAGTAGCAGTACAATTCAAGTTTTAGGTTTCGATTATTGACTTTTTAGCTGGCTTTGGTGCCTTGGACATGAGCTAGGACCTTAAGATTCTGCATGAAAGGAGGACTAGCAGCCGAGTTACACAGGAGAATGTGAAAAGTGTTTATATGTAGTAAAAACCTGAGAAATCCGTTCGTTTTCGTCATTTGTTATCGAATCGACTTAAAGCCAGATCGTCACATTGGCCGCTCTTCTCTCTGAAACGTTTGTACTTATCGTCTGCAAAGCTATGTCGCGTGCTGCGGGATGCGGGGACACTAAAATCACCATAGTGGAACACAGATGAAGCTTCTAAGTTAATGTAATAGCCAGTAAGAAGTAGTACAATTCAAGTTTTAGTTATCTATTATTGACTTTTTAGCTGGCTTTGATGCCTTGGACATGAGCTAGGACCTTAATATTCTGCATGAAAGGAGGACTAGCAGCCGAGTTGCACGGGAGAATGTGAAAAGTGTTGAAATAGAGTAAAAACCTGAGAAATCCGTCCGTTTTCGTCATTTTTATCGAATCGACTTAAAGCCAATTCGTCACATGGGCCGCTCTGCTCTCTGAAACGGTTGTACTTATCGTCTGCAAAGCTATGTCGCGTGCTGCGCTATGCGGAGACTCTAAAAGCACCATAGTAGAACACAGATAAAGCTTCTAAGTTGATGTAATAGCCAGTAAGTAGCAGTACAATTCAAGTTTTAGGTTTCGATTATTGACTTTTTAGCTGGCTTTGGTGCCTTGGACATGAGCTAGGACCTTAAGATTCTGCATGAAAGGAGGACTAGCAGCCGAGTTACACAGGAGAATGTGAAAAGTGTTTATATGTAGTAAAAACCTGAGAAATCCGTTCGTTTTCGTCATTTGTTATCGAATCGACTTAAAGCCAGATCGTCACATTGGCCGCTCTTCTCTCTGAAACGTTTGTACTTATCGTCTGCAAAGCTATGTCGCGTGCTGCGGGATGCGGGGACACTAAAATCACCATAGTGGAACACAGATGAAGCTTCTAAGTTAATGTAATAGCCAGTAAGAAGTAGTACAATTCAAGTTTTAGTTATCTATTATTGACTTTTTAGCTGGCTTTGATGCCTTGGACATGAGCTAGGACCTTAATATTCTGCATGAAAGGAGGACTAGCAGCCAAGTTGCACGGGAGAATTTGAAAAGTGTTCATATGTAGTAAAAACCTGAGAAATCCGTCCGTTTTCGTCATTTGTTATCGAATCGACTTAAAGCCAGATTGCCACATTGGCCGCTCTTCTCTCAGAAACGGTTGTACTTATCGTCTGCAATGCTATGTCGCGTGCTGCGCTATGCGGAGACACTAAAAGCACCATAGTGGAACACAGATGAAGCTTCTAAGTTGATGTAATAGCCAGTAAGAAGTAGTACAATTCAAGTTTTAGGTATCGATTATTGACTTTTTAGCTGGCTTTGACGCCTTGGACATGAGCTAGGACCTTAAGATTCTGCATGAAAGGAGGACTAGCATCCGAGTTGCACGGGAGAATGTGAAAAGTGTTCATATGTAGTAAAAACCTGAGAAATCCGTCCGTTTTCGTCATTTTTATCGAATCGACTTAAAGCCAGATTGTCACATTGGCCGCTCTTCTCTCTGAAACGGTTGTACTTATCGTCTGCAATGCTATGTCGCGTGCTGCGCTATGCGGAGACACTAAAAGCACCATAGTAGAACACAGATGAAGCTTCTAAGTTGATGTAATAGCCAGTAAGAAGTAGTACAATTCAAGTTTTAGGTATCGATTATTGACTTTTTAGCTGGCTTTGGTGCCTTGGACATGAGCTAGGACCTTAAGATTCTGCATGAAAGGAGGACTAGCAGCCGAGTTGCACGGGAGAATGTGAAAAGTGTTGAAATAGAGTAAAAACCGGAGAAATCCGTCCGTTTTCGTCATTTTTATCGAATCGACTTAAAGCCAAATCGTCACATGGGCTGCTCTGCTCTCTGAAACGGTTGTACTTATCGTCTGCAAAGCTATGTCGCGTACTGCGGTATTCGGAGACACTAAAAGCACCATAGTAGAACACAGATGTAGCTTCTAATTTGATGTAATAGCCAGTAAGAAGTAGTACAATTCAAGTTTTAGGTATTGATTATTGACTTTTTAGCTGGCTTTGATGCCATGGACATGAGCTAGGACCTTAAGATTCTGCATGAAATGAGGACTAGCAGCCGAGTTACACAGGAGAATGTGAAAAGTTTTTATATGTAGTAAAAACCTGAGAAATCCGTTCGTTTTCGTCATTTTTATCGTTTCGACTTAAAGCCAGATCGTCACATTGGCCGCTCTTCTCTCTGAAACGGTTGTACTTATCGTCTGCAATGCTATGTCGCGTGCTGCGCTATGCGGAGACAGTAAAAGCACCATAGTAGAACACAGATGACGCTTCTAAGTTGATGTAATAGCCAGTAAGAAGTAGTACAATTCAAGTTTTAGGTATCGATTATTGACTTTTTAGCTGGCTTTGGTGCCTTGGACATGAGCTAGGACCTTAAGATTCTGCATGAAAGGAGGACTAGCAGCCGAGTTGCACGGGAGAATGTGAAAAGTGTTCAAATAGAGTAAAAACCTGAGAAATCCGTCCGTTTTCGTCATTTTTATCGAGTCGACTTAAAGCCAATTCGTCACATGGGCCGCTCTGCTCTCTGAAACGGTTGTACTTATCGTCTGCAAAGCTATGTCGCGTGCTGCGCTATGCGGAGACTCTAAAAGCACCATAGTAGAACACAGATAAAGCTTCTAAGTTGATGTAATAGCCAGTAAGTAGCAGTACAATTCAAGTTTTAGGTATCGATTATTGACTTTTTAGCTGGCTTTGGTGCCTTGGACATGAGCTAGGACCTTAAGATTCTGCATGAAAGGAGGACTAGCATCCGAGTTGCATGGGAGAATTTGAAAAGTGTTCATATGTAGTAAAAACCTGAGAAATCCGTCCGTTTTCGTCATTTGTTATCGAATCGACTTAAAGCCAGATTGCCACATTGGCCGCTCTTCTCTCAGAAACGGTTGTACTTATCGTCTGCAATGCTATGTCGCGTGCTGCGCTATGCGGAGACACTAAAAGCACCATAGTGGAACACAGATGAAGCTTCTAAGTTGATGTAATAGCCAGTAAGAAGTAGTACAATTCAAGTTTTAGGTATCGATTATTGACTATTTAGCTGGCTTTGACGCCTTGGACATCAGCTAGGACCTTAAGATTCTGCATGAAAGGAGGACTAGCATCCGAGTTGCACGGGAGAATTTGAAAAGTGTTCATATGTAGTAAAAACCTGAGAAATCCGTCCGTTTACGTCATTTGTTATCGAATCGTCTTAAAGCCTGATTGTCACATTGGCCGCTCTTCTCTCTGAAACGGTTGTACTTATCGTCTGCAAAGCTATGTCGCGTGCTGCGGTATGCGGAGACTCTAAAAGCACCATAGTAGAACACAGATGAAGCTTCTAAGTTGATGTAATAGCCAGTAAGTAGTAGTACAATTCAAGTTTTAGGTATCGATTATTGACTTTTTAGCTGGCTTTGGTGCCTTGGACATAAGCTAGGACCTTAAGATTCTGCATGAAAGGAGGACTAGCAGCCGAGTTGCACGGGAGAATGTGAAAAGTGTTCATATGTAGTAAAAACCTGAGAAATCCGTCCGTTTTCGTCATTTGTTATCGAATCGACTTAAAGCCAGATCGTCACATTGGCCGTTCTTCTCTCAGAAACGGTTGTACTTATTGTCTGCAAAGCTATGTCGCGTGCTGCGGTATGCGGAGACTCTAAAAGCACCATAGTAGGACACAGATGAAGCTTCTAAGTTGATGTAATAGCCAGTAAGTAGTAGTACAATTCAAGTTTTAGGTATCGATTACTGACTTTTTAGCTAGCTTTGGTGCCTTGGACATGAGCTAGGACCTTAAGATTCTGCATTAAAGGAGGACTAGCAGCCGAGTTGCACGGGAGAATGTGAAAAGTGTTCATATGTAGTAAAAACCTGAGAAATCCGTCCGTTTTCGTCATTTGTTATCGAATCGACTTAAAGCCAGATCGTCACATTGGCCGCTCTTCTCTCTGAAACGGTTGTACTTATCGTCTGCAAAGCTATGTCGTATGCTGCGGTAGGCGGAGACACTAAAACCACCACAGTAGAACACAGATGAAGCTTCTAATTTGCTGTAATAGCCAGTAAGAAGTAGTACAATTCAAGTTTTAGGTATTGATTATTGACTTTTTAGCTGGCTTTGATGCCATGGACATGAGCTAGGACCTTAAGATTCTGCATAGAAGGAGGACTAGCAGCCGAGTTGCACGGGAGAATGTGAAAAGTGTTCATATGTAGTAAAAACCTGAGAAATCCGTCCGTTTTCGTCATTTGTTATCGAATCGACTTAAAGCCAGATCGTCACATTGGCCGCTCATCTCTCTGAAACGGTTGTACTTATCGTCTGCAAAGCTATGTCGCGTGCTGCGCTATGCGGAGACTCTAAAAGCACCAAAGTAGAACACAGATAAAGCTTCTAAGTTGATGTAATAGCCAGTAAGTAGCAGTACAATTCAAGTTTTAGGTAACGATTATTGACTTTTTAGCTGGCTTTGGTGCCTTGGACATGAGCTAGGACCTTAAGAATCTGCATTAAATTAGGACTAGCAGCCGAGTTGCACGGGAGAATGTGAAAAGTGTTCAAATAGTGTAAAAACCTGAGAAATCCGTCCGTTTTCGTCATGTGTTATCGAATCGACTTAAAGCCAGATCGTCACATTGGCCGCTCTTCCCTCCGAAACGGTTGTACTTACCGTCTGCAAAGCTATGTCGCGTGCTGCGGTATGCGGAGATACTAAAAGCACCATAGTAGAACACAGATGAAGCTTCTAAGTTGATGTACTAGCCAGTAAGGTGTAGTAAAATTCAAGTTTTAGCAACTGATTATTTGCTTTTTAGCTGGCTTTGGAGCCTTGGACATGAGCTAGGACCTTAAGATTCTGCATGAAAGGAGGACTAGCAGCCGAGTTACACAGGAGAATGTGAAAAGTGTTTTTATGTAGTAAAAACCTGAGAAATCCGTCCGTTTTCGTCTTTTGTTATCGAATCGACTTAAAGCCAGATCGTCACATTGACCGCTCTTCTCTCTGAAACGGTTGTACTTATCGTCTGCAAAGCTATGTCCGTGCTGCGGCATGCGGGGACACTAAAATCACCATAGTGGAACACAGATGAAGCTTCTAAGTTGATGTAATAGCCAGTAAGTTGTAGTATAATTCAAGTTTTAGGTATCGATTATTGACTTTTTAGCTGGCTTTGATGCCTTGGACATGAGCTAGGACCTTAAGATTCTGCATGAAAGGAGGACTAGCAGCCGAGTTGCACGGGAGAATTTGAAAAGTTTTCATATGTAGTAAAAATCTGAGAAATCCGTCCGTTTTCGTCATTTGTTATCGAATCGACTTAAAGCCAGATTGTCACATTGGCCGCTCTTCTCTCTGAAACGGTTGTACTTATCGTCTGCAATGCTATGTCGCGTGCTGCGCTATGCGGAGACACTAAAAGCACCATAGTAGAACACAGATGAAGCTTCTAAGTTGATGTAATAGCCAGTAAGAAGTAGTACAATTCAAGTTTTAGGTATCGATTATTGACTTTTTAGCTGGCTTTGGTGCCTTGGACATGAGCTAGGACCTTAAGATTCTGCATGAAAGGAGGACTAGCAGCCGAGTTGCACGGGAGAATGTGAAAAGTGTTCAAATAGAGTAAAAACCTGAGAAATCCGTCCGTTTTCGTCATTTTTATCGAATCGACTTAAAGCCAAATCGTCACATGGGCTGCTCTGCTCTCTGAAACGGTTGTACTTATCGTCTGCAAAGCTATGTCGCGTACTGCGGTATTCGGAGACACTAAAAGCACCATAGTAGAACACAGATGTAGCTTCTAAGATGATGTAATAGCCAGTAAGAAATAGTACCATTCAAGTTTTAGGAATCGGTTATTGACTTTTTACCCTTGTTTGGTGCCTTGGAAATGAGCTAGGAACTTAAGAATTTACATGCAGGAGGACTAGCAGACGAGTTGCACGGGAGAATGTGTAAAGTGTTCATATGTAGTAAAAACCTGAGAAATCCGTTCGTTTTCGTCATTTGTTATCGTTTCGACTTAAAGCCAGATCGTCACATTGGCCGCTCTTCTCTCTGAAACGGATGTACTTATCGTCTGCAGAGCTATGTCGCGTGCTGCGGTATGCAGAGACACTAAAAGCACCATAGTAGAACACAGATGAAGCTTCTAAGTTGATGTAATAGCCAGTAAGGTGTAGTACAATTCAAGTTTTAGCTACTGATTATTTGCTTTTTAGCTGGCTTTGGAGACTTGGACATGAGCTAGGACCTTAAGATTCTGCATGAAAGGAGGACTAGCAGCCGAGTTACACAGGAGAATGTGAAAAGTTTTTATATGTAGTAAAAACCTGAGAAATCCGTCCGTTTTCGTCATTTGTTATCGAATCGACTTAAAGCCAGATCGTCACATTGGCCGCTCTTCTCTCTGAAACGGTTGTACATATCGTCTGCAAAGCTATGTCGCGTGCTGCGGCATGCGGGGACACTAAAATCACCATAGTGGAACACAGATGAAGCTTCTAAGTTGATGTAATAGCCAGTAAGAAGTAGTATAATTCAAGTTTTAGGTATCGATTATTGACATTTTAGCTGGCTTTGATGCCTTGGACATGAGCTAGGACCTTAAGATTATCCATGAAAGGAGGACTAGCAGCCGAGTTGCACGGGAGAATTTGAAAAGATTTCATATGTAGTAAAAACCTGAGAAATCCGTCCGTTTTCGTCATTTGTTATCGAATCGACTTAAAGCCAGATTGTCACATTGGCCGCTCTTCTCTCTGAAACGGTTGTACTTATCGTCTGCAATGCTATGTCGCGTGCTGCGCTATGCGGAGACACTAAAAGCACCATAGTAGAACACAGATGAAGCTTCTAGGTTGATGTAATAGCCAGTAAGAATTAGTACAATTCAAGTTTTATGTATCGATTATTGACTATTTAGCTGGCTTTGGTGCCTTGGACATGAGCTAGGACCTTAAGATTCTGCATGAAAGGAGGACTAGCAGCCGAGTTGCCCAGGAGAATGTGAAAAGTGTTCATATGTAGTAAAAACCTGAGAAATCCGTCCGTTTTCGTCATGTGTTATCGAATCGACTTAAAGCCAGATCGTCATATTGGCCGCTCTTCCCTCCGAAACGGTTGTACTTTTCGTCTGCAAAGCTATGTCGCATGCTGCGTTATGCGGAGACACTAAAGGCACCATAGTAGAACACAGATGAAGCTTCTAAGTTGATGTAATAGCCAGTAAGATGTAGTACATTTCAAGTTTTAGCTACTGATTATTTGCTTTTTAGCTGGCTTTGGAGCCTTGGACATGAGCTAGGACCTTAAGATTCTGCATGAAAGGAGGACTCGCAGCCGAGTTACACAGGAGAATGTGAAAAGTGTTTATATGTAGTAAAAACCTGAGAAATCCGTCCGTTTTCGTCATTTGTTATCGAATCGACTTAAAGCCAGATCGTCACATTGGCCGCTCTTCTCTCTGAAACGGTTGTACTTATCGTCTGCAAAGCTATGTCGCGTGCTGCGCTATGCGGAGACTCTAAAAGCACCATAGTAGAACACAGATAAAGCTTCTAAGTTGATGTAATAGCCAGTAAGTAGCAGTACAATTCAAGTTTTAGGTTTCGATTATTGACTTTTTAGCTGGCTTTGGTGCCTTGGACATGAGCTAGGACCTTAAGATTCTGCATGAAAGGAGGACTAGCAGCCGAGTTACACAGGAGAATGTGAAAAGTGTTTATATGTAGTAAAAACCTGAGAAATCCGTTCGTTTTCGTCATTTGTTATCGAATCGACTTAAAGCCAGATCGTCACATTGGCCGGTCTTCTCTCTGAAACGTTTGTACTTATCGTCTGCAAAGCTATGTCGCGTGCTGCGGGATGCGGGGACACTAAAATCACCATAGTGGAACACAGATGAAGCTTCTAAGTTAATGTAATAGCCAGTAAGAAGTAGTACAATTCAAGTTTTAGTTATCTATTATTGACTTTTTAGCTGGCTTTGATGCCTTGGACATGAGCTAGGACCTTAATATTCTGCATGAAAGGAGGACTAGCAGCCAAGTTGCACGGGAGAATTTGAAAAGTGTTCATATGTAGTAAAAACCTGAGAAATCCGTCCGTTTACGTCATTTGTTATCGAATCGTCTTAAAGCCTGATTGTCACATTGGCCGCTCTTCTCTCTGAAACGGTTGTACTTATCGTCTGCAAAGCTGTGTCGCGTGCTGCGGTATGCGGAGAAACTAAAAGTACCATAGTAGAACACAGATGAAGCTTCTAAGTTGATGTAATAGCCAGTAAGATGTAGTACAATTCAAGTTTTTGGTACTGATTATTGACTTTGTAACTGGCTTTGGAGCCTTGGACATGGGCTAGGACCTTAAGATTCTGCATGAAAGGAGGAGTAGCAGCCGAGTTGCACAGGAGAATGTGAAAAGTGTTAATATGTAGTAAAAACCTGAGAAATCCGTCCGTTTTCGTCATTTGTTATCGAATCGACTTAAAGCCAGATCGTCACATTGGCTGCTCTTCCCTCCGAAACGGTTGTACTTATCGTCTGCAAAGCTATGTCGCGTGATGCGGTATGCGGAGACACTAAAAGCACCATAGTAGAACACAGATGAAGCTTCTAAGTTGATGTAATAGCCAGTAAGATGTAGTACAATTCAAGTTTTAGCTACTGATTATTGACTTTTTAGCTTGCCTTGGAGCATTGGACATGAGCTAGGACCTTAAGATTCTGCATGAAAGGAGGACTAGCAGCCGAGTTGCAGGGGAGAATGTGGAAAGTGGTCATATATAGTAAAAACCTGAGAAATCCGTTCGTTTTCGTCATTTGTTATCGAATCGACTTAAAGCCAGATCGTCACATTGGCCGCTCTTCTCTCTGAAACGGTTGTACTTATCGTCTGCAGAGCTATGTAGCGTGCTGCGGTATGCAGAGACACTAAAAGCACCGTAGTAGAACACAGATGACACTTCCAAGTTGATGTAATAGCCAGTAAGAAGTAGTACAATTCAAGTTTTAGCTTCTGATTATTGACTTTTTAGCTGGCTTTGGTGCCTTGGACATGAGCTATTACCTTAAGATTCTGCATGAAAGGAGGACTAGCAGCCGAGTTGCACGGGAGAATGTGAAAAGTGTTCATAAGTAGTAAAAACCTGAGAAATTTGTTCGTTTTCGTCATTTTTATCGAATCGACTTAAAGCCAAATCGTCACATTGGCCGCTCTGCTCTCTGAAACGGTTGTACTTATCGTCTGCAAAGCAATGTCGCGTACGGCGGTATTCGGAGACACTAAAAGCCCCATAGTAGAACACAGATGTAGCTTCTAAGATGATGTAATAGCCAGTAAGAAATAGTACAATTCTAGTTTTATTAATCGGTTATTGACTTTTTACCCTTGTTTGATGCCTTGGAAATGAGCTAGGAACTTAAGATTTTACATGCAGGAGGACTAGCAGCCGAGTTGCACGGTGGAATGTGTAAAGTGTTCATATGTAGTAAAAACCTGAGAAATCCGTTCGTTTTCGTCTTTGTTATCGAATCGACTTAAAGCCAGATCGTCACATTGGCTGCTCTTCTCTCTGAAACGGTTGTACTTATCGTCTGCAGAGCTATGTCGCGTGCTGCGGTATGCAGAGACACTAAAAGCACCATAGTAGAACACAGATGACACTTCCAAGTTGATGTAATAGCCAGTAAGAAGTAGTACAATTCAAGTTTTAGTTACCGATTATTGACTTTTTAGCTGGCTTTGGTGCCTTGGACATGAGCTAGGACCTTAAGATTCTGCAGGAAAGGAGGACTAGCAGCCGAGTTGCCCAGGAGAATGTGAAAAGTGTTCATATGTAGTAAAAACCTGAGAAATCCGTCCGTTTTCGTCATGTGTTATCGAATCGACTTAAAGCCAGATCGTCACATTGGCCGCTCTTCCCTCCGAAACGGTTGTACTTTTCGTCTGCAAAGCTATGTCGCATGCTGCGGTATGCGGAGACACTAAAGGCACCGTAGTAGAACACAGATGAAGCTTCTAAGTTGATGTAATAGCCAGTAAGATGTAGTACATTTCAAGTTTTAGCTACTGATTATTTGCTTTTTAGCTGGCTTTGGAGCCTTGGACATGAGCTAGGACCTTAAGATTCTGCATGAAAGGAGGACTCGCAGCCGAGTTACACAGGAGAATGTGAAAAGTGTTTATATGTAGTAAAAACCTGAGAAATCCGTCCGTTTTCGTCATTTGTTATCGAATCGACTTAAAGCCAGATCGTCACATTGGCCGCTCTTCTCTCTGAAACGGTTGTACTTATCGTCTGCAAAGCTATGTCGCGTGCTGCGGCATGCGGGGACACTAAAATCACCATAGTGGAACACAGATGAAGCTTCTAAGTTGATGTAATAGCCAGTAAGAAGTAGTATAATTCAAGTTTTAGGTATCGATTATTGACTTTTTAGCTGGCTTTGATGCCTTGGACATGAGCTAGGACCTTAAGATTCTCCATGAAAGGAGGACTAGCAGCCGAGTTGCACGGAAGAATTTGAAAAGGTTTCATATGTAGTAAAAACCTGAGAAATCCGTCCGTTTTCGTCATTTGTTATCGATATCGACTTAAAGCCAGATTGTCACATTGGCCGCTCTTCTCTCTGAAACGGTTGTACTTATCGTCTGCAATGCTATGTCGCGTGCTTCGCTATGCGGAGACACTAAAAGCACCATAGTAGAACACAGATGAAGCTTCTAAGTTGATGTAATAGCCAGTAAGAAGTAGTACAATTCAAGTTTTAGGTATCGATTATTGACTTTTTAGCTGGCTTTGGTGCCTTGGACATGAGCTAGGACCTTAAGATTCTGCATGAAAGGAGGACTAGCAGCCGAGTTGCACGGGAGAATGTGAAAAGTGTTCAAATAGAGTAAAAACCTGAGAAATACGTCCGTTTTCGTCATTTTTATCGAATCGACTTAAAGCCAAATCGACACATTGGCCGCTCTGCTCTCTGAAACGGTTGTACTAATCGTCTGCAAAGCTATGTCACGTACTGCGGTATTCGGAGACACTAAAAGCACCATAGTAGAACACAGATGTAGCTTCTAAGATGATGTAATAGCCAGTAAGAAATAGTACCATTCAAGCTTTAGGAATCGGTTATTGACTTTTTACCCTTGTTTGGTGCCTTGGACATGAGCTAGGAACTTAAGATTTTACATGCAGGAGGACTAGCAGACGAGTTGCACGGGAGAATGTGTAAAGTGTTCATATGTAGTAAAAACCTGAGAAATCCGTTCGTTTTCGTCATTTGTTATCGAATCGACTTAAAGCCAGATCGTCACATTGGCCGCTCTTCTCCCTGAAACGGTTGTACTTATCGTCTGCAAAGCTATGTCGCTTGCTGCGGCATGCGGGGACACTAAAATCACCATAGTGGAACACAGATGAAGCTTCTAAGTTGATGTAATAGCCAGTAAGAAGTAGTACAATTCAAGTTTTAGTTATCGATTATTGACTTTTTAGCTGGCTTTGATGCCTTGGACATGAGCTAGGACCTTAATATTCTGCATGAAAGGAGGACTAGCAGCCAAGTTGCACGGGAGAATTTGAAAAGTGTTCATATGTAGTAAAAACGTGAGAAATCCGTCCGTTTTTGTCATTTGTTATCGTATCTACTTAAAGCCAGATCGTCACACTGGCCACTCTTCTCTCTGAAACGGTTGTACTTATCGTCTGCAAAGCTATGTCGCATGCTGCGGTATGCGGAGACAGTAAAAGCACCATAGTAAAACACCGATGAAGCTTCTAAGTTGATGTAACAGCCAGTAAGATGTAGTACAATTCAAGTTTTAGCTACTGATTATTGACTTTTTAGCTGGCTTTGGAGCATTGGACATGGGCTAGGACCTTAAGATTCTGCATGAAAGGAGGACTAGCAGCCGAGTTGCACAGGAGAATGTGAAAAGTGTTCATATGTAGTAAAAACCTGAGAAATCCGTCCGTTTTGGTCATTTGTTATCGAATCGACTTAAAGCCAAATCGTCACATTGGCCGCTCTTCTCTCTGAAACGGTTGTAGTTATCGTCTGTAAACCTATGTCGCGTGCTGCGGTATGCGGGGACACTAAAATCACCATACTAGAACACAGATGAAGCTTCTAAGTTGATGTAATAGCCAGTAAGAAGTAGTACAATTCAAGTTTTAGGTATCGATTTTTGACTTCTTAGATGGCTTTGGTGCCTTGGACATGAGCTATTACCTTAAGATTCTGCATGAAAGGAGGACTAGCAGCCGAGTTGCACCGGAGAATGTGAAAAGTGTTCATATGTAGTAAAAACCTGAGAAATCCGTCCGTTTTCGTCATTTGTTATCGAATAGACTTAAAGCCAGATCGTCACATTGGCCGCTCTTCCCTCCGAAACGGTTGTACTTATCGTCTGCAAAGCTATGTCGCATGCTGCGGTATGCGGAGACACTAAAAAGCACCATAGTAGAACACCGATGAAGCTTCTAAGTTGATGTAATAGCCAGTAAGTAGCAGTACAATTCAAGTTTTAGCTTCTGATTATTGACTTTTTAGCTGGCTTTGGTGCCTTGGACATGAGCTATTACCTTAAGATTCTGCATGAAAGGAGGACTAGCAGCCGAGTTGCACGCGAGAATGTGAAAAGTGTTCATATGTAGTAAAAACCTGAGAAATCCGTCCGTTTTCGTCATTTGTTATCGAATCGACTTAAAGCCAGATCGTCACATTGGCCGGTCTCCTCTCTGAAACGGTTGTACTTATCGTCTGCAAAGCTATGTCGCGTGCTGCGGTATGCGGAGACACTAAAAGCACAATATTGGAACACAGATGAAGCTTCTAAGTAGATGTAATAGCCAGTAAGAACTAGTACAATTCAAGTTTTAGGCATCGATTATTGACTTTTTAGCTGGCTTTGATGCCTTGGACATGCGCTAGGACCTTAAGATTCTGCATGAAAGGAGGACTAGCAGCCGATTTGCACGGGAGAATTTGAAAAGTGTTCATATGTAGTAAAAACCTGAGAAATCGGTCCGTTTTCGTCATTTGTTATCGACTCGACTTAAAGCCAGATCATCACATTGGCCGCTCTTCTCTCTGAAGTGGTCATAATTATCGTCTGCAAAGCTATGTCTCTTGCTCCGGTATGCGGAGACACTAAAAGCACCATAGTAGAACACAGATGAGGCTTCTAAGATGATGTAATAGCCAGTAAGAAGTAGTACACTTCAAGTTTAAGGTATCGATTATTGACTTCTTAGATGGATTTGGTGCCTTGGACATGAGCTAGTACCTTAAGATTCTGCATGAAAGGAGGACTAGCAGCCGAGTTGCACGGGAGAATGTGAAAAGTGTTCATATGTAGTACAAACTTGAGAAATCCGTCCGTTTTCGTCATTTGTTATTGAATCGACTTAAAGCCAGATCGTCACATTGGCCGCTCTTCTTTCGGAAACGGTTGTACTTATCGTCTTCAAAGCTATGTCGCGTGCTGCGGTATGCGGAGACACTAAAAGCACCATAGTGGAACACAGATGAAGCTTCTAAGTTGATGTAATAGCCAGTAAGAAGTAGTACAATTCAAGTTTAAGGTATCGATTATTGACTTCTTAGATGGATTTGGTGCCTTGGACATGAGCTAGGACCTTAAGATTCTGCATGAAAGGAGGACTAGCAGCCGAGTTGCACGGGAGAATGTGAAAAGTGTTCATATGTAGTAAAAACCTGAAAAATCCGTCCGTTTTCGTCATTTGTTATCGACTCGCCAGATTGTCACATTGGCCGCTCTTCTCTCTGAAACGGTTGTACTTATCGTCTGCAAAGCTATGTCGCGTGCTGCGGTATGCGGAGACACTAAAAGTACCATAGTAGAACACAGATTAAGCTTCTATGATGATGTAATAGCCAGTAAGAAGTAGTACAATTAAAGTTTTAGGTATCGATTATTGACTTTTTAGCTGGCTTTGGTGCCTTGGACATGAGCTGTTACCTTAAGATTCTGCATGAAAGGAGGACTAGCAGCCGAGTTGCACGGGAGAATGTGAAAAGTGTTCATATGTAGTAAAAACCTGAGAAATCCTTCCGTTTTCGTCATTTGTTATCGAATCGACTTAAAGCCAGATCGTCACGTTGGCTGCTCTTCTGTCTGAAACGGTTGTACTAATCGTCTGCAAAGCTATGTCGCGTGATGCGGTATGCGGAGACACTAAAAGCACCATAGTAGAACACAGATGAAGCTTCTAATTTGATGTAATAGCCAGTAAGAAGTAGTACAATTCAAGTTTTAGGTATCGATTATTGACTTTTTAGCTGGCTTTGGTGCCTTGGACATGAGCTAGGACCTTAAGATTCTCCATGAAAGGAGGACTAGCAGCCGAGTTGCACGGGAGAATGTGAAAAGTGTTCATATGTAGTAAAAACCTGAGAAATCAGTCCATTTTTCGTCATTTGTTATCGAATCGACTTAAAGCCAGATCGTCACATTGGCCACTCTTCTCTCTGAAACGGTTGTACTTATCGTGTGCAGAGCTATGTCGCGTGCTGCGGTATGCAGGGACACTAACAGCACCGTAGTAGAACACAGATGACACTTCCAAGTTGATGTAATAGCCAGTAAGAAGTAGTACAATTCAAGTTTTAGTTAATGATTATTGACTTTTTAGCTGGCTTTGGTGCCTTGGACATGAGCTAGGACCTTAAGATTCTGCATGAAAGGAGGACTAGCAGCCGAGTTACACAGGAGAATGTGAAAAGTGTTTATATGTAGTAAAAACCTGAGAAATCCGTCCGTTTTCGTCATTTGTTATCGAATCGACTTAAAGCCAGATCGTCACATTGGCTGCTCTTCCCTCCGAAACGGTTGTACTTATCGTCTGCAAAGCTATGTCGCGTGATGCGGTATGCGGAGACACTAAAAGCACCATAGTAGAACACAGATGAAGCTTCTAAGTTGATGTAATAGCCAGTAAGAAATAGTACAATTCTAGTTTTATTAATCGGTTATTGACTTTTTACCCTTGTTTGGTGCCTTGGACTTGAGCTAGGAACTTAAGATTTTACATGCAGGAGGACTAGCAGCCGAGTTGCACGGTAGAATGTGTAAAGTGTTCATATGTAGTAAAAACCTGAGAAATCCGTTCGTTTTCGCCTTTGTTATCGAATCGACTTAAAGCCAAATCGTCACATTGGCCGCTCTTCTCTCTGAAACGGTTGTACTTATCGTCTGTAAAGCTATTTCGCGTGCTGCGGTATGCGGGGACACTAAAATCACCATACTAGAACTCAGATGAAGCTTCTAAGTTGATGTAATAGCCACTAAGAAGTAGTACAATTCAAGTTTTAGGTATCGATTTTTGACTTCTTAGTTGGCTTTGGTGCCTTGGACATGAGCTATTACCTTAAGATTCTGCATGAAAGGAGGACTAGCAGCCGAGTTGCACGGGAGAATGTGAAAAGTGTTCATAAGTAGTAAAAACCTGAGAAATTTGTTCGTTTTCGTCATTTTTATCGAATCGACTTAAAGCCAAATCGTCACATTGGCCGCTCTGCTCTCTGAAACGGTTGTACTTATGGTCTGCAAAGCAATGTCGCGTACGGCGGTATTCGGAGACACTAAAAGCCCCATAGTAGAACACAGATGTAGCTTCTAAGATGATGTAATAGCCAGTAAGAAATAGTACAATTCTAGTTTTATTAATCGGTTATTGACTTTTTACTCTTGTTTGTTGCCTTGGACATGAGCTAGGAACTTACGATTTTACATGCAGGAGGACTAGCAGCCGAGTTGCACGGTAGAATGTGTAAAGTGTTCATATGTAGTAAAAACCTGAGAAATCCGTTCGTTTTCGTCTTTGTTATCGAATCGACTTAAAGCCAGATCGTCACATTGCCTGCTCTTCTCTCTGAAGCGGTTGTACTTATCGTCTGCAGAGCTATGTCGCGTGCTGCGGTATGCAGAGACACTAAAAGCACTATAGTAGAACACAGATGACACTTCCAACTTGATGTAACAGCCAGTAAGAAGTAGTACAATTCAAGTTTTAGTTACCGATTATTGACTTTTTAGCTGGCTTTGGTGCCTTGGACATGAGCTAGGACCTTAAGATTCTGCATGAAAGGAGGACTAGCAGCCGAGTTGCCCAGGAGAATGTGAAAAGTGTTCATATGTAGTAAAAACCTGAGAAATCCGTCCGTTTTCGTCATGTGTTATCGAATCGACTTAAAGCCAGATCGTCACATTGGCCGCTCTTCCCTCCGAAACGGTTGTACTTATCGTCTGCAAAGCTATGTCGCATGCTGCGGTATGCGGAGACACTAAAAGCACCATAGTAGAACACAGATGAAGCTTCTAAGTTGATGTAATAGCCAGTAAGATGTAGTACATTTCAAGTTTTAGCTACTGATTATTTGCTTTTTAGCTGGCTTTGGAGCCTTGGACATGAGCTAGGACCTTAAGATTCTGCATGAAAGGAGGACTCGCAGCCGAGTTACACAGGAGATTGTGAAAAGTGTTTATATGTAGTAAAAACCTGAGAAATCCGTCCGTTTTCGTCATTTGTTATCGAATCGACTTAAAGCCAGATCGTCACATTGGCCGCTCTTCTCTCTGAAACGGTTGTACTTATCGTCTGCAAAGCTATGTCGCGTGCTGCGGCATGCGGGGACACTAAAATCACCATAGTGGAACACAGATGAAGCTTCTAAGTTGATGTAATAGCCAGTAAGAAGTAGTATAATTCAAGTTTTAGGTATCGATTATTGACTTTTTAGCTGGCTTTGATGCCTTGGACATGAGCTAGGACCTTAAGATTCTCCATGAAAGGAGGACTAGCAGCCGAGTTGCACGGGAGAATTTGAAAAGTTTTCATATGTAGTAAAAACCTGAGAAATCCGTCCGTTTTCGTCATTTGTTATCGATATCGACTTAAAGCCAGATTGTCACATTGCCCGCTCTTCTCTCTGAAACGGTTGTACTTATCGTCTGCAATGCTATGTCGCGTGCTTCGCTATGCGGAGACACTAAAAGCACCATAGTAGAACACAGATGAAGCTTCTAAGTTGATGTAATAGCCAGTAAGAAGTAGTACAATTCAAGTTTTAGGTATCGATTATTGACTTTTTAGCTGGCTTTGGTGCCTTGGACATGAGCTAGGACCTTAAGATTCTGCATGAAAGGAGGACTAGCAGCCGAGTTGCACGGGAGAATGTGAAAAGTGTTCAAATAGAGTAAAAACCTGAGAAATACGTCCGTTTTCGTCATTTTTATCGAATCGACTTAAAGCCAAATCGACACATTGGCCGCTCTGCTCTCTGAAACGGTTGTACTTATCGTCTGCAAAGCTATGTCACGTACTGCGGTATTCGGAGACACTAAAAGCACCATAGTAGAACACAGATGTAGCTTCTAAGATGATGTAATAGCCAGTAAGAAATAGTACCATTCAAGCTTTAGGAATCGGTTATTGACTTTTTACCCTTGTTTGGTGCCTTGGACATGAGCTAGGAACTTAAGATTTTACATGCAGGAGGACTAGCAGACGAGTTGCACGGGAGAATGTGTAAAGTGTTCATATGTAGTAAAAACCTGAGAAATCCGTTCGTTTTCGTCATTTGTTATCGAATCGACTTAAAGCCAGATCGTCACATTGGCCGCTCTTCTCTCTGAAACGGTTGTACTTATCGTCTGCAAAGCTATGTCGCGTGCTGCGGCATGCGGGGACACTAAAATCACCATAGTGGAACACAGATGAAGCTCCTAAGTTGATGTAATAGCCAGTAAGAAGTAGTACAATTCAAGTTTTAGTTATCGATTATTGACTTTTTAGCTGGCTTTGATGCCTTGGACATGAGCTAGGACCTTAATATTCTGCATGAAAGGAGGACTAGCAGCCAAGTTGCACGGGAGAATTTGAAAAGTGTTCATATGTAGTAAAAACGTGAGAAATCCGTACGTTTTTGTCATTTGTTATCGTATCTACTTAAAGCCAGATCGTCACACTGGCCACTCTTCTCTCTGAAACGGTTGTACTTATCGTCTGCAAAGCTATGTCGCATGCTGCGGTATGCGGAGACAGTAAAAGCACCATAGTAAAACACCGATGAAGCTTCTAAGTTGATGTAATAGCCAGTAAGATGTAGTACAATTCAAGTTTTAGCTACTGATTATTGACTTTTTAGCTGGCTTTGGAGCCTTGGACATGGGCTAGGACCTTAAGATTCTGCATGAAAGGAGGACTAGCAGCCGAGTTGCAGGGGAGAATGTGGAAAGTCGTCATATATAGTAAAAACCTGAGAAATCCGTCCGTTTTGGTCATTTGTTATCGAATCGACTTAAAGCCAAATCGTCACATTGGCCGCCCTTCTCTCTGAAACGGTTGTAGTTATCGTCTGTAAACCTATGTCGCGTGCTGCGGTATGCGGGGACACTAAAATCACCATACTAGAACACAGATGAAGCTTCTAAGTTGATGTAATAGCCAGTAAGAAGTAGTACAATTCAAGTTTTAGGTATCGATTTTTGACTTCTTAGATGGCTTTGGTGCCTTGGACATGAGCTATTACCTTAAGATTCTGCATGAAAGGAGGACTAGCAGCCGAGTTGCACCGGAGAATGTGAAAAGTGTTCATATGTAGTAAAAACCTGAGAAATCCGTCCGTTTTCGTCATTTGTTATCGAATAGACTTAAAGCCAGATCGTCACATTGGCCGCTCTTCCCTCCGAAACGGTTGTACTTATCGTCTGCAAAGCTATGTCGCATGCTGCGGTATGCGGAGACACTAAAAGCACCATAGTAGAACACCGATGAAGCTTCTAAGTTGATGTAATAGCCAGTAAGATGTAGTACAATTCAAGTTTTAGCTTCTGATTATTGACTTTTTAGCTGGCTTTGGTGCCTTGGACATGAGCTATTACCTTAAGATTCTGCATGAAAGGAGGACTAGCAGCCGAGTTGCACGCGAGAATGTGAAAAGTGTTCATATGTAGTAAAAACCTGAGAAATCCGTCCGTTTTCGTCATTTGTTATCGAATCGACTTAAAGCCAGATCGTCACATTGGCCGCTCTCCTCTCTGAAACGGTTGTACTTATCGTCTGCAAAGCTATGTCGCGTGCTGCGGTATGCGGAGACACTAAAAGCACCATATTGGAACACAGATGAAGCTTCTAAGTAGATGTAATAGCCAGTAAGAACTAGTACAATTCAAGTTTTAGGCATCGATTATTGACTTTTTAGCTGGCTTTGATGAATTGGACATGAGCTAGGACCTTAAGATTCTGCATGAAAGGAGGACTAGCAGCCGATTTGCACGGGAGAATTTGAAAAGTGTTCATATGTAGTAAAAACCTGAGAAATCGGTCCGTTTTCGTCATTTGTTATCGACTCGACTTAAAGCCAGATTGCCACATTGGCCGCTCTTCTCTGTGAAGTGGTCATAATTATCGTCTGCAAAGCTATGTCTCTTGCTCCGGTATGCGGAGACACTAAAAGCACCATAGTAGAACACAGATGAGGCTTCTAAGATGATGTAATAGCCAGTAAGAAGTAGTACACTTCAAGTTTAAGGTATCGATTATTGACTTCTTAGATGGATTTGGTGCCTTGGACATGAGCTAGGACCTTAAGATTCTGCATGAAAGGAGGACTAGCAGCCGAGTTGCACGGGAGAATGTGAAAAGTGTTCATATGTAGTAAAAACCTGAGAAATCCGTCCGTTTTCGTCATTTGTTATCGAATCGACTTAAAGCCAGATCGTCACATTGGCCACTCTTCTCTCTGAAACGGTTGTACTTATCGTGTGCAGAGCTATGTCGCGTGCTGCGGTATGCAGGGACACTAAAAGCACCATAGTAAAACACCGATGAAGCTTCTAAGTTGATGTAATAGCCAGTAAGATGTAGTACGATTCAAGTTTTAGCTACTGATTATTGACTTTTTAGCTGGCTTTGGAGCCTTGTACATGGGCTAGGACCTTAAGATTCAGCATGAAAGGAGGACTAGCAGCCGAGTTGCACAGGAGAATGTGAAAAGTGTTCATATGTAGTAAAAACCTGAGAAATCCGTCCGTTTTGGTCATTTGTTATCGAATCGACTTAAAGCCAAATCGTCACATTGGCCGCTCTTCTCTCTGAAACGGATGTACTTATCGTCTGCAAAGCTATGTCGCGTGCTGCGGTATGCGGGGACACTAAAATCACCATGCTAGAACACAGATGAAGCTTCTAATTTGATGTAATAGCCAGTAAGAAGTAGTACAATTCAAGTTTTAGGTATCGATTATTGACTTCTTAGTTGGCTTTGGTGCCTTGGACATGAGCTATTACCTTAAGATTCTGCATGAAAGGAGAACTAGCAGCCGAGTTGCCCAGGAGAATGTGAAAAGTGTTCATATGTAGTAAAAACTTGAGAAATCCGTCCGTTTTGGTCATTTGTTATCGAATCGAGTTAAAGCCAAATCGTCACATTGGCCGCTCTTCTCTCTGAAACGGTTGTACTTATCGTCTGCAAAGCTATGTCGCGTGCTGCGGTATGCGGGGACACTAAAATTACCATACTAGAACACAGATGAAGCTTCTAATTTGATGTAATAGCCAGTAAGAACTAGTACAATTCAAGTTTTAGGTATCGATTATTGACTTTTTAGCTTGCTTTGATGCCTTGGACATGAGCAAGGACCTTAAGATTCTGCATGAAAGGAGGACTAGCAGCCGCGTTGCACGGGAGAATTTGAAAAGTGTTCATATGTAGTAAAAACCTGAGAAATCCGTCCGTTTTCGTCATTTGTTATCGAATCGACTTAAAGCCTGATTGTCACATTGGCCGCTCTTCTCTCTGAAACGGTTGTACTTATCGTCTGCAAAGCTGTGTCGCGTGCTGCGGTATGCGGAGAAACTAAAAGCGCCATAGTAGAACACAGATGAAGCTTCTAAGTTGATGTAATAGCCAGTAAGAAGTAGTAAACTTCTAGTTTAAGGTATCGATTATTGACTTCTTAGATGGATTTGGTGCCTTGGACATGCGCTAGGACCTTAAGATTCTGCATGAAAGGAGGACTAGCAGCCGAGTTGCCCAGGAGAATGTGAAACGTGTTCATATGTAGTAAAAACCTGAGAAATCCGTCCGTTTTCGTCATTTGTTATCGAATCGACTTAAAGCCAGATCGTCACATTGGCCGCTGTTCCCTCCGAAACGGTTGTACTTATCGTCTGCAAAGCTATGTCGCATGCTGCGGTATGCGGAGACACTAAAAGCACCATAGTAGAACACAGATGAAGCTTCTAAGTTGATGTAATAGCCAGTAAGATGTAGTAAAATTCAAGTTTTAGCTTCTGATTATTTGCTTTTTAGCTGGCTTTGGAGCCTTGGACATGAGCTAGGACCTTAAGATTCTGCATGAAAGGAGGACTAGCAGCCGAGTTACACAGGAGAATGTGAAAAGTGTTTATATGTAGTAAAAACCTGAGAAATCCGTCCGTTTTCGTCATTTGTTATCGAATCGACTTAAAGCCAGATTGTCTTATTGGCCGCTCTTCTCTCTGAAACGGTTGTACTTATCGTCTGCAATGCTATGTCGCGTGCTGCGCTATGCGGAGACACTAAAATCACCATAGTAGAACACAGATGAAGCTTCTAAGTTGATGTAATAGCCAGTAAGAAGTAGTACAATTCAAGTTTTAGGTATCGATTATTGACTTTTTAGCTGGCTTTGGTGCCTTGGACATGAGCTAGGACCTTAAGATTCTGCATGAAAGGAGGACTAGCAGCCGAGTTGCACGGGAGAATGTGAAAAGTGTTCAAATAGAGTAAAAACCTGAGAAATCCGTCCGTTTTCGTCATTTTTTTCGAATCGACTTAAAGCCAAATCGTCACATAGGCCGCTCTGCTCTCTGAAACGGTTGTACTTATCGTCTGCAAAGCTATGTCGCGTACTGCGGTATTCGGAGACACTAATAGCACCATAGTAGAACACAGATGTAGCTTCTAAGATGATGTAATAGCCAGTAAGAAATAGTACCATTTAAGTTTTAGGAATCGGTTATTGACTTCTTACCCTTGTTTGGTGCTTTGGACATGAGCTAGGAACTTAAGATTTTACATGCAGGAGGACTAGCAGACGAGTTGCACGCTAGAATGTGTAAAGTGTTCATATGTAGTAAAAACCTGAGAAATCCGTTCGTTTTCGTCATCTGTTATCGAATCGACTTAAAGCCAGATCGTCAAATTGGCCGCTCTTCTCTCTGAAACGGTTGTACTTATCGTCTGCAAAGCTATGTCGCGTGCTGCGGCATGCGGGGACACTAAAATCACCATAGTGGAACACAGATGAAGCTTCTAAGTTGATGTAATAGCCAGTAAGAAGTAGTACAATTCAAGTTTTAGTTATCGATTATTGAATTTTAGCTGGCCTTGATGCCTTGGACATGAGCTAGGACCTTAATATTCTGCATGAAAGGAGGACTAGCAGCCACGTTGCACGGGAGAATTTGATAAGTGTTCATATGTAGTAAAGACCTGAGAAATCCGTCCGTTTTCGTCAATTGTTATCGAATCGACTTAAAGCCAGATCGTCACATTGGCCGCTCTCCTCTCTGAAACGGTTGTACTTATCGTCTGCAAAGCTATGTCGCGTGCTGCGGTATGCGGAGACACTAAAAGCACCATAGTGGAACACAGATGAAGCTTCTAAGTTGATGTAATAGCCAGTAAGAAGTAGTACAATTCAAGTTTTAGGTATCGATTATTGACTTTTTAGCTGGCTTTGACGCCTTGGACATCAGCTAGGACCTTAAGATTCTGCATGAATGGAGGACTAGCATCCGAGTTGCACGGGAGAATTTGAAAAGTGTTCATATGTAGTAAAAACCTGAGAAATCCGTCCGTTTACGTCATTTGTTATCGAATCGACTTAAAGCCTGATTGTCACATTTGCCGCTCTTCTCTCTGAAAAGGTTGTACTTATCGTCTGCAAAGCTATGTCGCATGCTGCGGTATGAGGAGACAGTAAAAGCACCATAGTAAAACACCGATGAAGCTTCTAAGTTGATGTAATAGCCAGTAAGATGTAGTACGATTCAAGTTTTAGCTACTGATTATTGACTTTTTAGCTGGCTTTGGAGCCTTGGACATGGGCTATTACCTTAAGATTCTGCATGAAAGGAGGACTAGCAGCCGAGTTGCCCAGAAGAATGTGAAAAGTGTTCATATGTAGTAAAAACCTGAGAAATCCGTCCGTTTTCGTCATTTCTTATCGAATCGACTTAAAGCCAGATCGTCACATTGGCCGCTCTTCCCTCCGAAACGGTTGTACTTATCGTCTGCAAAGCTATGTCGCATGCTGCGGTATGCGGAGACACTAAAAGCACCATAGTAGAACACCGATGAAGCTTCTAAGTTGATGTAATAGAAAGTAAGATGTAGTACAATTCAAGTTTTAGCTTCTGATTATTGACTTTTTAGCTGGCTTTGGTGCCATGGACATGAGCTATTACCTTAAGATTCTGCATGAAAGGAGGACTAGCAGCCTAGTTGCACGGGAGAATGTGAAAAGTGTTCATAAGTAGTAAAAACCTGAGAAATCCGTCCATTTTCGTCATTTGTTATCGAATCGACTTAAAGCCTGATTGTCACATTGGCCGCTCTTCTCTCTGAAACGGTTGTACTTATCGTCTGCAAAGCTGTGTCGCGTGCTGCGGTATGCGGAGAAACTAAAAGCACCATATTAGAACACAGACGAAGCTTCTAAGTTGATGTAATAGCCAGTAAGATGTAGTACAATTCAAGTTTTAGCTACTGATTATTGACTTTTTAGCTGGCTTTGGAGACTTGGACATGGGCTAGGACCTTAAGATTCTGCATGAAAGGAGGACTAGCAGCCGAGTTGCACAGGATAATGTGAAAAGTGTTCATATGTAGTAAAAACTTGAGAAATCCGTCCGTTTTGGTCATTTGTTATCGAATCGAGTTAAAGCCAAATCGTCACATTGGCCGCTCTTCTCTCTGAAATGGTTGTACTTATCGTCTGCAAAGCTATGTCGCGTGCTGCGGTATGCGGGGACACTAAAATCACCATACTAGAACACAGATGAAGCTTCTAATTTGATGTAATAGCCAGTAAGAACTAGTACAATTCAAGTTTTAGGTATCGATTATTGACTTTTTAGCTGGCTTTGATGCCTTGGACATGAGCTAGGACCTTAAGGTTCTGCATGAAAGGAGGACTAGCAGCCGAGTTGCACGGGAGAATTTGAAAAGTGTTCATATGTAGTAAAAACCTGAGAAATCCGTCCGTTTTCGTCATTTGTTATCGAAACGACTTAAAGCCTGATTGTCACATTGGCCGCTCTTCTCTCTGAAACGGTTGTACTTATCGTCTGCAAAGCTGTGTCGCGTGCTGCGGTATGCGGAGAAACTAAAAGCACCATAGTAGAACACAGATGAAGCTTCTAAGTTGATGTAATAGCCAGTAAGAAGTAGTACACTTCTAGTTTAAGGTATCGATTATTGACTTCTTAGATGGATTTGGTGCCTTGGACATGCGCTAGGACCTTAAGATTCTGCATGAAAGGAGGACTAGCAGCCGAGTTGCCCAGGAGAATGTGAAAAGTGTTCATATGTAGTAAAAACCTGAGAAATCCGTCTGTTTTCGTCATTTGTTATCGAATCGACTTAAAGCCAGATCGTCACATTGGCCGCTCTTCCCTCCGAAACGGTTGTACTTATCGTCTGCAAAGCTATGTCGCATGCTGCGGTATGCGGAGACACTAAAAGCACCATAGTAGAACACAGATGAAGCTTCTAAGTTGATGTAATAGCCAGTAAGATGTAGTACAATTCAAGTTTTAGCTACTGATTATTGACTTTTTAGCTGGCTTTGGAGCCTTGGACATGAGCTAGGACCTTAAGATTCTGCATGAAAGGAGGACTAGCAACCGAGTTACACAGGAGAATGTGAAAAGTGTTTATATGTAGTAAACACCTGAGAAATCCGTTCGTTTTCGTCATTTGTTATCGAATCGACTTAAAGCCAGATCGTCACATTGGCCGCTCTCCTCTCTGAAACGGTTGTACTTATCGTCTGCAAAGCTATGTCGCGTGCTGCGGTATGCGGAGACACTAAAAGCACCATAGTAGAACACATATCAAGCTTCTAAGAAGATGTAATAGCCAGTAAGAAGTAGTACAATTCAAGTTTTAGGTATCGATTATTGACTTTTTAGCTGGCTTTGGTGCCTTGGAGATGAGCTTGGACCATAAGATTCTGCATGAAAGTAGGAGTAGCAGCCGAGTTGCACGGGAGAATGTGAAAAGTGTTCATACGTAGTACAAACTTGAGAAATCCGTCCGTTTTCGTCATTTGTTATCGAATCGACTTAAAGCCAGATCGTCACATTGGCCGCTCTTCTCTCGGAAACGGTTGTACTTATCGTCTTCAAAGCTATGTCGCGTGCTACGGAGTGCGGAGACACTAAAAGCACCATAGTCGAACACAGATGAAGCTTCTAAGTTGATGTAATAGCCAGTAAGAAATGGTACAATTCAAGTTTAAGGTATCGATTATTGTCCTCTTAGATGGATTTGATGCCTTGGACATGAGCTAGGACCTTAAGATTCTGCTTGAAAGGAGGACTAGCAGCCGAGTTGCACGGGAGAATTTGAAAAGTGTTCATATGTCGTAAAAACCTGAGAAATCCGTCCGTTTTCGTCATTTGTTATCGAATCGACTTAAAGCCAAATCGTCACATTGGCCGCTCTGCTCTCTGAAACGGTTGTATTTATCGTCTGCAAAGCTATGTCGCGTACTGCGGTATTCGGAGAAACTAAAAGCACCGTAGTAGAACACAGATGAAGCTTCTAAGATGATGTAAAAGATAGTAAGAAGTAGGACAGTTCAAGTTTTAGGTATCGATTATTGACTTTTTAGCTGGCTTTGGTGCCTTGGAGATGAGGTAGGACCTTAAGATTCTGGATGAAAGGAGGAGTAGCAGCCGAGTTGCACGGGAGAATGTGAAAAGTGTTCATAAGTAGTAAAAACCTGAGAAATCCGTCCGTTTTCGTCATTTGTTATCGAATCGACTTAAAGCCTGATTGTCACATTGGCCGCTCTTCTCTCTGAAACGGTTGTAATTATCGTCTGCAAAGCTGTGTCGCGTGCTGCGGTATGCGGAGAAACTAAAAGCACCATAGTAGAACACAGATGAAGCTTCTAAGTTGATGTAATAGCCAGTAAGAAGTAGTACAATTCAAGTTTTAGGTATCGTTTATTGACTTTTTAGCTGCCTTTGGTGCCTTGGACATGAGCTAGGACCTTAAGATTCTGCATGAAAGGAGGACTAGCAGCCGCGTTGCACGGGAGAATGTGAAAAGTGTTCATATGTAGTAAAAACCAACCTGAGAAATCCGTCCGTTTTCGTCATTTGTTATCGAATCGACTTAAAGCCAGATCGTCACATTGGCCGCTCTTCTCTCTGAAACGGTTGTACTTATCGTCTGCAAAGCTATGTCGCGTGCTGCGGTATGCGGAGACACTAAAAGAACCATAGTAGAACACATATGAAGCTTCTAAGATGATGTAATAGCCAGTAAGAAGTAGGACAGTTCAAGTTTTAGGTATCGATTATTGACTTTGTAGCTGGCTTTGGTGCCTTGGAGATGAGCTTGGACCTTAAGATTCTGGATGAAAGGAGGAGTAGCAGCCGAGTTGCATGGGAGAATGTGAAAAGTGTTCATATGAAGTAAAAACCTGAGAAATCCGTCCGTTTTCGTCATTTGTTATCGAATCGACTTAAAGCCAGATCGTCACATTGGCCGCTCTTCTCTCTGAAACGGTTGTACTTATCGTCTGCAAAGCAATGTCGCGTGCTGCGGTATGCGGAGACACTAAAAGCACCATAGTAGAACACAGATGGAGCTTCTAAGTTGATGTAATAGCCAGTAAGAAGTAGTACAATTCAATTTACAGGTATCGATTATTGACTTTTAAGCTGGCTTTGATGCCTTGGACATGAGCTAGGACCTTAAGATTCTACATGAAAGGAGGACTAGCAGCCGAGTTGCACGGGAGAATGTGAGAAGTGTTCATATGTAGTAAAAACCTGAGAAATCCGTCCGTTTTCGTCATTTGTTATCGAATCGACTTAAAGCCAGATCGTCACATTGGCCGCTCTTCTCTCTGAAACGGTTGTACTTACCGTCTGCAAAGCTATGTCGCGTGCTGCGGTATGCGGAGACACTAAAAGCACCATAGTAGAACACATATGAAGCTTCTATGATGATGTAATAGCCAGTAAGAAGTAGTACAATTCAAGTTTAAGGTATCGATATCGACTTCTTAGATGGATTTGGTGCCTTGGACATGAGCTAGGACTTTAAGATTCTGCATGAAAAGAGGACTAGCTGCCGAGTTGCACGGGACAATATGAAAAGTGTTCATATGTAGTAACAACCTGAGAAATCCGTCCGTTTTCGTCATTTGTTATTGAATCGCCTTAAAGCCATATCGTCACTTGGCCGCTCTTCTCTCTGAAACGGTTGTACTTATCGTCTGCAAAGCTATGTCGCGTGCTGCGGTATGCGGAGACACTAAAAGCACCATAGTAGAACACAGATGAAGCTTCTAAGTTGATGTAATAGCCAGTAAGAAGTAGTACAATTCAAGTTTTAGGTATCGATTATTGACTTTTTAGCTGGCTTTGGTGCCTTGGACATGAGCTATTACCTTAAGATTCTGCATGAAAGGAGGACTAGCAGCCGAGTTGCACGGGAGCATGTGAAAAGTGTTCATATGTAGTAAAAACCTGAGAAATCCGTCCGTTTTCGTCATTTGTTATCGAATCGACATGAAGCCAGATCGCCACATTGGCCGCTCTTCTCTCTGAAACGGTTGTACTTATCGTCTGCAAAGCTATGTCGCGTGATGCGGTATGCGGAGACACTAAAAGCACCATAGTAGAACATAGATGAAGCTTCTAAGTTGATGTAATAGCCAGTAAGAAGTAGTACAATTCAAGTTTTAGGTATCGGTTATCGAATTTTTAGCTGGCTTTGGTGCCTTGAACATGAGCTAGGACCTTAAGATTCTGTATGAAAGGAGGACTAGCAGCCCAGTTGCACGGGAGAATGTGAAAACTGTTCATATGTAGTAAAAACCAACCTGAGAAATCCGTCCGTTTTCGTCATTTGTTATCGAATCGACTTAAAGCCAGATCGTCACATTGGCCGCTCTTCTCTCTGAAACGGTTGTACTTATCGTCTGCAAAGCTATGTCGCGTGCTGCGGTATGCGGAGGCACTAAAAGCACCATAGTAGAACACATATGAAGCTTCTAAGATGATGTAATAGCCAGTAAGAAGTTGTACAATTCAAGTTTTAGGTATTGATTATTGACTTTTTAGCTGGCTTTGGTGCCTTGGACATGAGCTATGACCTTAAGATTCTTCATGAAAGGAGGAGTAGCAGCCGAGTTGCACGGGAGAATGTGAAAAGTGTTCATATGTAGTAAAAACCTGAGAAATCCGTCCCTTTTCGTCATTTGTTATCGAATCGACTTTAAGCCACATCGTCACATTGGCCGCTCTTCTCTCTGAAACGGTTGTACTTGTTGTTGTTGTTGTTGTCTTCAGTCCTGAGACTGGTTTGATGCAGCTCTCCATGCTGCTCTATCCTGTGCAAGGTGCTTCATCTCCCAGTACCTACTGCAACCTACATCCTTCTGAATCTGCTTGGTGTACTCATCTCTCGGTCTCCCTCTACGATTTTTACCCTCCACTCTGCCCTCCAATGCTAAATTTGTGATCCCTTGATGCCTCAAAACATGTCCTACCAACCGATCCCTTCTTCTAGTCAAGTTGTGCCACAAACTTCTCTTCTCCCCAATCCTATTCAATACCTCCTCATTAGTTACGTGATCTATCCACCTTATCTTCAGTATTCTTCTGTAGCACCACATTTCGAAAGCTTCTATTCTCTTCTTGTCCAAACTAGTTATCGTCCATGTTTCACTTCCATACATGGCTACACTCCATAAAAATACTTTCAGAAATGACTTCCTGATACATAAATCTATATTCGATGTTAACAAATTTCTCTTCTTCAGAAACGCTTTCCTTGCCATTGCCAGTCTACATTTTATATCCTCTCTACTTCGACCATCATCAGTTATTTTACTTCCTAAATAGCAAAACTCCTTTACTACTTTAAGTGCTTCATTTCCTAATCTAATTCCCTCAGCATCACCCGATTTAATTTGACTACATTCCATTATCCTCGTTTTGCTTTTGTTAATGTTCATCTTATATCCTGCTTTCAAGACACTGTCCATTCCGTTCAACTGCTCTTCCAAGTCCTTTGCCGTCTCTGACAGAATTACAATGTCATCGGCGAACCTCAAAGTTTTTACTTCGTCTCCATGAATTTTAATACCTACTCCAAATTTTTCTTTTGTTTCCTTTACTGCTTGCTCAATATACAGATTGAATAACATCGGGGAGAGGCTACAACCCTGTCTCACTCCTTTCCCAACCACTGCTTCCCTTTCATGCCCCTCGACTCTTATTACTGCCATCTGGTTTTATAAATAGGCTTTCGCTCCCTGTATTTTACCCCTGCCACCTTTAGAATTTGAAAAAGAGTATTCCAGTCAACATTGTCAAAAGCTTTCTCTATGTCTACAAATGCTAGAAACGTAGGTTTGCCTTTTCTTAATCTTTCTTCTAAGATAAGTCGTAAGGTCAGTATTGCCTCACGTGTTCCAACATTTCTACGGAATCCAAACTGATCTTCCCCGAGGTCTGCATCTATCAGTTTTTCCATTCGTCTGTAAAGAATTCGCGTTAGTATTTTGCAGCCGTGGCTTATTAAACTGATAGTTCGGTAATTTTCACATCTGTCAGCACCTGCTTTCTTTGGGATTGGAATTATTATATTCTTCTTGAAGTCTGAGGGTATTTCGCCTGTCTCATACATCTTGCTCACCAGCTGGTAGCGTTTTGTCATTACTGGCTCTCCCAAGGCCGTCAGTAGTTCTAATGGAATGTTGTCTACTCCGGGGGCCTTGTTTCGACTCAGGTCTTTCAGTGCTCTGTCAAACTCTTCACGCAGTATCGTATCTCCCATTTCGTCTTCATATACATCCTCTTCTATTTCCATAATATTGTCCTCAAGTACATCGCTCTTGTATAAACCTTCTATATACTCCTTCCACCTTTTTGCCTTCCCTTCTTTGCTTAGAACTGGGCTGCCATCTGAGCTCTTGATATTCATACACGTGGTTCTCTTCTCTGCAAAGGTCTCTTTAATTTTCCTGTAGGCAATATCTATCTTACCCCTAGTGAGATAAGCTTCTACATCCTTACATTTGTCCTCTAGCCATCCCTGTTTAGCCATTTTGCACTTCCTGTCGATCTCATTTTTGAGACGTTTGTATTCCTTTTTGCCTGCTTCATTTACTGCATTTTTATATTTTCTCCTTTCATCAATTAAATTCAATATTTCTTCTGTTACCCATGGATTTCTAGCAGCCCTCGTCTTTGTACCTACTTTATCCTCTGCTGCCTTCACTACTACATCCCTCAGAGCTACCCATTCTTCTTCTACTGTATTTCTTTCCCCTATTCCTGTCAATTGTTCCCTTATGCTCTCTCTGAAACTCTGTACAACCTCTGGTTCTTTCAGTTTATCCAGGTCCCATCTCCTTAATTTCCCACATTTTTGCAGTTTCTTCAGTTTTAATCTACAGGTCATAACCAATAGATTGTGGTCAGAGTCCACATCTGCCCCTGGAAATGTCTTACAACTTAAAACCTGGTTCCTAAATCTCTGTCTTACCATTATATAATCTATCTGATACCTTTTAGTATCTCCAGGGTTCTTCCACGTATACAACCTTCTTTCGTGATTCTTAAACCAAGTGTTAGCTATGATTAAGTTGTGCTCTGTGCAAAATTCTACTAGGCGGCTTCCTCTTTCATTTCTTAGCCCCAATCCATATTCACCTACTATGTTTCCTTCTCTCCCTTTTCCTACACTCGAATTTCAGTCACCCATTACTATTAAATTTTCGTCTCCCTTCACTATCTGAATAATTTCTTTTATTTCATCGTACATTTCTTCAATTTCTTCATCATCTGCAGAGCTAGTTGGCATATAAACTTGTACTACTGTAGTAGGTGTGGGCTTCGTATCTATCTTGGCCACAATAATGCGTTCACTATGCTGTTTGTAGTAGCTTACCCGCATTCCTATTTTCCTATTCATTATTAAACCTACTCCTGCATTACCCCTATTTGATTTTGTGTTTATAACCCTGTAGTCACCTGACCAGAAGTCTTGTTCCTCCTGCCACCGAACTTCACTAATTCCCACTATATCTAACTTTAACCTATCCATTTCCCTTTTTAAATTTTCTAACCTACCTGCCCGATTAAGGGATCTGACATTCCACGCTCCGATCCGTAGAACGCCAGTTTTCTTTCTCCTGATAACGACATCCTCCTGAGTAGTCCCCGCCCGGAGATCCGAATGGGGGACTATTTTACCTCCGGAATATTTTACCCAAGAGGATGCCGTCATCATTTAATCATACAGTAAAGCTGCATGTCCTCGGGAAAAATTACGGCTGTAGTTTCCCCTTGCTTTCAGCCGTTCGCAGTACCAGCACAGCAAAGCCGTTTTGGTTAATGTTGCAAGGCCAGATCAGTCAATCATCCAGACTGTTGCCCCAGCAACTACTGAAAAGGCTGCTGCCCCTCTTCAGGAACCACACGTTTGTCTGGCCTCTCAACAGATACCCCTCCGTTGTGGTTGCACCTACGGTACGGCCATCTGTATCGCTGAGGCACGCAAGCCTCCCCACCAACGGCAAGGTCCATGGTTCATGGGGGTTCATGGGGTTGTACTTATCGTCTTCAAAGCTATGTCGCGTGCTGCGGTATGCGGAGACACTAAAAGCACCACAGTAGGACACAGTGAAGCTTCTAAGTTGATGTGATAGCCAGTAAGAAGTAGTACAATTCAAGTTTTAGGTATTGATTATTGACTTTTAAGCTGGCTTTGATGCCTTGGACATGAGCTAGGACCTTAAGAATCTGCATGAAAGGAGGATTAGCAGCCGAGTTGCACGGGAGAATGTGAAATGTGTTCATATGTAGTAAAAACCTGAGAAATCCGTCCGTTTTCGTCATTTGTTATCGAATCGACTTAAAGCCAGATCGTCACATTGGCCGCTCTTCTCTCTGAAACGGTTGTACTTATCGTCTTCAAAGCTATGTCGCGTGCTGCGGTATGCGGAGACACTAAAAGCACCATAGTAGAACACAGATGAAGCTTCTAAGTTGATGTGATAGCCAGTAAGAAGTAGTACAATTCAAGTTTTAGGTATTGATTATTGACTTTTTAGCTGGCTTTGGTGCCTTGGACATGAGCTAGGACCTTAAGATTCTGCATGAAAGGAGGTCTAGCAGCCGCGTTGTACGGGAGAATGTGAAATGTGTTCATATGTAGTAAAAACCTGAGACATCCGTCCGTTTTCGTCATTTGTTATCAAATCGACTTAAAGCCAGATCGTCACATTGGCTGTTCTTCTCTCTGAAACGGTTGTAATTATCGTCTGGAAAGCTTTGTCGCGTGCTGCGGTATGCGGAGACACTAAAAGCACCATAGTAGAACACAGATGAAGCTTCTAAGATGATGTAATAGCCAGTAAGAAGTAGTACAATTCAAGTTTTAGGTATCGATTATTGACTTTTTAGCTGGCTTTGGTGCCTTGGACATGAGCTAGGACCTTAAGATTCTGCATGAAAGGAGGACTAGCAGCCGAGTTGCAGGGGAGAATGTGAAAAGTGTTCATATGTAGTAAAAACCTGAGAAATCCGTCCGTTTTCGTCATTTGTTATCGAATCGACTTAAAGCCAGATCGTCACATTGGCCGCTCTTCTCCCTGAAACGGTTGTACTTATCGTCTTCAAAGCTATGTCGTGTGCTGCGGCATGCGGAGACACTAAAAGCACCATAGTAGAACACAGATGAAGCTTCTAAGTTGATGTAATAGCCAGTAAGAAGTAGTACAATTCAAGTTTGAAGTATCGATTATTGACTTTTTAGCTGGCTTTGGTGCCTTGTACATGAGCTAGGACCTTAAGATTCTGCATGAAAGGAGGACTAGCAGCCGCGTTCTACGGGAGAATGTGAAATGTGTTCATATGTAGTAAAAACCTGAGAAATCCGTCCGTTTTCGTCATTAGTTATCAAATCGACTTAAAGCCAGATCGTCACATTGGCTGCTCTTCTCTCTGAAACGGTTGTACTTATCGTCTGGAAAGCTTTGTCGCGTGCTGCGGTATGCTGAGACACTAAAAGCACCATAGTAGAACACAGATGAAGCTTCTAAGTTGATGTAATAGCCAGTAAGAAGTAGTACAATTCAAGTTTTAGGTATCGATTATTGACTTTTTAGCTGGCTTTGGTGCCTTGGACATGAGCTAGGACCTTAAGATTCTGCATGAAAGGAGGACTAGCAGCCGAGTTGCACGGGAGAATGTGAAAAGTGTTCAAATAGAGTAAAAACCTGAGAAATCCGTCCGTTTTCGTCATTTTTATCGAATCGACTTAAAGCCAATTCGACACATGGGCCGCTCTGCTCTCTGAAACGGTTGTACTTATCGTCTGCAAAGCTATGTCGCGTGCTGCGCTATGCGGAGACTCTAAAAGCACCATAGTAGAACACAGATAAAGCTTCTAAGTTGATGTAATAGCCAGTAAGTAACAGTACAATTCAAGTTTTAGGTATCGATTATTGACTTTTTAGCTGGCTTTGGTGCCTTGGACATGAGCTAGGACCTTAAGATTCTGCATGAAAGGAGGACTAGCAGCCGAGTTACACAGGAGAATGTGAAAAGTGTTTATATGTAGTAAAAACCTGAGTAATCCGTTCGTTTTCTTCATTTGTTATCGAATCGACTTAAAGCCAGATCGTCACATTGGCCGCTCTTCTCTCTGAAACGTTTGTACTTATCGTCTGCAAAGCTATGTCGCGTGCTGCGGCATGCGGGGACACTAAAATCACCATAGTGGAACACAGATGAAGCTTCTAAGTTAATGTAATAGCCAGTAAGAAGTAGTACAATTCAAGTTTTAGTTATCTATTATTGACTTTTTAGCTGGCCTTGATGCCTTGGACATGAGCTAGGACCTTAATATTCTGCATGAAAGGAGGACTAGCAGCCAAGTTGCACGGGAGAATTTGAAAAGTGTTCATATGTAGTAAAAACCTGAGAAATCCGTCCGTTTTCGTCATTTGTTATCGAATCGACTTAAAGCCAGATTGCCACATTGGCCGCTCTTCTCTCAGAAACGGTTGTACTTATCGTCTGCAATGCTATGTCGCGTGCTGCGCTATGCGGAGACACTAAAAGCACCATAGTGGAACACAGATGAAGCGTCTAAGTTGATGTAATAGCTAGTAAGAAGTAGTACAATTCAAGTTTTAGGTATCGATTATTGACTTTTTAGCTGGCTTTGACGCCTTGGACATCAGCTAGGACCTTAAGATTCTGCATGAAAGGAGGACTAGCATCCGAGTTGCACGGGAGAATTTGAAAAGTGTTCATATGTAGTAAAAACCTGAGAAATCCGTCCGTTTACGTCATTTGTTATCGAATCGTCTTAAAGCCTGATTGTCACATTGGCCGCTCTTCTCTCTGAAACGGTTGTACTTATCGTCTGCAAAGCTATGTCGCGTGCTGCGGTATGCGGAGACTCTAAAAGCACCATAGTAGAACACAGATGAAGCTTCTAAGTTGATGTAATAGCCAGTAAGTAGTAGTACAATTCAAGTTTTAGGTATCGATTATTGACTTTTTAGCTGGCTTTGGTGCCTTGGACATGAGCTAGGACCTTAAGATTCTGCATGAAAGGAGGACTAGCAGCCGAGTTGCACGGGAGAATGTGAAAAGTGTTCATATGTAGTAAAAACCTGAGAAATCCGTCCGTTTTCGTCATTTGTTATCGAATCGACTTAAAGCCAGATCGTCACATTGGCCGCTCTTCTCTCAGAAACGGTTGTACTTATCGTCTGCAAAGCTATGTCGCGTGCTGCGGTATGCGGAGACTCTAAAAGCACCATAGTAGACCACAGATGAAGCTTCTAAGTTGATGTAATAGCCAGTAAGTAGCAGTACAATTCAAGTTTTAGGTAACGATTATTGACTTTTTAGCTGGCTTTGGTGCCTTGGACATGAGCTAGGACCTTAAGAATCTGCATTAAATTAGGACTAGCAGCCGAGTTGCACGGGAGAATGTGAAAAGTGTTCAATAGTGTAAAAACCTGAGAAATCCGTCCGTTTTCGTCATGTGTTATCGAATCGACTTAAAGCCAGATCGTCACATTGGCCGCTCTTCCCTCCGAAACGGTTGTACTTACCGTCTGCAAAGCTATGTCGCGTGCTGCGGTATGCGGAGATACTAAAAGCACCATAGTAGAACACAGATGAAGCTTCTAAGTTGATGTAATAGCCAGTAAGGTGTAGTACAATTCAAGTTTTAGCAACTGATTATTTGCTTTTTAGCTGGCTTTGGAGCCTTGGAGATGAGCTAGGACCTTAAGATTCTGCATGAAAGGAGGACTAGCAGCCGAGTTACACAGGAGAATGTGAAAAGTGTTTTTATGTAGTAAAAACCTGAGAAATAAGTCCGTTTTCGTCTTTTGTTATCGAATCGACTTAAAGCCAGATCGTCACATTGACCGCTCTTCTCTCTGAAACGGTTGTACTTATCGTCTGCAAAGCTATGTCGCGTGCTGCGGCATGCGGGGACACTAAAATCACCATAGTGGAACACAGATGAAGCTTCTAAGTTGATGTAATAGCCAGTAAGAAGTAGTATAATTCAAGTTTTAGGTATCGATTATTGACTTTTTAGCTGGCTTTGATGCCTTGGACATGAGCTAGGACCTTAAGATTCTCCATGAAAGGAGGACTAGCAGCCGAGTTGCACGGGAGAATTTGAAAAGTTTTCATATGTAGTAAAAATCTGAGAAATCCGTCCGTTTTCGTCATTTGTTATCGAATCGACTTAAAGCCAGATTGTCACATTGGCCGCTCTTCTCTCTGAAACGGTTGTACTTATCGTCTGCAATGCTATGTCGCGTGCTGCGCTATGCGGAGACACTAGAAGCACCATAGTAGAACACAGATGAAGCTTCTAAGTTGATGTAATAGCCAGTAAGAAGTAGTACAATTCTAGTTTTAGGTATCGATTATTGACTTTTTAGCTGGCTTTGGTGCCTTGGACATGAGCTAGGACCTTAAGATTCTGCATGAAAGGAGGACTAGCAGCCGAGTTGCACGGGAGAATGTGAAAAGTGTTCAAATAGAGTAAAAACCTGAGAAATCCGTCCGTTTTCGTCATTTTTATCGAATCGACTTAAAGCCAAATCGTCACATGGGCTGCTCTGCTCTCTGAAACGGTTGTACTTATCGTCTGCAAAGCTATGTCGCGTACTGCGGTATTCGGAGACACTAAAAGCACCATAGTAGAACACAGATGTAGCTTCTAAGATGATGTAATAGCCAGTAAGAAATAGTACCATTCAAGTTTTAGGAATCGGTTATTGACTTTTTACCCTTGTTTGGTGCCTTGGACATGAGCTAGGAACTTAAGAATTTACATGCAGGAGGACTAGCAGACGAGTTGCACGGGAGAATGTGTAAAGTGTTCATATGTAGTAAAAACCTGAGAAATCCGTTCGTTTTCGTCATTTGTTATCGTTTCGACTTAAAGCCAGATCGTCACATTGGCCACTCTTCTCTCTGAAACGGATGTACTTATCGTCTGCAGAGCTATGTCGCGTGCTGCGGTATGCAGAGACACTAAAAGCACCATAGTAGAACACAGATGAAGCTTCTAAGTTGATGTAATAGCCAGTAAGGTGTAGTACAATTCAAGTTTTAGCAACTGATTATTTGCTTTTTAGCTGGCTTTGGAGACTTGGACATGAGCTAGGACCTTAAGATTCTGCATGAAAGGAGGACTAGCAGCCAAGTTACACAGGAGAATGTGAAAAGTTTTTATATGTAGTAAAAACCTGAGAAATCCGTCCGTTTTCGTCATTTGTTATCGAATCGACTTAAAGCCAGATCGTCACATTGGCCGCTCTTCTCTCTGAAACGGTTGTACTTATCGTCTGCAAAGCTATGTCGCGTGCTGCGGCATGCGGGGACACTAAAATCACCATAGTGGAACACAGATGAAGCTTCTAAGTTGATGTAATAGCCAGTAAGAAGTAGTATAATTCAAGTTTTAGGTATCGATTATTGACTTTTTAGCTGGCTTTGATGCCTTGGACATGAGCTAGGACCTTAAGATTATCCATGAAAGGAGGACTAGCAGCCGAGTTGCACGGGAGAATGTGAAAAGTGTTCAAATAGAGTAAAAACCTGAGAAATCCGTCCGTTTTCGTCATTTTTATCGAATCGACTTAAAGCCAATTCGTCACATGGGCCGCTCTGCTCTCTGAAACGGTTGTACTTATCGTCTGCAAAGCTATGTCGCGTGCTGCGCTATGCGGAGACTCTAAAAGCACCATAGTAGAACACAGATAAAGCTTCTAAGTTGATGTAATAGCCAGTAAGTAGCAGTACAATTCAAGTTTTAGGTTTCGATTATTGACTTTTTAGCTGGCTTTGGTGCCTTGGACATGAGCTAGGACCTTAAGATTCTGCATGAAAGGAGGACTAGCAGCCGAGTTACACAGGAGAATGTGAAAAGTGTTTATATGTAGTAAAAACCTGAGAAATCCGTTCGTTTTCGTCATTTGTTATCGAATCGACTTAAAGCCAGATCGTCACATTGGCCGCTCTTCTCTCTGAAACGTTTGTACTTATCGTCTGCAAAGCTATGTCGCGTGCTGCGGGATGCGGGGACACTAAAATCACCATAGTGGAACACAGATGAAGCTTCTAAGTTAATGTAATAGCCAGTAAGAAGTAGTACAATTCAAGTTTTAGTTATCTATTATTGACTTTTTAGCTGGCTTTGATGCCTTGGACATGAGCTAGGACCTTAATATTCTGCATGAAAGGAGGACTAGCAGCCGAGTTGCACGGGAGAATGTGAAAAGTGTTGAAATAGAGTAAAAACCTGAGAAATCCGTCCGTTTTCGTCATTTTTATCGAATCGACTTAAAGCCAATTCGTCACATGGGCCGCTCTGCTCTCTGAAACGGTTGTACTTATCGTCTGCAAAGCTATGTCGCGTGCTGCGCTATGCGGAGACTCTAAAAGCACCATAGTAGAACACAGATAAAGCTTCTAAGTTGATGTAATAGCCAGTAAGTAGCAGTACAATTCAAGTTTTAGGTTTCGATTATTGACTTTTTAGCTGGCTTTGGTGCCTTGGACATGAGCTAGGACCTTAAGATTCTGCATGAAAGGAGGACTAGCAGCCGAGTTACACAGGAGAATGTGAAAAGTGTTTATATGTAGTAAAAACCTGAGAAATCCGTTCGTTTTCGTCATTTGTTATCGAATCGACTTAAAGCCAGATCGTCACATTGGCCGCTCTTCTCTCTGAAACGTTTGTACTTATCGTCTGCAAAGCTATGTCGCGTGCTGCGGGATGCGGGGACACTAAAATCACCATAGTGGAACACAGATGAAGCTTCTAAGTTAATGTAATAGCCAGTAAGAAGTAGTACAATTCAAGTTTTAGTTATCTATTATTGACTTTTTAGCTGGCTTTGATGCCTTGGACATGAGCTAGGACCTTAATATTCTGCATGAAAGGAGGACTAGCAGCCAAGTTGCACGGGAGAATTTGAAAAGTGTTCATATGTAGTAAAAACCTGAGAAATCCGTCCGTTTTCGTCATTTGTTATCGAATCGACTTAAAGCCAGATTGCCACATTGGCCGCTCTTCTCTCAGAAACGGTTGTACTTATCGTCTGCAATGCTATGTCGCGTGCTGCGCTATGCGGAGACACTAAAAGCACCATAGTGGAACACAGATGAAGCTTCTAAGTTGATGTAATAGCCAGTAAGAAGTAGTACAATTCAAGTTTTAGGTATCGATTATTGACTTTTTAGCTGGCTTTGACGCCTTGGACATGAGCTAGGACCTTAAGATTCTGCATGAAAGGAGGACTAGCATCCGAGTTGCACGGGAGAATGTGAAAAGTGTTCATATGTAGTAAAAACCTGAGAAATCCGTCCGTTTTCGTCATTTTTATCGAATCGACTTAAAGCCAGATTGTCACATTGGCCGCTCTTCTCTCTGAAACGGTTGTACTTATCGTCTGCAATGCTATGTCGCGTGCTGCGCTATGCGGAGACACTAAAAGCACCATAGTAGAACACAGATGAAGCTTCTAAGTTGATGTAATAGCCAGTAAGAAGTAGTACAATTCAAGTTTTAGGTATCGATTATTGACTTTTTAGCTGGCTTTGGTGCCTTGGACATGAGCTAGGACCTTAAGATTCTGCATGAAAGGAGGACTAGCAGCCGAGTTGCACGGGAGAATGTGAAAAGTGTTGAAATAGAGTAAAAACCGGAGAAATCCGTCCGTTTTCGTCATTTTTATCGAATCGACTTAAAGCCAAATCGTCACATGGGCTGCTCTGCTCTCTGAAACGGTTGTACTTATCGTCTGCAAAGCTATGTCGCGTACTGCGGTATTCGGAGACACTAAAAGCACCATAGTAGAACACAGATGTAGCTTCTAATTTGATGTAATAGCCAGTAAGAAGTAGTACAATTCAAGTTTTAGGTATTGATTATTGACTTTTTAGCTGGCTTTGATGCCATGGACATGAGCTAGGACCTTAAGATTCTGCATGAAATGAGGACTAGCAGCCGAGTTACACAGGAGAATGTGAAAAGTTTTTATATGTAGTAAAAACCTGAGAAATCCGTTCGTTTTCGTCATTTTTATCGTTTCGACTTAAAGCCAGATCGTCACATTGGCCGCTCTTCTCTCTGAAACGGTTGTACTTATCGTCTGCAATGCTATGTCGCGTGCTGCGCTATGCGGAGACAGTAAAAGCACCATAGTAGAACACAGATGACGCTTCTAAGTTGATGTAATAGCCAGTAAGAAGTAGTACAATTCAAGTTTTAGGTATCGATTATTGACTTTTTAGCTGGCTTTGGTGCCTTGGACATGAGCTAGGACCTTAAGATTCTGCATGAAAGGAGGACTAGCAGCCGAGTTGCACGGGAGAATGTGAAAAGTGTTCAAATAGAGTAAAAACCTGAGAAATCCGTCCGTTTTCGTCATTTTTATCGAGTCGACTTAAAGCCAATTCGTCACATGGGCCGCTCTGCTCTCTGAAACGGTTGTACTTATCGTCTGCAAAGCTATGTCGCGTGCTGCGCTATGCGGAGACTCTAAAAGCACCATAGTAGAACACAGATAAAGCTTCTAAGTTGATGTAATAGCCAGTAAGTAGCAGTACAATTCAAGTTTTAGGTATCGATTATTGACTTTTTAGCTGGCTTTGGTGCCTTGGACATGAGCTAGGACCTTAAGATTCTGCATGAAAGGAGGACTAGCATCCGAGTTGCATGGGAGAATTTGAAAAGTGTTCATATGTAGTAAAAACCTGAGAAATCCGTCCGTTTTCGTCATTTGTTATCGAATCGACTTAAAGCCAGATTGCCACATTGGCCGCTCTTCTCTCAGAAACGGTTGTACTTATCGTCTGCAATGCTATGTCGCGTGCTGCGCTATGCGGAGACACTAAAAGCACCATAGTGGAACACAGATGAAGCTTCTAAGTTGATGTAATAGCCAGTAAGAAGTAGTACAATTCAAGTTTTAGGTATCGATTATTGACTATTTAGCTGGCTTTGACGCCTTGGACATCAGCTAGGACCTTAAGATTCTGCATGAAAGGAGGACTAGCATCCGAGTTGCACGGGAGAATTTGAAAAGTGTTCATATGTAGTAAAAACCTGAGAAATCCGTCCGTTTACGTCATTTGTTATCGAATCGTCTTAAAGCCTGATTGTCACATTGGCCGCTCTTCTCTCTGAAACGGTTGTACTTATCGTCTGCAAAGCTATGTCGCGTGCTGCGGTATGCGGAGACTCTAAAAGCACCATAGTAGAACACAGATGAAGCTTCTAAGTTGATGTAATAGCCAGTAAGTAGTAGTACAATTCAAGTTTTAGGTATCGATTATTGACTTTTTAGCTGGCTTTGGTGCCTTGGACATAAGCTAGGACCTTAAGATTCTGCATGAAAGGAGGACTAGCAGCCGAGTTGCACGGGAGAATGTGAAAAGTGTTCATATGTAGTAAAAACCTGAGAAATCCGTCCGTTTTCGTCATTTGTTATCGAATCGACTTAAAGCCAGATCGTCACATTGGCCGTTCTTCTCTCAGAAACGGTTGTACTTATTGTCTGCAAAGCTATGTCGCGTGCTGCGGTATGCGGAGACTCTAAAAGCACCATAGTAGGACACAGATGAAGCTTCTAAGTTGATGTAATAGCCAGTAAGTAGTAGTACAATTCAAGTTTTAGGTATCGATTACTGACTTTTTAGCTAGCTTTGGTGCCTTGGACATGAGCTAGGACCTTAAGATTCTGCATTAAAGGAGGACTAGCAGCCGAGTTGCACGGGAGAATGTGAAAAGTGTTCATATGTAGTAAAAACCTGAGAAATCCGTCCGTTTTCGTCATTTGTTATCGAATCGACTTAAAGCCAGATCGTCACATTGGCCGCTCTTCTCTCTGAAACGGTTGTACTTATCGTCTGCAAAGCTATGTCGTATGCTGCGGTAGGCGGAGACACTAAAACCACCACAGTAGAACACAGATGAAGCTTCTAATTTGCTGTAATAGCCAGTAAGAAGTAGTACAATTCAAGTTTTAGGTATTGATTATTGACTTTTTAGCTGGCTTTGATGCCATGGACATGAGCTAGGACCTTAAGATTCTGCATAGAAGGAGGACTAGCAGCCGAGTTGCACGGGAGAATGTGAAAAGTGTTCATATGTAGTAAAAACCTGAGAAATCCGTCCGTTTTCGTCATTTGTTATCGAATCGACTTAAAGCCAGATCGTCACATTGGCCGCTCATCTCTCTGAAACGGTTGTACTTATCGTCTGCAAAGCTATGTCGCGTGCTGCGCTATGCGGAGACTCTAAAAGCACCAAAGTAGAACACAGATAAAGCTTCTAAGTTGATGTAATAGCCAGTAAGTAGCAGTACAATTCAAGTTTTAGGTAACGATTATTGACTTTTTAGCTGGCTTTGGTGCCTTGGACATGAGCTAGGACCTTAAGAATCTGCATTAAATTAGGACTAGCAGCCGAGTTGCACGGGAGAATGTGAAAAGTGTTCAAATAGTGTAAAAACCTGAGAAATCCGTCCGTTTTCGTCATGTGTTATCGAATCGACTTAAAGCCAGATCGTCACATTGGCCGCTCTTCCCTCCGAAACGGTTGTACTTACCGTCTGCAAAGCTATGTCGCGTGCTGCGGTATGCGGAGATACTAAAAGCACCATAGTAGAACACAGATGAAGCTTCTAAGTTGATGTACTAGCCAGTAAGGTGTAGTAAAATTCAAGTTTTAGCAACTGATTATTTGCTTTTTAGCTGGCTTTGGAGCCTTGGACATGAGCTAGGACCTTAAGATTCTGCATGAAAGGAGGACTAGCAGCCGAGTTACACAGGAGAATGTGAAAAGTGTTTTTATGTAGTAAAAACCTGAGAAATCCGTCCGTTTTCGTCTTTTGTTATCGAATCGACTTAAAGCCAGATCGTCACATTGACCGCTCTTCTCTCTGAAACGGTTGTACTTATCGTCTGCAAAGCTATGTCCGTGCTGCGGCATGCGGGGACACTAAAATCACCATAGTGGAACACAGATGAAGCTTCTAAGTTGATGTAATAGCCAGTAAGTTGTAGTATAATTCAAGTTTTAGGTATCGATTATTGACTTTTTAGCTGGCTTTGATGCCTTGGACATGAGCTAGGACCTTAAGATTCTGCATGAAAGGAGGACTAGCAGCCGAGTTGCACGGGAGAATTTGAAAAGTTTTCATATGTAGTAAAAATCTGAGAAATCCGTCCGTTTTCGTCATTTGTTATCGAATCGACTTAAAGCCAGATTGTCACATTGGCCGCTCTTCTCTCTGAAACGGTTGTACTTATCGTCTGCAATGCTATGTCGCGTGCTGCGCTATGCGGAGACACTAAAAGCACCATAGTAGAACACAGATGAAGCTTCTAAGTTGATGTAATAGCCAGTAAGAAGTAGTACAATTCAAGTTTTAGGTATCGATTATTGACTTTTTAGCTGGCTTTGGTGCCTTGGACATGAGCTAGGACCTTAAGATTCTGCATGAAAGGAGGACTAGCAGCCGAGTTGCACGGGAGAATGTGAAAAGTGTTCAAATAGAGTAAAAACCTGAGAAATCCGTCCGTTTTCGTCATTTTTATCGAATCGACTTAAAGCCAAATCGTCACATGGGCTGCTCTGCTCTCTGAAACGGTTGTACTTATCGTCTGCAAAGCTATGTCGCGTACTGCGGTATTCGGAGACACTAAAAGCACCATAGTAGAACACAGATGTAGCTTCTAAGATGATGTAATAGCCAGTAAGAAATAGTACCATTCAAGTTTTAGGAATCGGTTATTGACTTTTTACCCTTGTTTGGTGCCTTGGAAATGAGCTAGGAACTTAAGAATTTACATGCAGGAGGACTAGCAGACGAGTTGCACGGGAGAATGTGTAAAGTGTTCATATGTAGTAAAAACCTGAGAAATCCGTTCGTTTTCGTCATTTGTTATCGTTTCGACTTAAAGCCAGATCGTCACATTGGCCGCTCTTCTCTCTGAAACGGATGTACTTATCGTCTGCAGAGCTATGTCGCGTGCTGCGGTATGCAGAGACACTAAAAGCACCATAGTAGAACACAGATGAAGCTTCTAAGTTGATGTAATAGCCAGTAAGGTGTAGTACAATTCAAGTTTTAGCTACTGATTATTTGCTTTTTAGCTGGCTTTGGAGACTTGGACATGAGCTAGGACCTTAAGATTCTGCATGAAAGGAGGACTAGCAGCCGAGTTACACAGGAGAATGTGAAAAGTTTTTATATGTAGTAAAAACCTGAGAAATCCGTCCGTTTTCGTCATTTGTTATCGAATCGACTTAAAGCCAGATCGTCACATTGGCCGCTCTTCTCTCTGAAACGGTTGTACATATCGTCTGCAAAGCTATGTCGCGTGCTGCGGCATGCGGGGACACTAAAATCACCATAGTGGAACACAGATGAAGCTTCTAAGTTGATGTAATAGCCAGTAAGAAGTAGTATAATTCAAGTTTTAGGTATCGATTATTGACATTTTAGCTGGCTTTGATGCCTTGGACATGAGCTAGGACCTTAAGATTATCCATGAAAGGAGGACTAGCAGCCGAGTTGCACGGGAGAATTTGAAAAGATTTCATATGTAGTAAAAACCTGAGAAATCCGTCCGTTTTCGTCATTTGTTATCGAATCGACTTAAAGCCAGATTGTCACATTGGCCGCTCTTCTCTCTGAAACGGTTGTACTTATCGTCTGCAATGCTATGTCGCGTGCTGCGCTATGCGGAGACACTAAAAGCACCATAGTAGAACACAGATGAAGCTTCTAGGTTGATGTAATAGCCAGTAAGAATTAGTACAATTCAAGTTTTATGTATCGATTATTGACTATTTAGCTGGCTTTGGTGCCTTGGACATGAGCTAGGACCTTAAGATTCTGCATGAAAGGAGGACTAGCAGCCGAGTTGCCCAGGAGAATGTGAAAAGTGTTCATATGTAGTAAAAACCTGAGAAATCCGTCCGTTTTCGTCATGTGTTATCGAATCGACTTAAAGCCAGATCGTCATATTGGCCGCTCTTCCCTCCGAAACGGTTGTACTTTTCGTCTGCAAAGCTATGTCGCATGCTGCGTTATGCGGAGACACTAAAGGCACCATAGTAGAACACAGATGAAGCTTCTAAGTTGATGTAATAGCCAGTAAGATGTAGTACATTTCAAGTTTTAGCTACTGATTATTTGCTTTTTAGCTGGCTTTGGAGCCTTGGACATGAGCTAGGACCTTAAGATTCTGCATGAAAGGAGGACTCGCAGCCGAGTTACACAGGAGAATGTGAAAAGTGTTTATATGTAGTAAAAACCTGAGAAATCCGTCCGTTTTCGTCATTTGTTATCGAATCGACTTAAAGCCAGATCGTCACATTGGCCGCTCTTCTCTCTGAAACGGTTGTACTTATCGTCTGCAAAGCTATGTCGCGTGCTGCGCTATGCGGAGACTCTAAAAGCACCATAGTAGAACACAGATAAAGCTTCTAAGTTGATGTAATAGCCAGTAAGTAGCAGTACAATTCAAGTTTTAGGTTTCGATTATTGACTTTTTAGCTGGCTTTGGTGCCTTGGAAATGAGCTAGGACCTTAAGATTCTGCATGAAAGGAGGACTAGCAGCCGAGTTACACAGGAGAATGTGAAAAGTGTTTATATGTAGTAAAAACCTGAGAAATCCGTTCGTTTTCGTCATTTGTTATCGAATCGACTTAAAGCCAGATCGTCACATTGGCCGGTCTTCTCTCTGAAACGTTTGTACTTATCGTCTGCAAAGCTATGTCGCGTGCTGCGGGATGCGGGGACACTAAAATCACCATAGTGGAACACAGATGAAGCTTCTAAGTTAATGTAATAGCCAGTAAGAAGTAGTACAATTCAAGTTTTAGTTATCTATTATTGACTTTTTAGCTGGCTTTGATGCCTTGGACATGAGCTAGGACCTTAATATTCTGCATGAAAGGAGGACTAGCAGCCAAGTTGCACGGGAGAATTTGAAAAGTGTTCATATGTAGTAAAAACCTGAGAAATCCGTCCGTTTACGTCATTTGTTATCGAATCGTCTTAAAGCCTGATTGTCACATTGGCCGCTCTTCTCTCTGAAACGGTTGTACTTATCGTCTGCAAAGCTGTGTCGCGTGCTGCGGTATGCGGAGAAACTAAAAGTACCATAGTAGAACACAGATGAAGCTTCTAAGTTGATGTAATAGCCAGTAAGATGTAGTACAATTCAAGTTTTTGGTACTGATTATTGACTTTGTAACTGGCTTTGGAGCCTTGGACATGGGCTAGGACCTTAAGATTCTGCATGAAAGGAGGAGTAGCAGCCGAGTTGCACAGGAGAATGTGAAAAGTGTTAATATGTAGTAAAAACCTGAGAAATCCGTCCGTTTTCGTCATTTGTTATCGAATCGACTTAAAGCCAGATCGTCACATTGGCTGCTCTTCCCTCCGAAACGGTTGTACTTATCGTCTGCAAAGCTATGTCGCGTGATGCGGTATGCGGAGACACTAAAAGCACCATAGTAGAACACAGATGAAGCTTCTAAGTTGATGTAATAGCCAGTAAGATGTAGTACAATTCAAGTTTTAGCTACTGATTATTGACTTTTTAGCTTGCCTTGGAGCATTGGACATGAGCTAGGACCTTAAGATTCTGCATGAAAGGAGGACTAGCAGCCGAGTTGCAGGGGAGAATGTGGAAAGTGGTCATATATAGTAAAAACCTGAGAAATCCGTTCGTTTTCGTCATTTGTTATCGAATCGACTTAAAGCCAGATCGTCACATTGGCCGCTCTTCTCTCTGAAACGGTTGTACTTATCGTCTGCAGAGCTATGTAGCGTGCTGCGGTATGCAGAGACACTAAAAGCACCGTAGTAGAACACAGATGACACTTCCAAGTTGATGTAATAGCCAGTAAGAAGTAGTACAATTCAAGTTTTAGCTTCTGATTATTGACTTTTTAGCTGGCTTTGGTGCCTTGGACATGAGCTATTACCTTAAGATTCTGCATGAAAGGAGGACTAGCAGCCGAGTTGCACGGGAGAATGTGAAAAGTGTTCATAAGTAGTAAAAACCTGAGAATTTGTTCGTTTTCGTCATTTTTATCGAATCGACTTAAAGCCAAATCGTCACATTGGCCGCTCTGCTCTCTGAAACGGTTGTACTTATCGTCTGCAAAGCAATGTCGCGTACGGCGGTATTCGGAGACACTAAAAGCCCCATAGTAGAACACAGATGTAGCTTCTAAGATGATGTAATAGCCAGTAAGAAATAGTACAATTCTAGTTTTATTAATCGGTTATTGACTTTTTACCCTTGTTTGATGCCTTGGAAATGAGCTAGGAACTTAAGATTTTACATGCAGGAGGACTAGCAGCCGAGTTGCACGGTGGAATGTGTAAAGTGTTCATATGTAGTAAAAACCTGAGAAATCCGTTCGTTTTCGTCTTTGTTATCGAATCGACTTAAAGCCAGATCGTCACATTGGCTGCTCTTCTCTCTGAAACGGTTGTACTTATCGTCTGCAGAGCTATGTCGCGTGCTGCGGTATGCAGAGACACTAAAAGCACCATAGTAGAACACAGATGACACTTCCAAGTTGATGTAATAGCCAGTAAGAAGTAGTACAATTCAAGTTTTAGTTACCGATTATTGACTTTTTAGCTGGCTTTGGTGCCTTGGACATGAGCTAGGACCTTAAGATTCTGCAGGAAAGGAGGACTAGCAGCCGAGTTGCCCAGGAGAATGTGAAAAGTGTTCATATGTAGTAAAAACCTGAGAAATCCGTCCGTTTTCGTCATGTGTTATCGAATCGACTTAAAGCCAGATCGTCACATTGGCCGCTCTTCCCTCCGAAACGGTTGTACTTTTCGTCTGCAAAGCTATGTCGCATGCTGCGGTATGCGGAGACACTAAAGGCACCGTAGTAGAACACAGATGAAGCTTCTAAGTTGATGTAATAGCCAGTAAGATGTAGTACATTTCAAGTTTTAGCTACTGATTATTTGCTTTTTAGCTGGCTTTGGAGCCTTGGACATGAGCTAGGACCTTAAGATTCTGCATGAAAGGAGGACTCGCAGCCGAGTTACACAGGAGAATGTGAAAAGTGTTTATATGTAGTAAAAACCTGAGAAATCCGTCCGTTTTCGTCATTTGTTATCGAATCGACTTAAAGCCAGATCGTCACATTGGCCGCTCTTCTCTCTGAAACGGTTGTACTTATCGTCTGCAAAGCTATGTCGCGTGCTGCGGCATGCGGGGACACTAAAATCACCATAGTGGAACACAGATGAAGCTTCTAAGTTGATGTAATAGCCAGTAAGAAGTAGTATAATTCAAGTTTTAGGTATCGATTATTGACTTTTTAGCTGGCTTTGATGCCTTGGACATGAGCTAGGACCTTAAGATTCTCCATGAAAGGAGGACTAGCAGCCGAGTTGCACGGAAGAATTTGAAAAGGTTTCATATGTAGTAAAAACCTGAGAAATCCGTCCGTTTTCGTCATTTGTTATCGATATCGACTTAAAGCCAGATTGTCACATTGGCCGCTCTTCTCTCTGAAACGGTTGTACTTATCGTCTGCAATGCTATGTCGCGTGCTTCGCTATGCGGAGACACTAAAAGCACCATAGTAGAACACAGATGAAGCTTCTAAGTTGATGTAATAGCCAGTAAGAAGTAGTACAATTCAAGTTTTAGGTATCGATTATTGACTTTTTAGCTGGCTTTGGTGCCTTGGACATGAGCTAGGACCTTAAGATTCTGCATGAAAGGAGGACTAGCAGCCGAGTTGCACGGGAGAATGTGAAAAGTGTTCAAATAGAGTAAAAACCTGAGAAATACGTCCGTTTTCGTCATTTTTATCGAATCGACTTAAAGCCAAATCGACACATTGGCCGCTCTGCTCTCTGAAACGGTTGTACTAATCGTCTGCAAAGCTATGTCACGTACTGCGGTATTCGGAGACACTAAAAGCACCATAGTAGAACACAGATGTAGCTTCTAAGATGATGTAATAGCCAGTAAGAAATAGTACCATTCAAGCTTTAGGAATCGGTTATTGACTTTTTACCCTTGTTTGGTGCCTTGGACATGAGCTAGGAACTTAAGATTTTACATGCAGGAGGACTAGCAGACGAGTTGCACGGGAGAATGTGTAAAGTGTTCATATGTAGTAAAAACCTGAGAAATCCGTTCGTTTTCGTCATTTGTTATCGAATCGACTTAAAGCCAGATCGTCACATTGGCCGCTCTTCTCCCTGAAACGGTTGTACTTATCGTCTGCAAAGCTATGTCGCTTGCTGCGGCATGCGGGGACACTAAAATCACCATAGTGGAACACAGATGAAGCTTCTAAGTTGATGTAATAGCCAGTAAGAAGTAGTACAATTCAAGTTTTAGTTATCGATTATTGACTTTTTAGCTGGCTTTGATGCCTTGGACATGAGCTAGGACCTTAATATTCTGCATGAAAGGAGGACTAGCAGCCAAGTTGCACGGGAGAATTTGAAAAGTGTTCATATGTAGTAAAAACGTGAGAAATCCGTCCGTTTTTGTCATTTGTTATCGTATCTACTTAAAGCCAGATCGTCACACTGGCCACTCTTCTCTCTGAAACGGTTGTACTTATCGTCTGCAAAGCTATGTCGCATGCTGCGGTATGCGGAGACAGTAAAAGCACCATAGTAAAACACCGATGAAGCTTCTAAGTTGATGTAACAGCCAGTAAGATGTAGTACAATTCAAGTTTTAGCTACTGATTATTGACTTTTTAGCTGGCTTTGGAGCATTGGACATGGGCTAGGACCTTAAGATTCTGCATGAAAGGAGGACTAGCAGCCGAGTTGCACAGGAGAATGTGAAAAGTGTTCATATGTAGTAAAAACCTGAGAAATCCGTCCGTTTTGGTCATTTGTTATCGAATCGACTTAAAGCCAAATCGTCACATTGGCCGCTCTTCTCTCTGAAACGGTTGTAGTTATCGTCTGTAAACCTATGTCGCGTGCTGCGGTATGCGGGGACACTAAAATCACCATACTAGAACACAGATGAAGCTTCTAAGTTGATGTAATAGCCAGTAAGAAGTAGTACAATTCAAGTTTTAGGTATCGATTTTTGACTTCTTAGATGGCTTTGGTGCCTTGGACATGAGCTATTACCTTAAGATTCTGCATGAAAGGAGGACTAGCAGCCGAGTTGCACCGGAGAATGTGAAAAGTGTTCATATGTAGTAAAAACCTGAGAAATCCGTCCGTTTTCGTCATTTGTTATCGAATAGACTTAAAGCCAGATCGTCACATTGGCCGCTCTTCCCTCCGAAACGGTTGTACTTATCGTCTGCAAAGCTATGTCGCATGCTGCGGTATGCGGAGACACTAAAAAGCACCATAGTAGAACACCGATGAAGCTTCTAAGTTGATGTAATAGCCAGTAAGTAGCAGTACAATTCAAGTTTTAGCTTCTGATTATTGACTTTTTAGCTGGCTTTGGTGCCTTGGACATGAGCTATTACCTTAAGATTCTGCATGAAAGGAGGACTAGCAGCCGAGTTGCACGCGAGAATGTGAAAAGTGTTCATATGTAGTAAAAACCTGAGAAATCCGTCCGTTTTCGTCATTTGTTATCGAATCGACTTAAAGCCAGATCGTCACATTGGCCGGTCTCCTCTCTGAAACGGTTGTACTTATCGTCTGCAAAGCTATGTCGCGTGCTGCGGTATGCGGAGACACTAAAAGCACAATATTGGAACACAGATGAAGCTTCTAAGTAGATGTAATAGCCAGTAAGAACTAGTACAATTCAAGTTTTAGGCATCGATTATTGACTTTTTAGCTGGCTTTGATGCCTTGGACATGCGCTAGGACCTTAAGATTCTGCATGAAAGGAGGACTAGCAGCCGATTTGCACGGGAGAATTTGAAAAGTGTTCATATGTAGTAAAAACCTGAGAAATCGGTCCGTTTTCGTCATTTGTTATCGACTCGACTTAAAGCCAGATCATCACATTGGCCGCTCTTCTCTCTGAAGTGGTCATAATTATCGTCTGCAAAGCTATGTCTCTTGCTCCGGTATGCGGAGACACTAAAAGCACCATAGTAGAACACAGATGAGGCTTCTAAGATGATGTAATAGCCAGTAAGAAGTAGTACACTTCAAGTTTAAGGTATCGATTATTGACTTCTTAGATGGATTTGGTGCCTTGGACATGAGCTAGTACCTTAAGATTCTGCATGAAAGGAGGACTAGCAGCCGAGTTGCACGGGAGAATGTGAAAAGTGTTCATATGTAGTACAAACTTGAGAAATCCGTCCGTTTTCGTCATTTGTTATTGAATCGACTTAAAGCCAGATCGTCACATTGGCCGCTCTTCTTTCGGAAACGGTTGTACTTATCGTCTTCAAAGCTATGTCGCGTGCTGCGGTATGCGGAGACACTAAAAGCACCATAGTGGAACACAGATGAAGCTTCTAAGTTGATGTAATAGCCAGTAAGAAGTAGTACAATTCAAGTTTAAGGTATCGATTATTGACTTCTTAGATGGATTTGGTGCCTTGGACATGAGCTAGGACCTTAAGATTCTGCATGAAAGGAGGACTAGCAGCCGAGTTGCACGGGAGAATGTGAAAAGTGTTCATATGTAGTAAAAACCTGAAAAATCCGTCCGTTTTCGTCATTTGTTATCGACTCGCCAGATTGTCACATTGGCCGCTCTTCTCTCTGAAACGGTTGTACTTATCGTCTGCAAAGCTATGTCGCGTGCTGCGGTATGCGGAGACACTAAAAGTACCATAGTAGAACACAGATTAAGCTTCTATGATGATGTAATAGCCAGTAAGAAGTAGTACAATTAAAGTTTTAGGTATCGATTATTGACTTTTTAGCTGGCTTTGGTGCCTTGGACATGAGCTGTTACCTTAAGATTCTGCATGAAAGGAGGACTAGCAGCCGAGTTGCACGGGAGAATGTGAAAAGTGTTCATATGTAGTAAAAACCTGAGAAATCCTTCCGTTTTCGTCATTTGTTATCGAATCGACTTAAAGCCAGATCGTCACGTTGGCTGCTCTTCTGTCTGAAACGGTTGTACTAATCGTCTGCAAAGCTATGTCGCGTGATGCGGTATGCGGAGACACTAAAAGCACCATAGTAGAACACAGATGAAGCTTCTAATTTGATGTAATAGCCAGTAAGAAGTAGTACAATTCAAGTTTTAGGTATCGATTATTGACTTTTTAGCTGGCTTTGGTGCCTTGGACATGAGCTAGGACCTTAAGATTCTCCATGAAAGGAGGACTAGCAGCCGAGTTGCACGGGAGAATGTGAAAAGTGTTCATATGTAGTAAAAACCTGAGAAATCAGTCCATTTTTCGTCATTTGTTATCGAATCGACTTAAAGCCAGATCGTCACATTGGCCACTCTTCTCTCTGAAACGGTTGTACTTATCGTGTGCAGAGCTATGTCGCGTGCTGCGGTATGCAGGGACACTAACAGCACCGTAGTAGAACACAGATGACACTTCCAAGTTGATGTAATAGCCAGTAAGAAGTAGTACAATTCAAGTTTTAGTTAATGATTATTGACTTTTTAGCTGGCTTTGGTGCCTTGGACATGAGCTAGGACCTTAAGATTCTGCATGAAAGGAGGACTAGCAGCCGAGTTACACAGGAGAATGTGAAAAGTGTTTATATGTAGTAAAAACCTGAGAAATCCGTCCGTTTTCGTCATTTGTTATCGAATCGACTTAAAGCCAGATCGTCACATTGGCTGCTCTTCCCTCCGAAACGGTTGTACTTATCGTCTGCAAAGCTATGTCGCGTGATGCGGTATGCGGAGACACTAAAAGCACCATAGTAGAACACAGATGAAGCTTCTAAGTTGATGTAATAGCCAGTAAGAAATAGTACAATTCTAGTTTTATTAATCGGTTATTGACTTTTTACCCTTGTTTGGTGCCTTGGACTTGAGCTAGGAACTTAAGATTTTACATGCAGGAGGACTAGCAGCCGAGTTGCACGGTAGAATGTGTAAAGTGTTCATATGTAGTAAAAACCTGAGAAATCCGTTCGTTTTCGCCTTTGTTATCGAATCGACTTAAAGCCAAATCGTCACATTGGCCGCTCTTCTCTCTGAAACGGTTGTACTTATCGTCTGTAAAGCTATTTCGCGTGCTGCGGTATGCGGGGACACTAAAATCACCATACTAGAACTCAGATGAAGCTTCTAAGTTGATGTAATAGCCACTAAGAAGTAGTACAATTCAAGTTTTAGGTATCGATTTTTGACTTCTTAGTTGGCTTTGGTGCCTTGGACATGAGCTATTACCTTAAGATTCTGCATGAAAGGAGGACTAGCAGCCGAGTTGCACGGGAGAATGTGAAAAGTGTTCATAAGTAGTAAAAACCTGAGAAATTTGTTCGTTTTCGTCATTTTTATCGAATCGACTTAAAGCCAAATCGTCACATTGGCCGCTCTGCTCTCTGAAACGGTTGTACTTATGGTCTGCAAAGCAATGTCGCGTACGGCGGTATTCGGAGACACTAAAAGCCCCATAGTAGAACACAGATGTAGCTTCTAAGATGATGTAATAGCCAGTAAGAAATAGTACAATTCTAGTTTTATTAATCGGTTATTGACTTTTTACTCTTGTTTGTTGCCTTGGACATGAGCTAGGAACTTACGATTTTACATGCAGGAGGACTAGCAGCCGAGTTGCACGGTAGAATGTGTAAAGTGTTCATATGTAGTAAAAACCTGAGAAATCCGTTCGTTTTCGTCTTTGTTATCGAATCGACTTAAAGCCAGATCGTCACATTGCCTGCTCTTCTCTCTGAAGCGGTTGTACTTATCGTCTGCAGAGCTATGTCGCGTGCTGCGGTATGCAGAGACACTAAAAGCACTATAGTAGAACACAGATGACACTTCCAACTTGATGTAACAGCCAGTAAGAAGTAGTACAATTCAAGTTTTAGTTACCGATTATTGACTTTTTAGCTGGCTTTGGTGCCTTGGACATGAGCTAGGACCTTAAGATTCTGCATGAAAGGAGGACTAGCAGCCGAGTTGCCCAGGAGAATGTGAAAAGTGTTCATATGTAGTAAAAACCTGAGAAATCCGTCCGTTTTCGTCATGTGTTATCGAATCGACTTAAAGCCAGATCGTCACATTGGCCGCTCTTCCCTCCGAAACGGTTGTACTTATCGTCTGCAAAGCTATGTCGCATGCTGCGGTATGCGGAGACACTAAAAGCACCATAGTAGAACACAGATGAAGCTTCTAAGTTGATGTAATAGCCAGTAAGATGTAGTACATTTCAAGTTTTAGCTACTGATTATTTGCTTTTTAGCTGGCTTTGGAGCCTTGGACATGAGCTAGGACCTTAAGATTCTGCATGAAAGGAGGACTCGCAGCCGAGTTACACAGGAGATTGTGAAAAGTGTTTATATGTAGTAAAAACCTGAGAAATCCGTCCGTTTTCGTCATTTGTTATCGAATCGACTTAAAGCCAGATCGTCACATTGGCCGCTCTTCTCTCTGAAACGGTTGTACTTATCGTCTGCAAAGCTATGTCGCGTGCTGCGGCATGCGGGGACACTAAAATCACCATAGTGGAACACAGATGAAGCTTCTAAGTTGATGTAATAGCCAGTAAGAAGTAGTATAATTCAAGTTTTAGGTATCGATTATTGACTTTTTAGCTGGCTTTGATGCCTTGGACATGAGCTAGGACCTTAAGATTCTCCATGAAAGGAGGACTAGCAGCCGAGTTGCACGGGAGAATTTGAAAAGTTTTCATATGTAGTAAAAACCTGAGAAATCCGTCCGTTTTCGTCATTTGTTATCGATATCGACTTAAAGCCAGATTGTCACATTGCCCGCTCTTCTCTCTGAAACGGTTGTACTTATCGTCTGCAATGCTATGTCGCGTGCTTCGCTATGCGGAGACACTAAAAGCACCATAGTAGAACACAGATGAAGCTTCTAAGTTGATGTAATAGCCAGTAAGAAGTAGTACAATTCAAGTTTTAGGTATCGATTATTGACTTTTTAGCTGGCTTTGGTGCCTTGGACATGAGCTAGGACCTTAAGATTCTGCATGAAAGGAGGACTAGCAGCCGAGTTGCACGGGAGAATGTGAAAAGTGTTCAAATAGAGTAAAAACCTGAGAAATACGTCCGTTTTCGTCATTTTTATCGAATCGACTTAAAGCCAAATCGACACATTGGCCGCTCTGCTCTCTGAAACGGTTGTACTTATCGTCTGCAAAGCTATGTCACGTACTGCGGTATTCGGAGACACTAAAAGCACCATAGTAGAACACAGATGTAGCTTCTAAGATGATGTAATAGCCAGTAAGAAATAGTACCATTCAAGCTTTAGGAATCGGTTATTGACTTTTTACCCTTGTTTGGTGCCTTGGACATGAGCTAGGAACTTAAGATTTTACATGCAGGAGGACTAGCAGACGAGTTGCACGGGAGAATGTGTAAAGTGTTCATATGTAGTAAAAACCTGAGAAATCCGTTCGTTTTCGTCATTTGTTATCGAATCGACTTAAAGCCAGATCGTCACATTGGCCGCTCTTCTCTCTGAAACGGTTGTACTTATCGTCTGCAAAGCTATGTCGCGTGCTGCGGCATGCGGGGACACTAAAATCACCATAGTGGAACACAGATGAAGCTCCTAAGTTGATGTAATAGCCAGTAAGAAGTAGTACAATTCAAGTTTTAGTTATCGATTATTGACTTTTTAGCTGGCTTTGATGCCTTGGACATGAGCTAGGACCTTAATATTCTGCATGAAAGGAGGACTAGCAGCCAAGTTGCACGGGAGAATTTGAAAAGTGTTCATATGTAGTAAAAACGTGAGAAATCCGTACGTTTTTGTCATTTGTTATCGTATCTACTTAAAGCCAGATCGTCACACTGGCCACTCTTCTCTCTGAAACGGTTGTACTTATCGTCTGCAAAGCTATGTCGCATGCTGCGGTATGCGGAGACAGTAAAAGCACCATAGTAAAACACCGATGAAGCTTCTAAGTTGATGTAATAGCCAGTAAGATGTAGTACAATTCAAGTTTTAGCTACTGATTATTGACTTTTTAGCTGGCTTTGGAGCCTTGGACATGGGCTAGGACCTTAAGATTCTGCATGAAAGGAGGACTAGCAGCCGAGTTGCAGGGGAGAATGTGGAAAGTCGTCATATATAGTAAAAACCTGAGAAATCCGTCCGTTTTGGTCATTTGTTATCGAATCGACTTAAAGCCAAATCGTCACATTGGCCGCCCTTCTCTCTGAAACGGTTGTAGTTATCGTCTGTAAACCTATGTCGCGTGCTGCGGTATGCGGGGACACTAAAATCACCATACTAGAACACAGATGAAGCTTCTAAGTTGATGTAATAGCCAGTAAGAAGTAGTACAATTCAAGTTTTAGGTATCGATTTTTGACTTCTTAGATGGCTTTGGTGCCTTGGACATGAGCTATTACCTTAAGATTCTGCATGAAAGGAGGACTAGCAGCCGAGTTGCACCGGAGAATGTGAAAAGTGTTCATATGTAGTAAAAACCTGAGAAATCCGTCCGTTTTCGTCATTTGTTATCGAATAGACTTAAAGCCAGATCGTCACATTGGCCGCTCTTCCCTCCGAAACGGTTGTACTTATCGTCTGCAAAGCTATGTCGCATGCTGCGGTATGCGGAGACACTAAAAGCACCATAGTAGAACACCGATGAAGCTTCTAAGTTGATGTAATAGCCAGTAAGATGTAGTACAATTCAAGTTTTAGCTTCTGATTATTGACTTTTTAGCTGGCTTTGGTGCCTTGGACATGAGCTATTACCTTAAGATTCTGCATGAAAGGAGGACTAGCAGCCGAGTTGCACGCGAGAATGTGAAAAGTGTTCATATGTAGTAAAAACCTGAGAAATCCGTCCGTTTTCGTCATTTGTTATCGAATCGACTTAAAGCCAGATCGTCACATTGGCCGCTCTCCTCTCTGAAACGGTTGTACTTATCGTCTGCAAAGCTATGTCGCGTGCTGCGGTATGCGGAGACACTAAAAGCACCATATTGGAACACAGATGAAGCTTCTAAGTAGATGTAATAGCCAGTAAGAACTAGTACAATTCAAGTTTTAGGCATCGATTATTGACTTTTTAGCTGGCTTTGATGAATTGGACATGAGCTAGGACCTTAAGATTCTGCATGAAAGGAGGACTAGCAGCCGATTTGCACGGGAGAATTTGAAAAGTGTTCATATGTAGTAAAAACCTGAGAAATCGGTCCGTTTTCGTCATTTGTTATCGACTCGACTTAAAGCCAGATTGCCACATTGGCCGCTCTTCTCTGTGAAGTGGTCATAATTATCGTCTGCAAAGCTATGTCTCTTGCTCCGGTATGCGGAGACACTAAAAGCACCATAGTAGAACACAGATGAGGCTTCTAAGATGATGTAATAGCCAGTAAGAAGTAGTACACTTCAAGTTTAAGGTATCGATTATTGACTTCTTAGATGGATTTGGTGCCTTGGACATGAGCTAGGACCTTAAGATTCTGCATGAAAGGAGGACTAGCAGCCGAGTTGCACGGGAGAATGTGAAAAGTGTTCATATGTAGTAAAAACCTGAGAAATCCGTCCGTTTTCGTCATTTGTTATCGAATCGACTTAAAGCCAGATCGTCACATTGGCCACTCTTCTCTCTGAAACGGTTGTACTTATCGTGTGCAGAGCTATGTCGCGTGCTGCGGTATGCAGGGACACTAAAAGCACCATAGTAAAACACCGATGAAGCTTCTAAGTTGATGTAATAGCCAGTAAGATGTAGTACGATTCAAGTTTTAGCTACTGATTATTGACTTTTTAGCTGGCTTTGGAGCCTTGTACATGGGCTAGGACCTTAAGATTCAGCATGAAAGGAGGACTAGCAGCCGAGTTGCACAGGAGAATGTGAAAAGTGTTCATATGTAGTAAAAACCTGAGAAATCCGTCCGTTTTGGTCATTTGTTATCGAATCGACTTAAAGCCAAATCGTCACATTGGCCGCTCTTCTCTCTGAAACGGATGTACTTATCGTCTGCAAAGCTATGTCGCGTGCTGCGGTATGCGGGGACACTAAAATCACCATGCTAGAACACAGATGAAGCTTCTAATTTGATGTAATAGCCAGTAAGAAGTAGTACAATTCAAGTTTTAGGTATCGATTATTGACTTCTTAGTTGGCTTTGGTGCCTTGGACATGAGCTATTACCTTAAGATTCTGCATGAAAGGAGAACTAGCAGCCGAGTTGCCCAGGAGAATGTGAAAAGTGTTCATATGTAGTAAAAACTTGAGAAATCCGTCCGTTTTGGTCATTTGTTATCGAATCGAGTTAAAGCCAAATCGTCACATTGGCCGCTCTTCTCTCTGAAACGGTTGTACTTATCGTCTGCAAAGCTATGTCGCGTGCTGCGGTATGCGGGGACACTAAAATTACCATACTAGAACACAGATGAAGCTTCTAATTTGATGTAATAGCCAGTAAGAACTAGTACAATTCAAGTTTTAGGTATCGATTATTGACTTTTTAGCTTGCTTTGATGCCTTGGACATGAGCAAGGACCTTAAGATTCTGCATGAAAGGAGGACTAGCAGCCGAGTTGCACGGGAGAATTTGAAAAGTGTTCATATGTAGTAAAAACCTGAGAAATCCGTCCGTTTTCGTCATTTGTTATCGAATCGACTTAAAGCCTGATTGTCACATTGGCCGCTCTTCTCTCTGAAACGGTTGTACTTATCGTCTGCAAAGCTGTGTCGCGTGCTGCGGTATGCGGAGAAACTAAAAGCGCCATAGTAGAACACAGATGAAGCTTCTAAGTTGATGTAATAGCCAGTAAGAAGTAGTAAACTTCTAGTTTAAGGTATCGATTATTGACTTCTTAGATGGATTTGGTGCCTTGGACATGCGCTAGGACCTTAAGATTCTGCATGAAAGGAGGACTAGCAGCCGAGTTGCCCAGGAGAATGTGAAACGTGTTCATATGTAGTAAAAACCTGAGAAATCCGTCCGTTTTCGTCATTTGTTATCGAATCGACTTAAAGCCAGATCGTCACATTGGCCGCTGTTCCCTCCGAAACGGTTGTACTTATCGTCTGCAAAGCTATGTCGCATGCTGCGGTATGCGGAGACACTAAAAGCACCATAGTAGAACACAGATGAAGCTTCTAAGTTGATGTAATAGCCAGTAAGATGTAGTAAAATTCAAGTTTTAGCTTCTGATTATTTGCTTTTTAGCTGGCTTTGGAGCCTTGGACATGAGCTAGGACCTTAAGATTCTGCATGAAAGGAGGACTAGCAGCCGAGTTACACAGGAGAATGTGAAAAGTGTTTATATGTAGTAAAAACCTGAGAAATCCGTCCGTTTTCGTCATTTGTTATCGAATCGACTTAAAGCCAGATTGTCTTATTGGCCGCTCTTCTCTCTGAAACGGTTGTACTTATCGTCTGCAATGCTATGTCGCGTGCTGCGCTATGCGGAGACACTAAAATCACCATAGTAGAACACAGATGAAGCTTCTAAGTTGATGTAATAGCCAGTAAGAAGTAGTACAATTCAAGTTTTAGGTATCGATTATTGACTTTTTAGCTGGCTTTGGTGCCTTGGACATGAGCTAGGACCTTAAGATTCTGCATGAAAGGAGGACTAGCAGCCGAGTTGCACGGGAGAATGTGAAAAGTGTTCAAATAGAGTAAAAACCTGAGAAATCCGTCCGTTTTCGTCATTTTTTTCGAATCGACTTAAAGCCAAATCGTCACATAGGCCGCTCTGCTCTCTGAAACGGTTGTACTTATCGTCTGCAAAGCTATGTCGCGTACTGCGGTATTCGGAGACACTAATAGCACCATAGTAGAACACAGATGTAGCTTTTAAGATGATGTAATAGCCAGTAAGAAATAGTACCATTTAAGTTTTAGGAATCGGTTATTGACTTCTTACCCTTGTTTGGTGCTTTGGACATGAGCTAGGAACTTAAGATTTTACATGCAGGAGGACTAGCAGACGAGTTGCACGCTAGAATGTGTAAAGTGTTCATATGTAGTAAAAACCTGAGAAATCCGTTCGTTTTCGTCATCTGTTATCGAATCGACTTAAAGCCAGATCGTCAAATTGGCCGCTCTTCTCTCTGAAACGGTTGTACTTATCGTCTGCAAAGCTATGTCGCGTGCTGCGGCATGCGGGGACACTAAAATCACCATAGTGGAACACAGATGAAGCTTCTAAGTTGATGTAATAGCCAGTAAGAAGCAGTACAATTCAAGTTTTAGTTATCGATTATTGAATTTTAGCTGGCCTTGATGCCTTGGACATGAGCTAGGACCTTAATATTCTGCATGAAAGGAGGACTAGCAGCCACGTTGCACGGGAGAATTTGATAAGTGTTCATATGTAGTAAAGACCTGAGAAATCCGTCCGTTTTCGTCAATTGTTATCGAATCGACTTAAAGCCAGATCGTCACATTGGCCGCTCTCCTCTCTGAAACGGTTGTACTTATCGTCTGCAAAGCTATGTCGCGTGCTGCGGTATGCGGAGACACTAAAAGCACCATAGTGGAACACAGATGAAGCTTCTAAGTTGATGTAATAGCCAGTAAGAAGTAGTACAATTCAAGTTTTAGGTATCGATTATTGACTTTTTAGCTGGCTTTGACGCCTTGGACATCAGCTAGGACCTTAAGATTCTGCATGAATGGAGGACTAGCATCCGAGTTGCACGGGAGAATTTGAAAAGTGTTCATATGTAGTAAAAACCTGAGAAATCCGTCCGTTTACGTCATTTGTTATCGAATCGACTTAAAGCCTGATTGTCACATTTGCCGCTCTTCTCTCTGAAAAGGTTGTACTTATCGTCTGCAAAGCTATGTCGCATGCTGCGGTATGAGGAGACAGTAAAAGCACCATAGTAAAACACCGATGAAGCTTCTAAGTTGATGTAATAGCCAGTAAGATGTAGTACGATTCAAGTTTTAGCTACTGATTATTGACTTTTTAGCTGGCTTTGGAGCCTTGGACATGGGCTATTACCTTAAGATTCTGCATGAAAGGAGGACTAGCAGCCGAGTTGCCCAGAAGAATGTGAAAAGTGTTCATATGTAGTAAAAACCTGAGAAATCCGTCCGTTTTCGTCATTTCTTATCGAATCGACTTAAAGCCAGATCGTCACATTGGCCGCTCTTCCCTCCGAAACGGTTGTACTTATCGTCTGCAAAGCTATGTCGCATGCTGCGGTATGCGGAGACACTAAAAGCACCATAGTAGAACACCGATGAAGCTTCTAAGTTGATGTAATAGAAAGTAAGATGTAGTACAATTCAAGTTTTAGCTTCTGATTATTGACTTTTTAGCTGGCTTTGGTGCCATGGACATGAGCTATTACCTTAAGATTCTGCATGAAAGGAGGACTAGCAGCCTAGTTGCACGGGAGAATGTGAAAAGTGTTCATAAGTAGTAAAAACCTGAGAAATCCGTCCATTTTCGTCATTTGTTATCGAATCGACTTAAAGCCTGATTGTCACATTGGCCGCTCTTCTCTCTGAAACGGTTGTACTTATCGTCTGCAAAGCTGTGTCGCGTGCTGCGGTATGCGGAGAAACTAAAAGCACCATATTAGAACACAGACGAAGCTTCTAAGTTGATGTAATAGCCAGTAAGATGTAGTACAATTCAAGTTTTAGGTATCGATTATTGACTTTTTAGCTGGCTTTGATGCCTTGGACATGAGCTAGGACCTTAAGGTTCTGCATGAAAGGAGGACTAGCAGCCGAGTTGCACGGGAGAATTTGAAAAGTGTTCATATGTAGTAAAAACCTGAGAAATCCGTCCGTTTTCGTCATTTGTTATCGAAACGACTTAAAGCCTGATTGTCACATTGGCCGCTCTTCTCTCTGAAACGGTTGTACTTATCGTCTGCAAAGCTGTGTCGCGTGCTGCGGTATGCGGAGAAACTAAAAGCACCATAGTAGAACACAGATGAAGCTTCTAAGTTGATGTAATAGCCAGTAAGAAGTAGTACACTTCTAGTTTAAGGTATCGATTATTGACTTCTTAGATGGATTTGGTGCCTTGGACATGCGCTAGGACCTTAAGATTCTGCATGAAAGGAGGACTAGCAGCCGAGTTGCCCAGGAGAATGTGAAAAGTGTTCATATGTAGTAAAAACCTGAGAAATCCGTCTGTTTTCGTCATTTGTTATCGAATCGACTTAAAGCCAGATCGTCACATTGGCCGCTCTTCCCTCCGAAACGGTTGTACTTATCGTCTGCAAAGCTATGTCGCATGCTGCGGTATGCGGAGACACTAAAAGCACCATAGTAGAACACAGATGAAGCTTCTAAGTTGATGTAATAGCCAGTAAGATGTAGTACAATTCAAGTTTTAGCTACTGATTATTGACTTTTTAGCTGGCTTTGGAGCCTTGGACATGAGCTAGGACCTTAAGATTCTGCATGAAAGGAGGACTAGCAACCGAGTTACACAGGAGAATGTGAAAAGTGTTTATATGTAGTAAACACCTGAGAAATCCGTTCGTTTTCGTCATTTGTTATCGAATCGACTTAAAGCCAGATCGTCACATTGGCCGCTCTCCTCTCTGAAACGGTTGTACTTATCGTCTGCAAAGCTATGTCGCGTGCTGCGGTATGCGGAGACACTAAAAGCACCATAGTAGAACACATATCAAGCTTCTAAGAAGATGTAATAGCCAGTAAGAAGTAGTACAATTCAAGTTTTAGGTATCGATTATTGACTTTTTAGCTGGCTTTGGTGCCTTGGAGATGAGCTTGGACCATAAGATTCTGCATGAAAGTAGGAGTAGCAGCCGAGTTGCACGGGAGAATGTGAAAAGTGTTCATACGTAGTACAAACTTGAGAAATCCGTCCGTTTTCGTCATTTGTTATCGAATCGACTTAAAGCCAGATCGTCACATTGGCCGCTCTTCTCTCGGAAACGGTTGTACTTATCGTCTTCAAAGCTATGTCGCGTGCTACGGAGTGCGGAGACACTAAAAGCACCATAGTCGAACACAGATGAAGCTTCTAAGTTGATGTAATAGCCAGTAAGAAATGGTACAATTCAAGTTTAAGGTATCGATTATTGTCCTCTTAGATGGATTTGATGCCTTGGACATGAGCTAGGACCTTAAGATTCTGCTTGAAAGGAGGACTAGCAGCCGAGTTGCACGGGAGAATTTGAAAAGTGTTCATATGTCGTAAAAACCTGAGAAATCCGTCCGTTTTCGTCATTTGTTATCGAATCGACTTAAAGCCAAATCGTCACATTGGCCGCTCTGCTCTCTGAAACGGTTGTATTTATCGTCTGCAAAGCTATGTCGCGTACTGCGGTATTCGGAGAAACTAAAAGCACCGTAGTAGAACACAGATGAAGCTTCTAAGATGATGTAAAAGATAGTAAGAAGTAGGACAGTTCAAGTTTTAGGTATCGATTATTGACTTTTTAGCTGGCTTTGGTGCCTTGGAGATGAGGTAGGACCTTAAGATTCTGGATGAAAGGAGGAGTAGCAGCCGAGTTGCACGGGAGAATGTGAAAAGTGTTCATAAGTAGTAAAAACCTGAGAAATCCGTCCGTTTTCGTCATTTGTTATCGAATCGACTTAAAGCCTGATTGTCACATTGGCCGCTCTTCTCTCTGAAACGGTTGTAATTATCGTCTGCAAAGCTGTGTCGCGTGCTGCGGTATGCGGAGAAACTAAAAGCACCATAGTAGAACACAGATGAAGCTTCTAAGTTGATGTAATAGCCAGTAAGAAGTAGTACAATTCAAGTTTTAGGTATCGTTTATTGACTTTTTAGCTGCCTTTGGTGCCTTGGACATGAGCTAGGACCTTAAGATTCTGCATGAAAGGAGGACTAGCAGCCGCGTTGCACGGGAGAATGTGAAAAGTGTTCATATGTAGTAAAAACCAACCTGAGAAATCCGTCCGTTTTCGTCATTTGTTATCGAATCGACTTAAAGCCAGATCGTCACATTGGCCGCTCTTCTCTCTGAAACGGTTGTACTTATCGTCTGCAAAGCTATGTCGCGTGCTGCGGTATGCGGAGACACTAAAAGAACCATAGTAGAACACATATGAAGCTTCTAAGATGATGTAATAGCCAGTAAGAAGTAGGACAGTTCAAGTTTTAGGTATCGATTATTGACTTTGTAGCTGGCTTTGGTGCCTTGGAGATGAGCTTGGACCTTAAGATTCTGGATGAAAGGAGGAGTAGCAGCCGAGTTGCATGGGAGAATGTGAAAAGTGTTCATATGAAGTAAAAACCTGAGAAATCCGTCCGTTTTCGTCATTTGTTATCGAATCGACTTAAAGCCAGATCGTCACATTGGCCGCTCTTCTCTCTGAAACGGTTGTACTTATCGTCTGCAAAGCAATGTCGCGTGCTGCGGTATGCGGAGACACTAAAAGCACCATAGTAGAACACAGATGGAGCTTCTAAGTTGATGTAATAGCCAGTAAGAAGTAGTACAATTCAATTTACAGGTATCGATTATTGACTTTTAAGCTGGCTTTGATGCCTTGGACATGAGCTAGGACCTTAAGATTCTACATGAAAGGAGGACTAGCAGCCGAGTTGCACGGGAGAATGTGAGAAGTGTTCATATGTAGTAAAAACCTGAGAAATCCGTCCGTTTTCGTCATTTGTTATCGAATCGACTTAAAGCCAGATCGTCACATTGGCCGCTCTTCTCTCTGAAACGGTTGTACTTACCGTCTGCAAAGCTATGTCGCGTGCTGCGGTATGCGGAGACACTAAAAGCACCATAGTAGAACACATATGAAGCTTCTATGATGATGTAATAGCCAGTAAGAAGTAGTACAATTCAAGTTTAAGGTATCGATATCGACTTCTTAGATGGATTTGGTGCCTTGGACATGAGCTAGGACTTTAAGATTCTGCATGAAAAGAGGACTAGCTGCCGAGTTGCACGGGACAATATGAAAAGTGTTCATATGTAGTAACAACCTGAGAAATCCGTCCGTTTTCGTCATTTGTTATTGAATCGCCTTAAAGCCATATCGTCACTTGGCCGCTCTTCTCTCTGAAACGGTTGTACTTATCGTCTGCAAAGCTATGTCGCGTGCTGCGGTATGCGGAGACACTAAAAGCACCATAGTAGAACACAGATGAAGCTTCTAAGTTGATGTAATAGCCAGTAAGAAGTAGTACAATTCAAGTTTTAGGTATCGATTATTGACTTTTTAGCTGGCTTTGGTGCCTTGGACATGAGCTATTACCTTAAGATTCTGCATGAAAGGAGGACTAGCAGCCGAGTTGCACGGGAGCATGTGAAAAGTGTTCATATGTAGTAAAAACCTGAGAAATCCGTCCGTTTTCGTCATTTGTTATCGCATCGACATGAAGCCAGATCGTCACATTGGCCGCTCTTCTCTCTGAAACGGTTGTACTTATCGTCTGCAAAGCTATGTCGCGTGATGCGGTATGCGGAGACACTAAAAGCACCATAGTAGAACATAGATGAAGCTTCTAAGTTGATGTAATAGCCAGTAAGAAGTAGTACAATTCAAGTTTTAGGTATCGGTTATCGAATTTTTAGCTGGCTTTGGTGCCTTGAACATGAGCTAGGACCTTAAGATTCTGTATGAAAGGAGGACTAGCAGCCCAGTTGCACGGGAGAATGTGAAAACTGTTCATATGTAGTAAAAACCAACCTGAGAAATCCGTCCGTTTTCGTCATTTGTTATCGAATCGACTTAAAGCCAGATCGTCACATTGGCCGCTCTTCTCTCTGAAACGGTTGTACTTATCGTCTGCAAAGCTATGTCGCGTGCTGCGGTATGCGGAGGCACTAAAAGCACCATAGTAGAACACATATGAAGCTTCTAAGATGATGTAATAGCCAGTAAGAAGTTGTACAATTCAAGTTTTAGGTATTGATTATTGACTTTTTAGCTGGCTTTGGTGCCTTGGACATGAGCTATGACCTTAAGATTCTTCATGAAAGGAGGAGTAGCAGCCGAGTTGCACGGGAGAATGTGAAAAGTGTTCATATGTAGTAAAAACCTGAGAAATCCGTCCCTTTTCGTCATTTGTTATCGAATCGACTTTAAGCCACATCGTCACATTGGCCGCTCTTCTCTCTGAAACGGTTGTACTTGTTGTTGTTGTTGTTGTCTTCAGTCCTGAGACTGGTTTGATGCAGCTCTCCATGCTGCTCTATCCTGTGCAAGGTGCTTCATCTCCCAGTACCTACTGCAACCTACATCCTTCTGAATCTGCTTGGTGTACTCATCTCTCGGTCTCCCTCTACGATTTTTACCCTCCACTCTGCCCTCCAATGCTAAATTTGTGATCCCTTGATGCCTCAAAACATGTCCTACCAACCGATCCCTTCTTCTAGTCAAGTTGTGCCACAAACTTCTCTTCTCCCCAATCCTATTCAATACCTCCTCATTAGTTACGTGATCTATCCACCTTATCTTCAGTATTCTTCTGTAGCACCACATTTCGAAAGCTTCTATTCTCTTCTTGTCCAAACTAGTTATCGTCCATGTTTCACTTCCATACATGGCTACACTCCATAAAAATACTTTCAGAAATGACTTCCTGATACATAAATCTATATTCGATGTTAACAAATTTCTCTTCTTCAGAAACGCTTTCCTTGCCATTGCCAGTCTACATTTTATATCCTCTCTACTTCGACCATCATCAGTTATTTTACTTCCTAAATAGCAAAACTCCTTTACTACTTTAAGTGCTTCATTTCCTAATCTAATTCCCTCAGCATCACCCGATTTAATTTGACTACATTCCATTATCCTCGTTTTGCTTTTGTTAATGTTCATCTTATATCCTGCTTTCAAGACACTGTCCATTCCGTTCAACTGCTCTTCCAAGTCCTTTGCCGTCTCTGACAGAATTACAATGTCATCGGCGAACCTCAAAGTTTTTACTTCGTCTCCATGAATTTTAATACCTACTCCAAATTTTTCTTTTGTTTCCTTTACTGCTTGCTCAATATACAGATTGAATAACATCGGGGAGAGGCTACAACCCTGTCTCACTCCTTTCCCAACCACTGCTTCCCTTTCATGCCCCTCGACTCTTATTACTGCCATCTGGTTTTATAAATAGGCTTTCGCTCCCTGTATTTTACCCCTGCCACCTTTAGAATTTGAAAAAGAGTATTCCAGTCAACATTGTCAAAAGCTTTCTCTATGTCTACAAATGCTAGAAACGTAGGTTTGCCTTTTCTTAATCTTTCTTCTAAGATAAGTCGTAAGGTCAGTATTGCCTCACGTGTTCCAACATTTCTACGGAATCCAAACTGATCTTCCCCGAGGTCTGCATCTATCAGTTTTTCCATTCGTCTGTAAAGAATTCGCGTTAGTATTTTGCAGCCGTGGCTTATTAAACTGATAGTTCGGTAATTTTCACATCTGTCAGCACCTGCTTTCTTTGGGATTGGAATTATTATATTCTTCTTGAAGTCTGAGGGTATTTCGCCTGTCTCATACATCTTGCTCACCAGCTGGTAGCGTTTTGTCATTACTGGCTCTCCCAAGGCCGTCAGTAGTTCTAATGGAATGTTGTCTACTCCGGGGGCCTTGTTTCGACTCAGGTCTTTCAGTGCTCTGTCAAACTCTTCACGCAGTATCGTATCTCCCATTTCGTCTTCATATACATCCTCTTCTATTTCCATAATATTGTCCTCAAGTACATCGCTCTTGTATAAACCTTCTATATACTCCTTCCACCTTTTTGCCTTCCCTTCTTTGCTTAGAACTGGGCTGCCATCTGAGCTCTTGATATTCATACACGTGGTTCTCTTCTCTGCAAAGGTCTCTTTAATTTTCCTGTAGGCAATATCTATCTTACCCCTAGTGAGATAAGCTTCTACATCCTTACATTTGTCCTCTAGCCATCCCTGTTTAGCCATTTTGCACTTCCTGTCGATCTCATTTTTGAGACGTTTGTATTCCTTTTTGCCTGCTTCATTTACTGCATTTTTATATTTTCTCCTTTCATCAATTAAATTCAATATTTCTTCTGTTACCCATGGATTTCTAGCAGCCCTCGTCTTTGTACCTACTTTATCCTCTGCTGCCTTCACTACTACATCCCTCAGAGCTACCCATTCTTCTTCTACTGTATTTCTTTCCCCTATTCCTGTCAATTGTTCCCTTATGCTCTCTCTGAAACTCTGTACAACCTCTGGTTCTTTCAGTTTATCCAGGTCCCATCTCCTTAATTTCCCACATTTTTGCAGTTTCTTCAGTTTTAATCTACAGGTCATAACCAATAGATTGTGGTCAGAGTCCACATCTGCCCCTGGAAATGTCTTACAACTTAAAACCTGGTTCCTAAATCTCTGTCTTACCATTATATAATCTATCTGATACCTTTTAGTATCTCCAGGGTTCTTCCACGTATACAACCTTCTTTCGTGATTCTTAAACCAAGTGTTAGCTATGATTAAGTTGTGCTCTGTGCAAAATTCTACTAGGCGGCTTCCTCTTTCATTTCTTAGCCCCAATCCATATTCACCTACTATGTTTCCTTCTCTCCCTTTTCCTACACTCGAATTTCAGTCACCCATTACTATTAAATTTTCGTCTCCCTTCACTATCTGAATAATTTCTTTTATTTCATCGTACATTTCTTCAATTTCTTCATCATCTGCAGAGCTAGTTGGCATATAAACTTGTACTACTGTAGTAGGTGTGGGCTTCGTATCTATCTTGGCCACAATAATGCGTTCACTATGCTGTTTGTAGTAGCTTACCCGCATTCCTATTTTCCTATTCATTATTAAACCTACTCCTGCATTACCCCTATTTGATTTTGTGTTTATAACCCTGTAGTCACCTGACCAGAAGTCTTGTTCCTCCTGCCACCGAACTTCACTAATTCCCACTATATCTAACTTTAACCTATCCATTTCCCTTTTTAAATTTTCTAACCTACCTGCCCGATTAAGGGATCTGACATTCCACGCTCCGATCCGTAGAACGCCAGTTTTCTTTCTCCTGATAACGACATCCTCCTGAGTAGTCCCCGCCCGGAGATCCGAATGGGGGACTATTTTACCTCCGGAATATTTTACCCAAGAGGATGCCGTCATCATTTAATCATACAGTAAAGCTGCATGTCCTCGGGAAAAATTACGGCTGTAGTTTCCCCTTGCTTTCAGCCGTTCGCAGTACCAGCACAGCAAAGCCGTTTTGGTTAATGTTGCAAGGCCAGATCAGTCAATCATCCAGACTGTTGCCCCAGCAACTACTGAAAAGGCTGCTGCCCCTCTTCAGGAACCACACGTTTGTCTGGCCTCTCAACAGATACCCCTCCGTTGTGGTTGCACCTACGGTACGGCCATCTGTATCGCTGAGGCACGCAAGCCTCCCCACCAACGGCAAGGTCCATGGTTCATGGGGGTTCATGGGGTTGTACTTATCGTCTTCAAAGCTATGTCGCGTGCTGCGGTATGCGGAGACACTAAAAGCACCACAGTAGGACACAGTGAAGCTTCTAAGTTGATGTGATAGCCAGTAAGAAGTAGTACAATTCAAGTTTTAGGTATTGATTATTGACTTTTAAGCTGGCTTTGATGCCTTGGACATGAGCTAGGACCTTAAGAATCTGCATGAAAGGAGGATTAGCAGCCGAGTTGCACGGGAGAATGTGAAATGTGTTCATATGTAGTAAAAACCTGAGAAATCCGTCCGTTTTCGTCATTTGTTATCGAATCGACTTAAAGCCAGATCGTCACATTGGCCGCTCTTCTCTCTGAAACGGTTGTACTTATCGTCTTCAAAGCTATGTCGCGTGCTGCGGTATGCGGAGACACTAAAAGCACCATAGTAGAACACAGATGAAGCTTCTAAGTTGATGTGATAGCCAGTAAGAAGTAGTACAATTCAAGTTTTAGGTATTGATTATTGACTTTTTAGCTGGCTTTGGTGCCTTGGACATGAGCTAGGACCTTAAGATTCTGCATGAAAGGAGGTCTAGCAGCCGCGTTGTACGGGAGAATGTGAAATGTGTTCATATGTAGTAAAAACCTGAGACATCCGTCCGTTTTCGTCATTTGTTATCAAATCGACTTAAAGCCAGATCGTCACATTGGCTGTTCTTCTCTCTGAAACGGTTGTAATTATCGTCTGGAAAGCTTTGTCGCGTGCTGCGGTATGCGGAGACACTAAAAGCACCATAGTAGAACACAGATGAAGCTTCTAAGATGATGTAATAGCCAGTAAGAAGTAGTACAATTCAAGTTTTAGGTATCGATTATTGACTTTTTAGCTGGCTTTGGTGCCTTGGACATGAGCTAGGACCTTAAGATTCTGCATGAAAGGAGGACTAGCAGCCGAGTTGCAGGGGAGAATGTGAAAAGTGTTCATATGTAGTAAAAACCTGAGAAATCCGTCCGTTTTCGTCATTTGTTATCGAATCGACTTAAAGCCAGATCGTCACATTGGCCGCTCTTCTCCCTGAAACGGTTGTACTTATCGTCTTCAAAGCTATGTCGTGTGCTGCGGCATGCGGAGACACTAAAAGCACCATAGTAGAACACAGATGAAGCTTCTAAGTTGATGTAATAGCCAGTAAGAAGTAGTACAATTCAAGTTTGAAGTATCGATTATTGACTTTTTAGCTGGCTTTGGTGCCTTGTACATGAGCTAGGACCTTAAGATTCTGCATGAAAGGAGGACTAGCAGCCGCGTTGTACGGGAGAATGTGAAATGTGTTCATATGTAGTAAAAACCTGAGAAATCCGTCCGTTTTCGTCATTAGTTATCAAATCGACTTAAAGCCAGATCGTCACATTGGCTGCTCTTCTCTCTGAAACGGTTGTACTTATCGTCTGGAAAGCTTTGTCGCGTGCTGCGGTATGCTGAGACACTAAAAGCACCATAGTAGAACACAGATGAAGCTTCTAAGATGATGTAATAGCCAGTAAGAAGTAGTACAATTCAAGTTTTAGGTATCGATTATTGTCTTTTTAGCTGGCTTTGGTGCCTTGGACATGTGCTAGAACCTTAAGATTCTGCATTAAAGGAGGACTAGCAGCCGAGTTGCACGGGAGAATGTGAAAAGTGTTCAAATAGAGTAAAAACCAGAGAAATCCGTCCGTTTTCGTCATTTTTATCGAATCGACTTAAAGCCAAATCGTCACATTGGCCGCTCTGCTCTCGGAAACGGTTGTACTTATCGTCTGCAAAGCTATGTCGCGAACGGCGGTATTCGGAGACACTGAAAGCACCATTGTAGAACACAGATGTAGCATCTAAGATGTTGTAATAGCCAGTAAGAAATAGTACAATTCAAGTTTTAGGAATCGGTTATTGACTTTTTACCCTTGTTTGGTGCCTTGGACATGACCTAGGAACTTAAGATTTTACATGCAGGAGGACTAGCAGCCGAGTTGCACGGGAGAATGTGTAAAGTGTTCATATGTAGTAAAAACCTGAGAAATCCGTCCGTTTTCGTCATTTGTTATCGAATCGACTTAAAGCCAGATCGTCACATTGGCCGCTCTTCTCTCTGAAACGGTTGTACTTATCGTGTGCAGAGCTTTGTCGCGTGCTGCGGTATGCAGAGACACTAAAAGCACCATAGTAGAACACAGATGACACTTCCAAGTTGATGTAATAGCCAGTAAGAAGTAGTACAATTCAAGTTTTAGTTACTGATTATTGACATTTTAGCTGGCTTTGGTGCCTTGGACATGAGCTAGGACCTTAAGATTCTGCATGAAAGGAGGGCTGGCAGCCGAGTTACACAGGAGAATGTGAAAAGTGTTTATATGTAGTAAAAACCTGAGAAATCCGTCCGTTTTCGTCATTTGTTATAAAATCGACTTAAAGCCAGATCGTCACATTGGCTGCTCTTCTCTCTGAAACGGTTGTACTTATCGTCTGGAAAGCTTTGTCGCGTGCTGCGGTATGCGGAGACACTAAAAGCACCATAGTAGAACACAGATGAAGCTTTTAAGATGATGTAATAGCCAGTAAGAAGTAGTACAATTCAAGTTTTTGGTATCGATTATTGACTTTTTAGCTGGCTTTGGTGCCTTGGACATGAGCTAGGACCTTAAGATTCTGCATGAAAGGAGGACTAGCAGCCGAGTTGCAGGGGAGAATGTGGAAAGTCGTCATATATAGTAAAAACCTGAGAAATCCGTCCGTTTTCGTCATTTGTTATCGAATCGACTTAAAGCCAGATCGTCAGATTGGCCGCTCTTCTCTCTGAAACGGTTGTACTTATCGTCTTCAAAGCTATGTCGCGTGCTGCGGTATGCGGAGACACTAAAAGCACCATAGTAGAACACAGATGAAGCTTCTAAGTTGATGTAATAGCCAGTAAGAAGTAGTACAATTCAAGTTTTAGGTATCGATTATTGACTTTTTAGCTGGCTTTGGTGCCTTGGACATGAGCTAGGACCTTAAGATTCTGCATGAAAGGAGGACTAGCAGCCGAGTTGCACGGGAGAATGTGAAAACTGTTCATATGTAGTAAAAACCTGAGAAATCCGTCCGTTTTCGTCATTTGTTATAGAATCGACTTAAAGCCAGATCGTCACATTGGCCGCTCTTCTCTCTGAAACGGTTGTACTTATCGTCTTCAAAGCTATGTCGTATGCTGCGGTAGGCGGAGACACTAAAACCACCACAGTAGAACACAGATGAAGCTTCTAATTTGATGTAATAGCCAGTAAGAAGTAGTACAATTCAAGTTTTAGGTATTGATTATTGACTTTTTAGCTGGCTTTGATGCCTTGGACATGAGCTAGGACCTTAAGATTCTGCATAGAAGGAGGACTAGCAGCCGAGTTGCACTGGAGAATGTGAAAAGTGTTCATATGTAGTAAAAACCTGAGAAATCCGTCCGTTTTCGTCATTTGTTATCGAATCGACTTAAAGCCAGATCGTCACATTGGCCGCTCTTCTCTCTGAAACGGTTGTACTTATCGTGTGCAGAGCTATGTCGCGTGCTTCGGTATGCGGAGACACTAAAAGCACCATAGTAGAACACAGATGAAGCTTCTAAGTTGAAGTAATAGCCAGTAAGAAGTAGTACAATTCAAGTTTTAGGTATCGATTATTGACTTTTTAGCTGGCTTTGGTGCCTTGGACATGAGCTAGGACCTTAAGATTCTGCATGAAAGGAGGACTAGCAGCCAAGTTACACAGGAGAATGTGAAAAGTGTTTATATGTAGTAAAAACCTGAGAAATCCGTCCGTTTTCGTCATTTGTTATCGAATCGACTTAAAGCCAGATCGTCACATTGGCCGCTCTTCCCTCCGAAACGGTTGTACTTATCGTCTGCAAAGCTATGTCGCATGCTGCGGTATCCGGAGACACTAAAAGCACCATAGTAGAACACAGATGAAGCTTCTAAGTTGATGTAATAGCCAGTAAGAAGTAGTACAATTCAAGTTTTAGGTATCGATTATTGTCTTTTTATCTGGCTTTGGTGCCTTGGACATGAGCTAGGACCTTAAGAATCTGCATTATAGGAGGACTAGCAGCCGAGTTGCACGGGACAATATGAAAACTGTTCATACGTAGTAAAAACCTGAGAAATCCGTCCCTTTTCGTCATTTGTTATCGAATCGACTTAAAGACAGATCGTCACATTGGCCACTCTTTTCTCAGAAACGGTTGTACTTATCGTCTTCAAAGCTATGTCGCGTGCTGCGGTATGCGGAGACACTAAAAGCACCATAGTACAACACAGATGAAGCTTCTAAGTTGATGTGATAGCCAGTAAGAAGTAGTACAATTCAAGTTTTAGGTATTGATTATTGACTTTTTAGCTGGCTTTGGTGCCTTGGACATGAGCTAGGACCTTAAGATTCTGCATGAAAGGAGGACTAGCAGCCGCGTTGTACGGGAGAATGTGAAATGTGTTCTTATGTAGTAAAAACCTGAGAAATCCGTCCGTTTTCGTCATTTGTTATCAAATCGACTTAAAGCCAGATCGTCACATTGGCTGCTCTTCTCTCTGAAACGGTTGTACTTATCGTCTGGAAAGCTTTGTCTCGTGCTGCGGTATGCGGAGACACTAAAAGCACCATAGTAGAACACAGATGAAGCTTCTAAGTTGAAGTAATAACCAGTAAGAAGTAGTACAATTCAAGTTTTAGGTATCGATTATTGACTTCTTAGCTGGCTTTTTTGCCTTGGACATGAGCTAGGACCATAAGATTTTGCATGAAAGGAGGACTAGCAGCCGAGTTGCACGGGAGAATGTGAAAAGTGTTCATATGTAATAAAAACCTGAGAAATCCGTCCGTTTTCGTCATTTGTTATCGAATCGACTTAAAGCCAGATCGTCACATTGGCCGCTCTTCTCTCTGAAACGGTTCTACTTATCGTCTGCAAACCTATGTCGCGTGCTGCGGTATGCGGAGACACTAAAAGCACCATAGTAGAACACAAATGAAGCTTCTAAGTTGATGTAATAGCCAGTAAGAAGTAGTACAATTCAAGTTTTAGGTATCGATTATTGACTTTTTAGCTGTCTTTGGTGCCTTGGACATGAGCTAGGACCTTAAGATTCTGCATGAAAGGAGGACTAGCAGCCGCGTTGCACGGGAGAATGTGAAATGTGTTCACATGTAGTAGAAACGTGAGAAATCCGTCCGTTTTCGTCATTTGTTATCGAATCGACTTAAAGCCCGATCGTCACATTGGCCGCTCTTCTCTCTGAAACGGTTGTACTTATCGTCTGCAAAGCTATGTCGCGTGCTGCGGTATGCGGAGACAATAAAATCACCATAGTAGAACACAGATGAAGCTTCTAAGTCGATGTAATAGCCAGTAAGAAGTAGTACAATTCAAGTTTTAGGTATCGATTATTGACTTCTTAGATGCATTTGGTGCCTTGGACATGAGCTAGGACCTTAAGAAACTGCATGAAAGGAGGACTAGCAGCCGAGTTGCACGGGACAATATGAAAAGTGTTCATATGTAGTAAAAACCTGAGAAATCCGTCCGTTTTCGTCATTTGTTATCGAATCGCCTTAGAGCCAGATCGTCACTTGGCCGCTCTTCTCTCTGAAACAGTTGTACTTATCGTCTGCAAAGCTATGTCGCGTGCTGCGGTATGCGGAGACACTAAAAGCACCATAATAGAACACAGATGAAGCTACTATGATGATGTAATAGCCAGTAAGAAGTAGTACAATTCAAGTTTGAGGTATCGATTATTGACTTTTTAGCTGGCTTTGGTCCCTTGGACATGAGCTAGGACCTTAAGCTTCTGCATGTATGGAGGACTAGCAGCCGAGTTGCACGGGAGAATGTGAAAAGTGTTCATATGTAGTAAAAACCTGAGAAATCCGTTCGTTTTCGTCATTTGTTATCGAATCGACTTAAAGCCAGATCGTCACATTGGCCGCTCTTCTCTCTGAAACGGTTGTACTTATCGTCTGCAAAGCTATGTCGCGTGCTGCGGTATGCGGAGACACTAAAAGCACCATAGTAGAACACAGATGAAGCTTCTAAGTTGATGTAATAGCCAGTAAGAAGTAGTACAATTCAAGTTTTAGGTATCGATTATTGACTTTTTAGCTGGCTTTGGTGCCTTGGACATGAGCTAGGACCTTAAGATTCTGCATGAAAGGAGGACTAGCTGCCGAGTTGCACGGGAGCATGTGAAAAGTGTTCATATGTAGTAAAAACCTGAGAAATCCGTCCGTTTTCGTCATTTGTTATCGAATCGACTTGAAACCAGATCGTCACATTGGCCGCTCTTCTCTCTGAAACGGATGTACTTATCGTCTGCAAAGCTATGTCGCGTGCTGCGGTATGCGGGGACACTAAAATCACCATATTAGAACACAGATGAAGCTTCTAATTTGATGTAATAGCCAGTAAGAAGTAGTAAATCAAGTTTTAGGTATCGATTATTGACTTTTTAGCTGGCTTTGGTGCCTTGGACATGAGCTAGGACCTTAAGATTCAGCATGAAAGGAGTACTAGCAGCCGAGTTGCACAGGAGAATGTGAAAAGTGTTCATATGTAGTAAAAACCTGAGAAATCCGTCCGTTTTGGTCATTTGTTATCGAATCGACTTAAAGCCAAATCGTCACACTGGCCGCTCTTCTCTCTGAAACGGATGTACTTATCGTCTGCAAAGCTATGTCGCGTGCTGCGGTATGCGGGGACACTAAAATCACCATACTAGAACACAGATGAAGCTTCTAATTTGATGTAATAGCCAGTAAGAAGTAGTAAATCAAGTTTTAGGTATCGATTATTGACTTTTTAGCTGGCTTTGGTGCCTTGGACGTGAGCTAGGACCTTAAGATTCTGCATGAAAGGAGGACTAGCAGCCGCGTTGCACGGGAGAATGTGAAATGTGTTCATATGTAGTAGAAACCTGAGAAATCCGTCCGTTTTCGTCATTTGTTATCGAATCGACTTAAAGCCCGATCGTCACTTGGCCGCTCTTCTCTCTGAAACGGTAGTACTTATCGTCTGCAAAGCTATGTCGCGTGCTGCGGTATGCGGAGACAATAAAATCACCATAGTAGAACACAGATGAAGCTTCTAAGTCCATGTAATAGCCAGTAAGAAGTAGTACAATTCAAGTTTTAGGTACTGATTATTGACTTTTTAGCTGGCTTTGGTGCCTTGGACATAAGCTATTAACTTAAGATTCTGCATGAAAGGAGGAATAGCAGCCGAGTTGCACGGGAGAATGTGAAAAGTGTTCATATGTAGTAAAAACCTGAGAAATCCGTCCGTTTTCGTCATTTGTTATCGAATCGACTTAAAGCCAGATCGTCACATTGGCCGCTCTTCTCTCTGATACGGTTGTACTTATCGTCTGCAAAGCTATGTCGCGTGATGCGGTATGCGGAGACACTAAAAGCACCATAGTAGAACACAGATGAAGCTTCTAAGTTGATGTAATAGCCAGTAAGAAGTAGTACAATTCAAGTTTTAGGTATCGATTATTGACTTTTTAGCTGGCTTTGGTGCCTTGGACATGAGCTAGGACCTTAAGATTCTGCATGAAAGGAGGACTAGCATCCGAGTTGCACGGGAGAATGTAAAAAGTGTTCATATGTAGCAAAAACCTGAGAAATCCGTCCGTTTTCGTCATTTGTTATCGAATCGACTTAAAGCCAGATCGACACATTGGCCGCTCTTCTCTCTGAAACGGTTGTACTTATCGTCTGCAAAGGTATGTCGTATGCTGCGGTAGGCGGAGACACTAAATCCACCACAGTAGAACACAGATGAAGCTTCTAATTTGATGTAATAGTCAGTAAGAAGTAGTACAATTCAAGTTTTAGGTATTGATTATTGACTTTTTAGCTGGCTTTGATGCCTTGGACATGAGCTAGGACCTTCAGAATCTGCATGAAAGGAGGATTAGCAGCCGAGTTGCACGGGAGAATGTGAAAAGTGTTCATATGTAGTAAAAACCTGAGAAATCCGTCCGTTTTCGTCATTTGTTATCGAATCGACTTAAAGCCAGATCGTCACATTGGCCGCTCTTCTCTCTGAAACGGTTGTACTTTTCGTCTTCAAAGCTATGTCGCGTGCTGCGGTATGCGGAGACACTAAAAGCACCATAGTAGAACACAGATGAAGCTTCTAAGTTGATGTAATAGCCAGTAAGAAGTAGTACAATTCAAGTTTTAGGTATCGATTATTGACTTTTTAGCTGGCTTTGGTGCCTTGGACATGAGCTAGGACCTTAAGATTCTGCATTAAAGGAGGACTAGCAGCCGAGTTGCACGGGAGAATGTGAAAAGTATTTATATATAGTAAAAACCTGAGAAATCCGGTCGTTTTCGTCAATTGTTATGGAATCGACTTAAAGCCAGATCGTCACATTGGCTGCTCTTCTCTCTGAAACGGTTGTACTAATCGTCTTCAAAGCTATGTCGCGTGCTGCGGTATGCGGAGACACTAAAAGCACCATAGTAGAACACAGATGAAGCTTCTAAGTTGATGTAATAGCCAGTAAGAAGTAGTACAATTCAAGTTTTAGGTATCGATTATTGATTTTTTAGCTGGCTGTGGTGCCTTGGACATGAGCTATGACCTTAAGATTCTGCATCAAAAGGAGGACTAGCAGCCGAGTTGCACGGGAGAATGTGAAAAGTGTTCATATGTAGTAAAAACCTGAGAAATCCGTCCGTTTTCGTCATTTGTTATCGAATCGACTTAAAGCCAGATCGTCACATTGGCCGCTCTTCTGTCTGAAACGGTTGTACTTATCGTCTGCAAAGCTATGTCACGTGCTGCGGTATGCGGAGACACTAAAAGCACCATAGTAGAACACAGATGAAGCTTCTAAGTTGATGTGATAGCCAGTAAGAAGTAGTACAATTCAAGTTTTAGGTATTGATTATTGACTTTTTAGCTGGCTTTGGTGCCTTGGACATGAGCTAGGACCTTAAGATTCTGCATGAAAGGAGGACTAGCAGCCGCGTTGTACGGGAGAATGTGAAAAGTGTTCATATGTAGTAAAAACCTGGGAAATCCGTCCGTTTTCGTCATTTGTTATCGAGTCGACTTAAAGCCAGTTCGTCACATTGGCTGCTCTTCTCTCTGAAACGGTTGTACTTATCGTCTGGAAAGCTTTTTCGCGTGCTGCGGTATGCGGAGACACTAAAAGCACCATGGTAGAACACAGATGAAGCTTCTAAGTTGATGTAATAGCCAGTACGAAGTAGTACAATTCAAGTTTTAGGTATCGATTATTGACTTTTTAGCTGGCTTTGGTGCCTTGGACATGAGCTAGGACCTTAAGATTCTGCATGAAAGGAGGACTAGCAGCCGCGTTGCACGGGATAATGTGAAATGTGTTCATATGTAGTAGAAACCAGAGAAATCCGTCCGTTTTCGTCATTTGTTATCGAATCGACTTAAAGCCCGATCGTCACATTGGCCGCTCTTCTCTCTGAAACGGTTGTACTTATCGTCTGCAAAGCTATGTCGCGTGCTGCGGTATGCGGAGACAATAAAATCACCATAGTAGAACACAGATGAAGCTTCTAAGTCGATGTCATAGCCAGTAAGAAGTAGTACAATTCAAGTTTTAGGTACTGATTATTGACTTTTTAGCTGGCTTTGGTGCCTTGGACATGAGCTAGGACCTTAAGATTCTGCATGAAAGGAGGACTAGCAGCCGAGTTGCACGGGAGAATGTGAAAAGTGTTCATATGTAGTAAAAACCTGAGAAATCCGTCCGTTTTCGTTATTTGTTATCGAATCGACTTAAAGCCAGATCGTCACATTGGCCGCTCTTCTCTCTGAAACGGTTGTACTTATCGTCTGCAAAGCTATGTCGCGTGCTGCGGTATGCGGAGACACTAAAAGCACCATAGTAGAACACAGATGAAGCTTCTATGATGATGTAATAGCCAGTAAGTAGTAGTACAATTCAAGTTTTAGGTATCGATTATTGACTTTTTAGCTGGCTTTGGTGCCTTGGACATGAGCTAGGACCTTAAGATTCTGCATGAAAGGAGGACTAGCAGCCGCGTTGGATAGGAGAATGTGAAAAGTGTTCAAATGTAGTAAAAACCTGAAAAATCCGTCCGTTTTCGTCATTTGTTATCGAATCGACTTAAAGCCAGATCGTCACATTGGCCGCTCTTCTCTCTGAGACGGTTGTACTTATCGTCTGCAAAGCTATGTCGCGTGCTGCGGTATGCGGAGACTCTAAAAGCACCATAGTAGAACACAGATGAAGCTTCTAAGTTGATGTAATAGCCAGTAAGAAGTAGTACAATTCAACTATTAGGTATCGATTATTGACTTTTTAGCTGGCTTTGGTGCCTTGGACATGAGCTAGGACCTTAAGATTCTGCATGAATGGAGGACTAGCAGCCGAGTTGCAAGGGAGAATGTGAAAAGTATTCATATGTAGTAAAAACCTGAGAAATCCGTCCGTTTTCGTCATTTGTTATCGAATCGACTTAAAGCCAGATCGTCACATTGGCCGCTCTTCTCTCTGAAACGGTTGTACTTATCGTCTTCAAAGCTATGTCGCGTGCTGCGGTATGCGGAGACACTAAAAGCACCATAGTAGAACACAGATGAAGCTTCTAAGTTGATGTAATAGCCAGTAAGAAGTAGTACAATTCAAGTTTTAGGTATCGATTATTGACTTTTTAGTTGGCTTTGGTGCCTTGGACATGAGCTAGGACCTTAAGATTCTGCATGAAAGGAGGACTAGCAGCCGCGTTGTACGGGAGAATGTGAAAAGTGTTCATATGTAGTAAAAACCTGAGAAATCCGTCCGTTTTCGTCATTTGTTATCGAGTCGACTTAAAGCCAGATCGTCACATTGGCTGCTCTTCTCTCTGAAACGGTTGTACTTATCGTCTGGAAAGCTTTTTCGCGTGCTGCGGTATGCGGAGACACTAAAAGCACCATAGTCGAACACAGATGAAGCTTCTAAGATGATGAAATAGCCAGTAAGAAGTAGTACAATTCAAGTTTTAGGTATCGATTATTGACTTATTAGCTGGCTTTGGTGCCTTGGACATGAGCTAGGACCTTAAGATTCTGCATGAAAGGAGGACTAGCAGCCGAGTTGCACGGGAGAATGTAAAAAGTGTTCATATGTAGTAAAAAATTGAGAAATCCGTCCGTTTTCGTCATTTGTTATCGAATCGACTTACAGCCAGGTCGTCACATTGGCCCCTCTTTTCTCTGAAACGGTTGTACTTATCGTCTGCAAAGCTATGTCGCGTGCTGCGGTGTGCGGAGACACTAAAAGCACCATGGTAGAACACAGATGAAGCTTCTAAGTTGATGTAATAACCAGTAAGAAGTAGTACAATTCAAGTTTTAGGTATCGATTATTGACTTTTTAGCTGGCTTTGGTGCCTTGGACATGAGCTAGGGCCTTAAGATTCTGCATGAAAGGAGGACTAGCAGCCGCGTTGCACGGGAGAATGTGAAATGTGTTCATATGTAGTAGAAACCTGAGAAATCCGTCCGTTTTCGTCATTTGTTATCGAATCGACTTAAAGCCTGATCGTCACATTGGCCGCTCTTCTCTCTGAAACGGTTGTACTTATCGTCTGCAAAGCTATGTCGCGTGCTGCGGTATGCGGAGACAATAAAATCACCATAGTAGAACACAGATGAAGCTTCTAAGTCGATGTAATAGCCAGTAAGAAGTAGTACATTTCAAGTTTTAGGTACTGATTATTGACTTTTTAGCTGGCTTTGGTGCCTTGGACATGAGCTAGGACCTTAAGATTCTGCATGAATGGAGGACTAGCAGCCGAGTTGCAAGGGAGAATGTGAAAAGTATTCATATGTAGTAAAAACCTGAGAAATCCGTCCGTTTTCGTCATTTGTTATCGAATCGACTTAAAGCCAGATCGTCACATTGGCCGCTCATCTCTCTGAAACGGTTGTACTTATCGTCTTCAAAGCTATATCGCGTGCTGCGGTATGCGGAGACACTAAAAGCACCATAGTAGAACACAGATGAAGCTTCTAAGTTGATGTAATAGCCAGTAAGAAGTAGTACAATTCAAGTTTTAGGTATCGATTATAGATTTTTTAGCTGGCTTTGGTGCCTTGGTCATGAGCTAGGACCTTAAGATTCTGCATCAAAATGAGGACTAGCAGCCGAGTTGCACGGGAGAATGTGAAAAGTGTTCATATGTAGTAAAAACCTGAGAAATCCGTCCGTTTTCGTCATTTGTTATCGAATCGACTTAAAGCCAATTCGTCACATTGGCCGCTCTTCTCTCTGAAACGATTGTACTTATCGTCTGCAAAGCTATGTCGCGTGCTGCGGTATGCGGAGACACTAAAAGCACCATAGTAGAACACAGATGAAGCATCTATGATGATGTAATAGCCAGTGAGAAGTAGTACAATTCAAGTTTTAGGTATCGATTATTGACTTTTTAGCTGGCTTTGGTGCCTTGGACATGAGCTAGGACCTTAAGATTCTGCATGAAAGGAGGACTAGCAGCCGCGTTGGATGGGAGAATGTGAAAAGTGTTCATATGTAGTAAAAACCTGAGAAATCCGTCCGTTTTCGTCATTTGTTATCGAATCGACTTAAAGCCAGATCGTCACATTGGCAGCTCTTCTCTCTGAAACGGTTGTACTTATCGCCTGCAAAGCTATGTCGCGTGATGCGGTATGCGGAGACACTAAAAGCACCATAGTAGAACACAGATGAAGCTTCTAAGTTGATGTAATAGCCAGTAAGAAGTAGTACAATTCAAGTTTTAGGTATCGATTATTGACTTTTTAGCTGGCTTTGGTGCCTTGAACATGAGCTAGGACCTTAAGATTCTGCATTAAAGAAGGACTAGCAGCCGAATTGCACGGGAGAATGTGAAAAGTATTCATATGTAGTAAAAACCTGAGAAATCCGTCCGTTTTCGTCATTTGTTATCGAATCGACTTAAAGCCTGATCGTCACATTGGCCGCTCTTCTCTCTGAAACGGTTGTACTTATCGTCTGCAAAGCTATGTCGCGTGCTGCGGTATGCGGAGACAATAAAATCACCATAGTAGAACACAGATGAAGCTTCTAAGTCGATGTAATAGCCAGTAAGAAGTAGTACATTTCAAGTTTTAGGTACTGATTATTGACTTTTTAGCTGGCTTTGGTGCCTTGGACATGAGCTAGGACCTTAAGATTCTGCATGAAAGGAGGACTAGCAGCCGAGTTGCACGGGAGAATGTGAAAAGTATTCATATGTAGTAAAAACCTGAGAAATCCGTCCGTTTTCGTTATTTGTTATCGAATCGACTTAAAGCCAGATCGTCACATTGGCCGCTCTTCTCTCTGAAACGGTTGTACTTATCGTCTGCAAAGCTATGTCGCGTGCTGCGGTATGCAGAGACACTAAAAGCACCATAGTAGAACACAGATGAAGCTTCTATGATGATGTAATAGCCAGTAAGTAGTAGTACAATTCAAGTTATAGGTATCGATTATTGACTTTTTAGCTGGCTTTGGTGCCTTGGACATGAGCTAGGACCTTAAGATTCTGCATGAAAGGAGGACTAGCAGCCGCGTTGGATAGGAGAATGTGAAAAGTGTTCAAATGTAGTAAAAACCTGAGAAATCCGTCCGTTTTCGTCATTTGTTATCGAATCGACTTAAAGCCAGATCGTCACATTGGCCGCTCTTCTCTCTGAGACGGTTGTACTTATCGTCTGCAAAGCTATGTCGCGTGCTGCGGTATGCGGAGACTCTAAAAGCATCATAGTAGAACACAGATGAAGCTTCTAAGTTGATGTAATAGCCAGTAAGAGGTAGTACAATTCAAGTATTAGGTATCGATTATTGACTTTTTAGCTGGCTTTGGTGCCTTGGACATGAGCTAGGACCTTAAGATTCTGCATGAATGGAGGACTAGCAGCCGAGTTGCAAGGGAGAATGTGAAAAGTATTCATATGTAGTAAAAACCTGAGAAATCCGTCCGTTTTCGTCATTTGTTATCGAATCGACTTAAAGCCAGATCGTCACATTGGCCGCTCATCTCTCTGAAACGGTTGTACTTATCGTCTTCAAAGCTATGTCGCGTGCTGCGGTATGCGGAGACACTAAAAGCACCATAGTAGAACACAGATGAAGCTTCTAAGTTGATGTAATAGCCAGTAAGAAGTAGTACAATTCAAGTTTTAGGTATCGATTATAGATTTTTTAGCTGGTTTTGGTGCCTTGGTCATGAGCTAGGACCTTAAGATTCTGCATCAAAATGAGGACTAGCAGCCGAGTTGCACGGGAGAATGTGGAAAGTGTTCATATGTAGTAAAAACCTGAGAAATCCGTCCGTTTTCGTCATTTGTTATCGAATCGACTTAAAGCCAGATCGTCACATTGGCCGCTCTTCTCTCTGAAACGATTGTACTTATCGTCTGCAAAGCTATGTCGCGTGCTGCGGTATGCGGAGACACTAAAAGCACCATAGTAGAACACAGATGAAGCATCTATGATGATGTAATAGCCAGTGAGAAGTAGTACAATGCAAGTTTTAGGTATCGATTATTGACTTTTTAGCTGGCTTTGGTGCCTTGGACATGAGCTAGGACCTTAAGATTCTGCATGAAAGGAGGACTAGCAGCCGCGTTGGATGGGAGAATGTGAAAAGTGTTCATATGTAGTAAAAACCTGAGAAATCCGTCCATTTTCGTCATTTGTTATCGAATCGACTTAAAGCCAGATCGTCACATTGGCAGCTCTTCTCTCTGAAACGGTTGTACTTATCGCCTGCAAAGCTATGTCGCGTGATGCGGTATGCGGAGACACTAAAAGCACCATAGTAGAACACAGATGAAGCTTCTAAGTTGATGTAATAGCCAGTAAGAAGTAGTACAATTCAAGTTTTAGGTATCGATTATTGACTTTTTAGCTGGCTTTGGTGCCTTGGACATGAGCTAGGACCTTAAGATTCTGCATTAAAGGAGGACTAGCAGCCGAATTGCACGGGAGAATGTGAAATGTATTCATATGTAGTAAAAACCTGAGAAATCCGTCCGTTTTCGTCATTTGTTATCGAATCGACTTAAAGCCAGATCGTCACATTGGCCGCTCTTCTCTCTGAAACGGTTGTACTTATCTTCTGCAAAGCTATGTCGCGTGCTGCGGTATGCGGAGACACTAAAAGCACCATAGTAGAACACAGATGAAGCTTCTAAGTTGATGTAATAGCCAGTAAGAAGTAGTACAATTCAAGTTTTAGGTATCGATTATTGATTTTTTAGCTGGCTTTGGTGCCTTGGACATGAGCTAGGACCTTAAGATTCTGCATCAAAAGGAGGACTAGCAGCCGAGTTGCACGGGACAATGTGAAAAGTTTTCATATGTAGTAAAAACCTGAGAAATCCGTCTTTTTTCGTCATTTGTTATCGAATCGACTTAAAGCCAGATCGTCACATTGGCCGCTCTTCTGACTGAAACGGTTGTACTTATCGTCTGCATAACTATGTCGCGTGCTGCGGTATGCGGAGAATCTAAAAGCACCATAGTAGAACATAGATGAAGCTTCTAAGTTGATGTAATAGCCAGTAAGAAGTAGTACAATTCAAGTTTTAGGTATCGATTATTGATTTTGTAGCTGGCTTTGGTGCCTTGGACATGAGCTACGACCTTAAGATTCCGCATCAAAAGGAGGACTAGCAGCCGAGTGGCACGGGACAATGTGAAAAGTGTTCATATGTAGTAAAAACCTGAGAAATCCGTCCGTTTTCGTCATTTGTTATGGAATCGACTTAAAGCCAGATCGTCACATTGGCCGCTCTTCTCTCTGAAACGGTTGTACTTATAGTCTGCAAAGCTATGTCGCGTGCTGCGGTGTGCGGAGACACTAAAAGCACCATAGTAGAACACAGATGAAGCTTCTATGATGATGTAATAGCCAGTAAGAAGTAGTACAATTCAAGTTTTAGGTATCGATTATTGACTTTTTAGCTGGCTTTGGTGCCTTGGACATGAGCTAGGACCTTAAGATTCTGCATGAAAGGAGGACTAGCAGCCGCGTTGGATAGGAGAATGTGAAAAGTGTTCATATGTAGTAAAAACCTGAGAAATCCGTCCGTTTTCGTCATTTGTTATCGAATCGACTTAAAGCCACATCGTCACATTGGCCGCTCTTCTCTCTGAAACGGTTGTACTTATCGTCTGCAAAGCTATGTCGCGTGCTGCGGTATGCGGAGACTCTAAAAGCACCATAGTAGAACACAGATGAAGCTTCTAAGTTGATGTAATAGCCAGTAAGAAGTAGTACAATTCAAGTATTAGGTATCGATTACTGACTTTTTAGCTGGCTTTGGTGCCTTGGACATGAGCTAGGACCTTAAGATTCTGCATCAATGGAGGACTAGCAGCCGAGTTGCAAGGGAGAATGTGAAAAGTGTTCATATGTAGTAAAAACCTGAGAAATCCGTCCGTTTTCGTCATTTGTTATCGAATCGACTTAAAGCCAGATCGTCACATTGGCTGCTCTTCTCTCTGAAACGGTTGTACTTATCGTCTGGAAAGCTTTTTCGCGTGCTGCGGTATGCGGAGACACTAAAAGCACCATAGTAGAACGCAGATGAAGCTTATAAGTTGATGTAATAGCCAGTAAGAAGTAGTACAATTCAAGTTTTAGGTATCGATTATTGACTTTTTAGCTGGCTTTGGTGCCTTGGACATGAGCTAGGACCTTAAGATTCTGCATGAAAGGCGGACTAGCAGCCGCGTTGCACGGGAGAATGTGAAATGTGTTCATATGTAGTAGAAACCTGAGAAATCCGTCCGTTTTCGTCATTTGTTATCGAATCGACTTATAGCCCGATCGTCACATTGGCCGCTCTTCTCTCTGAAACGGTTGTACTTATCGTCTGCAAAGCTATGTCGCGTGCTGCGGTATGCGGAGACAATAAAATCACCATAGTAGAACACAGATGAAGCTCCTAAGTCGATGTAATAGCCAGTAAGAAGTAGTAGAATTCAAGTTTTAGGTACTGATTATTGACTTTTTAGCTGGCTTTGGTGCCTTGGACATGAGCTAGGACCTTAAGATTCTGCATGAAAGGAGGACTAGCAGCCGAGTTGCACGGGAGAATGTGAAAAGTGTTCATATGTAGTAAAAACCTGAGAAATCCGTCCGTTTTCGTTATTTGTTATCGAATCGACTTAAAGCCAGATCGTCACATTGGCCGCTCTTCTCTCTGAAACGGTTGTACTTATCGTCTGCAAAGCTATGTCGCGTGCTGCGGTATGCGGAGACACTAAAAGCACCGTAGTAGAACACAGATGAAGCTTCTATGATGATGTAATAGCCAGTAAGTAGTAGTACAATTCAAGTTTTAGGTATCGATTATTGACTTTTTAGCTGGCTTTGGTGCCTTGGGCATGAGCTAGGACCTTAAGATTCTGCATGAAAGGAGAACTAGCAGCCGCGTTGGATAGGAGAATGTGAAAAGTGTTCAAATGTAGTAAAAACCTGAGAAATCCGTCCGTTTTCGTCATTTGTTATCGAATCGACTTAAAGCCAGATCGTCACATTGTCCGCTCTTCTCTCTGAGACGGTTGTACTTATCGTCTGCAAAGCTATGTCGCGTGCTGCGGTATGCGGAGACTCTAAAAGCACCATAGTAGAACACAGATGAAGCTTCTAAGTTGATGTAATAGCCAGTAAGAAGTAGTACAATTCAAGTATTAGGTATCGATTATTGACTTTTTAGCTGGCTTTGGTGCCTTGGACATGAGCTAGGACCTTAAGATTCTGCATGAAAGGAGGACTAGCAGCCGAGTTGCAAGGGAGAATGTGAAAAGTATTCATATGTAGTAAAAACCTGAGAAATCCGTCCGTTTTCGTCATTTGTTATCGAATCGACTTAAAGCCAGATCGTCACATTGGCCGCTCTTCTCTCTGAAACGGTTGTACTTATCGTCTTCAAAGCTATGTCGCGTGCAGCGGTATGCGGAGACACTAAAAGCTCCATAGTAGAACACAGATGAAGCTTATAAGTTGATGTAATAGCCAGTAAGAAGTAGTACAATTCAAGTTTTAGGTATCGATTATTGATTTTTTAGCTGGCTTTGGTGCCTTGGTCATGAGCTAGGACCTTAAGATTCTGCATCAAAATGAGGACTAGCAGCCGAGTTGCACGGGAGAATGTGAAAAGTGTTCATATGTAGTAAAAACCTGAGAAATCCGTCCGTTTTCGTCATTTGTTATCGAATCGACTTAAAGCCAGATCGTCACATTGGCCGCTCTTCTCTCTGAAACGATTGTACTTATCGTCTGCAAAGCTATGTCGCGTGCTGCGGTATGCGGAGACACTAAAAGCACCATAGTAGAACACAGATGAAGCATCTATGATGATGTAATAGCCAGTGAGAAGTAGTACAATTCAAGTTTTAGGTATCGATTATTGACATTTTAGCTGGCTTTGGTGCCTTGGACATGAGCTAGGACATTAAGATTCTGCATGAAAGGAGGACTAGCAGCCGCGTTGGATGGGAGAATGTGAAAAGTGTTCATATGTAGTAAAAACCTGAGAAATCCGTCCATTTTCGTCATTTGTTATCGAATCGACTTAAAGCCAGATCGTCACATTGGCAGCTCTTCTCTCTGAAACGGATGTACTTATCGCCTGCAAAGCTATGTCGCGTGATGCGGTATGCGGAGACACTAAAAGCACCATAGTAGAACACAGATGAAGCTTCTAAGTTGATGTAATAGCCAGTAAGAAGTAGTACAATTCAAGTTTTAGGTATCGATTATTGACTTTTTAGCTGGCTTTGGTGCCTTGGACATGAGCTAGGACCTTAAGATTCTGCATTAAAGGAGGACTAGCAGCCGAATTGCACGGGAGAATGTGAAAAGTATTCATATGTAGTAAAAACCTGAGAAATCCGTCCGTTTTCGTCGTTTGTTATCGAATCGACTTAAAGCCAGATCGTCACATTGGCCGCTCTTCTCTCTGAAACGGTTGTACTTATCGTCTTCAAAGCTATGTCGCGTGCTGCGGTATGCGGAGACACTAAAAGCACCATAGTAGAACACAGATGAAGCTTCTAAGTTGATGTAATAGCCAGTAAGAAGTAGTACAATTCAAGTTTTAGGTGTCGATTATTGACTTTTTAGCTGGCTTTGGTGCCTTGGACATGAGCTACGACCTTAAGATTCTGCATCAAAAGGAGGACTAGCAGCCGAGTTGCACGGGACAATGTGAAAAGTGTTCATATGTAGTAAAAGCCTGAGAAATCCGTCCGTTTTCGTCATTTGTTATCGAATCGACTTAAAGCCAGATCGTCACATTGGCCGCTCTTCTGACTGAAACGGTTGTACTTATCGTCTGCATAACTATGTCGCGTGCTGCGGTATGCGGAGAATCTAAAAGCACCATAGTAGAACACAGATGAAGCTTCTAAGTTGATGTAATAGCCAGTAAGAAGTAGTACAATTCAAGTTTTAGGTATCGATTATTGATTTTTTAGCTGGCTTTGGTGCCTTGGACAAGAGCTACGACCTTAAGATTCTGCATCAAAAGGAGGACTAGCAGCCGAGTGGCACGGGACAATGTGAAAAGTGTTCATATGTAGTAAAAACCTGAGAAATCCGTCCGTTTTCGTCATTTGTTATCGAATCGACTTAAAGCCAGATCGTCACATTGGCCGCTCTTCTCTCTGAAACGGTTGTACTTATAGTCTGCAAAGCTATGTCGCGTGCTGCGGTGTGCGGAGACACTAAGAGCACCATAGTAGAACACAGATGAAGCTTCTATGATGATGTAATAGCCAGTAAGAAATAGTACAATTCAAGTTTTAGGTATCGATTATTGACTTTTTAGCTGGCTTTGGTGCCTTGGACATGAGCTAGGACCTTAAGATTCTGCATGAAAGGAGGACTAGCTGCCGCGTTGGATAGGAGAATGTGAAAAGTGTTCATATGTAGTAAAAACCTGAGAAATCCGTCCGTTTTCGTCATTTGTTATCGAATCGACTTAAAGCCACATCGTCACATTGGCCGCTCTTCTCTCTGAAACGGTTGTACTTATCGTCTGCAAAGCTATGTCGCGTGCTGCGGTATGCGGAGACTCTAAAAGCACCATAGTAGAACACAGATGAAGCTTCTAAGTTGATGTAATAGCCAGTAAGAAGTAGTACAATTCAAGTATTAGGTATCGATTACTGACTTTTTAGCTGGCTTTGGTGCCTTGGACATGAGCTAGGACCTTAAGATTCTGCATCAATGGAGGACTAGCAGCCGAGTTGCAAGGGAGAATGTGAAAAGTATTCATATGTAGTAAAAACCTGAGAAATCCGTCCGTTTTCGTCATTTGTTATCGAATCGACTTAAAGCCAGATCGTCACATTGGCCGCTCTTCTCTCTGAAACGGTTGTACTTATCGTCTTCAAAGCTATGTCGCGTGCTGCGGTATGCGGAGACACTAAAAGCACCATAGTAGAACACAGATGAAGCTTATAAGTTGATGTAATAGCCAGTAAGAAGTAGTACAATTCAAGTTTTAGGTATCGATTATTGATTTTTTAGGTGGCTTTGATGCCTTGGACATGAGCTAGGACCTTAAGATTCTGCATCAAAATGAGGACTAGCAGCCGAGTTGCACGGGACAATGTGAAAAGTGTTCATATGTAGTAAAAACCTGAGAAATCCGTCCGTTTTCGTCATTTGTTATCGAATCGACTTAAAGCCAGATCGTCACATTGGCCGCTCTTCTCTCTGAAACGATTGTACTTATCGTCTGCAAAGCTATGTCGCGTGCTGCGGTATGCGGAGACACTAAAAGCACCATAGTAGAACACAGATGAAGCTTCTATGATGATGTAATAGCCAGTGAGAATTAGTACAATTCAAGTTTTAGGTATCGATTATTGACTTTTTAGCTTGCTTTGGTGCCTTGGACATGAGCTAGGACCTTAAGATTCTGCATGAAAGGAGGACTAGCAGCCGCGTTGGATGAGAAAATGTGAAAAGTGTTCATATGTAGTAAAAACCTGAGAAATCCGTCCGTTTTCGTCATTTGTTATCAAATCGACTTAAAGCAAGATCGTCACATTGGCCGCTCTTCTCTCTGAAACGGTTGTACTTATCGCCTGCAAAGCTATGTCGCGTGATGCGGTATGCGGAGACACTAAAAGCACAATAGTAGAACACAGATGAAGCTTCTAAGTTGATGTAATAGCCAGTAAGAAGTAGTACAATTCAAGTTTTAGGTATCGATTATTGACTTTTTAGCTGGCTTTGGTGCCTTGGACATGAGCTAGGACCTTAAGATTCTGCATTAAAGGAGGACTAGCAGTCGAGTTGCACGGGAGAATGTGAAAAGTATTCATATGTAGTAAAAACCTGAGAAATCCGTCCGTTTTCGTCATTTGTTATCGAATCGACTTAAAGCCAGATCGTCACATTGGCCGCTCTTCTGTCTGAAACGGTTTTACTTATCGTCTGCAGAGCTATGTCGCGTGCTGCGGTATGCGGAGACACTAAAAGCACCAGAGTAGAACACAGATGAAGCTTCTAAGTTGATGTGATAGCCAGTAAGAAGTAGTACAATTCCAGTTTTAGGTATCGATTATTGACTTTTTAGCTGGCTTTGGTGCCTTGGACATGAGCTAGGACCTTAAGATTCTGCATGAAAGGAGGACTAGCAGCCGAGTTGCACGGGAGAAAGTGAAAAGTGTTCATATGTAGTAAAAACCTGAGAAATCCGTCCGTTTTCGTCATTTGTTATCGAATCGAGTTAAAGCCAGATCGTCACATTGGCCGCTCTTCTCTCTGAAACGGTTGTACTTATCGTCTGCAAAGCTATGTCGCGTGCTGCGGTGTGCGGAGACACTAAAAGCACCATGGTAGAACACAGATGAAGCTTCTAAGTTGATGTAATAGCCAGTAAGAAGTAGTACAATTCAAGTTTTAGGTATCGATTATTGACTTTTTAGCTGGCTTTGGTGCCTTGGACATGAGCTAGGACCTTAAGATTCTGCATGAAAGGAGGACTAGCAGCCGCGTTGCACGGGAGAATGTGAAATGTGTTCATATGTAGTAGAAACCTGAGATATCCGTCCGTTTTCGTCATTTGTTATGGAATCGACTTAAAGCCCGATCGTCACATTGGCCGCTCTTCTCTCTGAAACGGTTGTACTTATCGTCTTCAAAGCTATGTCGCGTGATGCGGTATGCGGAGACAATAAAATCACCATAGTAGAACACAGATGAAGCTTCTAAGTCGATGTAATAGCCAGTAAGAAGTAGTACAATTCAAGTTTTAGGTACTGATTATTGACTTTTTAGCTGGCTTTGGTGCCTTGGACATGAGCTAGGACCTTAAGATCCTGCATGAAAGGAGGACGAGTAGCCGAGTTGCACGGGAGAATGTGAAAAGTGTTCATATGTAGTAAAAACCTGAGAAATCCGTCCGTTTTCGTCATTTGTTATCGAATCGACTTAAAGCCCGATCGTCATATTGGCCGCTCTTCTCTCTGAAACGGTTGTACTTATCGTCTTCAAAGCTATGTCGCGTGCTGCGGTATGCGGAGACACTAAAAGCACCATAGTAGAACACAGATGAAGCTTCTAAGTTGATGTAATAGCCAGTAAGAAGTAGTACAATTCAAGTTTTAGGTATCGATTATTGATTTTTTAGCTGGCTTTGGTGCCTTGGACATGAGCTAGGACCTTAAGATTCTGCATCAAAAGGAGGACTAGCAGCCGATTTGCACGGGACAATGTGAAAAGTGTTCATATGTGGTAAAAACCTGAGAAATCCGTCCGTTTTCGTCATTTGTTATCGAATCGACTTAAAGCCAGATCGTCACATTGGCCGCTCTTCTCTCTGAAACGGTTGTACTTATCGTCTGCAAACCTATGTCGCGTGCTGCGGTATGCGGAAACACTAAAATCAATATAGTAGAACACAGATGAAGCTTTCAAGTTGATGTAATAGACAATAAGAAGTAGTACAATTCAAGTTTTAGGTATCGATTATTGACTTTTTAGCTGGCTTTGGTGCCTTGGGCATGAGCTAGGACCTTAAGATTCTGTATGAAAGGAGGACTAGCAGCCGAGTTGAACGGGAGAATGTGAAAGGTGTTCATATGTAGTAAAAACCTGAGAAATCCGTCCGTTTTCGTCATTTGTTATCGAATCGACTTAAAGCCAGATCGTCACATTGGCCGCTCTTCTCTCTGAAACGGTTCTACTTATCGTCTGCAAAGCTATGATGCGTGCTGCGGTATGCGGAGACACTAAAAGCACCATAGTAGAACACAGATGAAGCTTCTATGATGATGTAATAGCCAGTAAGAAGTAGTACAATTCAAGTTTTAGGTATCGATTATTGACTTTTTAGCTGGCTTTGGTGCCTTGGACATGAGCTAAGACCTTAAGATTCTGCATGAAAGGAGGACTAGCAGCCGCGTTGGATGGGAGAATGTGAAAAGTGTTCATATGTAGTAAAAACCTGAGAAATCCGTCCGTTTTTGTCATTTGTTATCGAATCGACTTAAAGCCAGATCGTCACATTGGCCGCTCTTCTCTCTGAAACGGTTGTACTTATCGCCTGCAAAGCTATGTCGCGTGATGCGGTATGCGGAAACACTAAAAGCACCATAGTAGAACACAGATGAAGCTTCTAAGTTGATGTAATAGCCAGTAAGAAGTAGTACAATTCAAGTTTTAGGTATCGATTATATACTTTTTAGCTGGCTTTGGTGCCTTGGACATGAGCTAGGACCTTAAGATTCTGCATGAAAGGAGGACTAGCAGCCGCGTTGGATAGGAGAATGTGAAAAGTGTTCATATGTAGTAAAAACCTGAGAAATCCGTCCGTTTTCGTCATTTGTTATCGAATCGACTTAAAGCCAGATCGTCGCATTGGCTGCACTTCTCTCTGAAACGGTTGTACTTATCGTCTTCAAAGCTATGTCGCGTGCTGCGGTATGCGGAGACACTAAAAGCACCATAGTAGAACACAGATGAAGCTTCTAAGTTGATGTAATAGCCAGTAAGAAGTAGTACAATTCAAGTTTTAGGTGTCGATTATTGATTTTTTAGCTGGCTTTGGTGCCTTGGACATGAGCTACGACCTTAAGATTCTGCATCAAAAGGAGGACTAGCAGCCGAGTTGCACGGGACAATGTGAAAAGTGTTCATATGTAGTAAAAACCTGAGAAATCCGTCCGTTTTCGTCATTTGTTATCGAATCGACTTAAAGCCAGATCGTCACATTGGCCGCTCTTCTGACTGAAACGGTTGTACTTATCGTCTGCATAACTATGTCGCGTGCTGCGGTATGCGGAGAATCTAAAAGCACCATAGTAGAACACAGATGAAGCTTCTAAGTTGATGTAATAGCCAGTAAGAAGTAGTACAATTCAAGTTTTAGGTATCGATTATTGATTTTTTAGCTGGCTTTGGTGCCTTGGACATGAGCTACGACCTTAAGATTCTGCATCAAAAGGAGGACTAGCAGCCGAGTGGCACGGGACAATGTGAAAAGTGTTCATATGTAGTAAAAACCTGAGAAATCCGTCCGTTTTCGTCATTTGTTATCGAATCGACTTAAAGCCAGATCGTCACATTGGCCGCTCTTCTCTCTGAAACGGTTGTACTTATAGTCTGCAAAGCTATGTCGCGTGCTGCGGTGTGCGGAGACACTAAAAGCACCATAGTAGAACACAGATGAAGCTTCTATGATGATGTAATAGCCAGTAAGAAGTAGTACAATTCAAGTTTTAGGTATCGATTATTGACTTTTTAGCTGGCTTTGGTGCCTTGGACATGAGCTAGGACCTTAAGATTCTGCATGAAAGGAGGACTAGCTGCCGCGTTGGATGGGAGAATGTGAAAAGTGTTCATATGTAGTAAAAACCTGAGAAATCCGTCCGTTTTCGTCATTTGTTATCGAATCGACTTAAAGCCACATCGTCACATTGGCCGCTCTTCTCTCTGAAACGGTTGTACTTATCGTCTGCAAAGCTATGTCGCGTGCTGCGGTATGCGGAGACTCTAAAAGCACCATAGTAGAACACAGATGAAGCTTCTAAGTTGATGTAATAGCCAGTAAGAAGTAGTACAATTCAAGTATTAGGTATCGATTACTGACTTTTTAGCTGGCTTTGGTGCCTTGGACATGAGCTAGGACCTTAAGATTCTGCATCAATGGAGGACTAGCAGCCGAGTTGCAAGGGAGAATGTGAAAAGTATTCATATGTAGTAAAAACCTGAGAAATCCGTCCGTTTTCGTCATTTGTTATCGAATCGACTTAAAGCCAGATCGTCACATTGGCCGCTCTTCTCTCTGAAACGGTTGTACTTATCGTCTTCAAAGCTATGTCGCGTGCTGCGGTATGCGGAGACACTAAAAGCACCATAGTAGAACACAGATGAAGCTTATAAGTTGATGTAATAGCCAGTAAGAAGTAGTACAATTCAAGTTTTAGGTATCGATTATTGATTTTTTAGGTGGCTTTGATGCCTTGGACATGAGCTAGGACCTTAAGATTCTGCATCAAAATGAGGACTAGCAGCCGAGTTGCACGGGACAATGCGAAAAGTGTTCATATGTAGTAAAAACCTGAGAAATCCGTCCGTTTTCGTCATTTGTTATCGAATCGACTTAAAGCCAGATCGTCACATTGGCCGCTCTTCTCTCTGAAACGATTGTACTTATCGTCTGCAAAGCTATGTCGCGTGCTGCGGTATGCGGAGACACTAAAAGCACCATAGTAGAACACAGATGAAGCTTCTATGATGATGTAATAGCCAGAGAGAATTAGTACAATTCAAGTTTTAGGTATCGATTATTGACTTTTTAGCTGGCTTTGGTGCCTTGGACATGAGCTAGGACCTTAAGATTCTGCATGAAAGGAGGACTAGCAGCCGCGTTGGATGAGAAAATGTGAAAAGTGTTCATATGTAGTAAAAACCTGAGAAATCCGTCCGTTTTCGTCATTTGTTATCAAATCGACTTAAAGCAAGATCGTCACATTGGCCGCTCTTCTCTCTGAAACGGTTGTACTTATCGCCTGCAAAGCTATGTCGCGTGATGCGGTATGCGGAGACACTAAAAGCACAATAGTAGAACACAGATGAAGCTTCTAAGTTGATGTAATAGCCAGTAAGAAGTAGTACAATTCAAGTTTTAGGTACCGATTATTTACTTTTTAGCTGGCTTTGGTGCCTTGGACATGAGCTAGGACCTTAAGATTCTGCATTAAAGGAGGACTAGCAGTCGAGTTGCACGGGAGAATGTGAAAAGTATTCATATGTAGTAAAAACCTGAGAAATCCGTCCGTTTTCGTCATTTGTTATCGAATCGACTTAAAGCCAGATCGTCACATTGGCCGCTCTTCTGTCTGAAACGGTTTTACTTATCGTCTGCAGAGCTATGTCGCGTGCTGCGGTATGCGGAGACACTAAAAGCACCAGAGTAGAACACAGATGAAGCTTCAAAGTTGATGTGATAGCCAGTAAGAAGTAGTACAATTCAAGTTTTAGGTACTGATTATTGACTTTTTAGCTGGCTTTGGTGCCTTGGACATGAGCTAGGACCTTAAGATCCTGCATGAAAGGAGGACGAGTAGCCGAGTTGCACGGGAGAATGTGAAAAGTGTTCATATGTAGTAAAAACCTGAGAAATCCGTCCGTTTTCGTCATTTGTTATCGAATCGACTTAAAGCCCGATCGTCATATTGGCCGCTCTTCTCTCCGAAACGGTTGTACTTATCGTCTTCAAAGCTATGTCGCGTGCTGCGGTATGCGGAGACACTAAAAGCACCATAGTAGAACACAGATGAAGCTTCTAAGTTGATGTAATAGCCAGTAAGAAGTAGTACAATTCAAGTTTTAGGTATCGATTATTGATTTTTTAGCTGGCTTTGGTGCCTTGGACATGAGCTAGGACCTTAAGATTCTGCATCAAAAGGAGGACTAGCAGCCGATTTGCACGGGACAATGTGAAAAGTGTTCATATGTAGTAAAAACCTGAGAAATCCGTCCGTTTTCGTCATTTGTTATCGAATCGACTTAAAGCCAGATCGTCACATTGGCCGCTCTTCTCTCTGAAACGGTTGTACTTATCGTCTGCAAAGCTATGTCGCGTGCTGCGGTATGCGGAAACACTAAAATCAATATAGTAGAACACAGATGAAGCTTTCAAGTTGATGTAATAGACAATAAGAAGTAGTACAATTCAAGTTTTAGGTATCGATTATTGACTTTTTAGCTGGCTTTGGTGCCTTGGGCATGAGCTAGGACCTTAAGATTCTGTATGAAAGGAGGACTAGCAGCCGAGTTGAACGGGAGAATGTGAAAGGTGTTCATATGTAGTAAAAACCTGAGAAATCCGTCCGTTTTCGTCATTTGTTATCGAATCGACTTAAAGCCAGATCGTCACATTGGCCGCTCTTCTCTCTGAAACGGTTGTACTTATCGCCTGCAAAGCTATGTCGCGTGATGCGGTATGCGGAGACACTAAAAGCACCATAGTAGAACACAGATAAAGCTTCTAAGTTGATGTAATAGCCAGTAAGAAGTAGTACAATTCAAGTTTTAGGTATCGATTATTGAATTTTTAGCTGGCTTTGGTGCCTTGGACATGAGCTAGGACCTTAAGAATCTGCATGAAAGGAGGACTAGCAGCCGAGTTGCACGGGAGAATGTGAAAAGTATTCATATGTAGTAAAAACCTGAGAAATCCGTCCGTTTTCGTCATTTGTTATCGAATCGACTTAAAGCCAGATCGTCACATTGGCCGCTCTTCTCTCTGAAACGGTTGTACTTATCGTCTTCAAAGCTATGTCGCGTGCTGCGGTATGCGGAGACACTAAAAGCACCATAGTAGAACACAGATGAAGCTTCTAAGTTGATGTAATAGCCAGTAAGATGTAGTACAATTCAAGTTTTAGGTATCGATTATTGACTTTTTAGCTGGCTTTGGTGCCTTGGACATGAGCTAGGACCTTAAGATTCTGCATCAAAAGGCGGACTAGCAGCCGAGTTGCACGGGACAATGTGAAAAGTGTTCATATGTAGTAAAAACCTGAGAAATCCGTCCGTTTTCGTCATTTGTTACCGAATCGACTTAAAGCCAGATCGTCACATTGGCTGCTCTTCTCTCTGAAACGGTTGTACTTATCGTCTGGAAAGCTTTGTCGCGTGCTGCGGTATGCGGAGACACTAAAAGCACCATAGTAGAACACAGAAGAAGCTTCTAAGATGATGTAATAGCCAGTAAGAAGTAGTACAATTCAAGTTTTAGGTGTCGATTATTGACTTTTTAGCTGGCTTTGGTGCCTTGGACATGAGCTAGGACCTTAAGATTCTGCATGAAAGGAGGACTAGCAGCCGTGTTGCAGGGGAGAATGTGAAAAGTGATCATATGTAGTAAAAACCTGAGAAATCCGTCCGTTTTCGTCATTTGTTATCGAATCGACTTAAAGCCAGATCGTCACATTGGCCGCTCTCCTCTCTGAAACGGTTGTACTTTTCGTCTTCAAAGCTATATCGCGTGCTGCGGTATGCGGAGACACTAAAAGCACCATAGTAGAACACAGGTGAAGGTTCTAAGTTGATGTAATAGCCAGTAAGAAGTAGTACAATTCAAGTTTTAGGTATCGATTATTGACTTTTTAGCTGGCTTTGGTGCCTTGGACATGAGCTAGGACCTTAAGATTCTGCATGAAAGGAGGACTAGCAGCCGAGTTGCACGGGAGAATGTGAAAAGTGTTCATATGTAGTAAAAACCTGAGAAATCCGTCCGTTTTCGTCATTTGTTATCGAATCGACTTAAAGCCAGATCGTCACATTGGCCGCTCTTCTCTCTGAAACGGTTCTACTTATCGTCTGCAAAGCTATGTCGCGTGCTGCGGTATGCGGAGACACTAAAAGCACCATAGTTGAACACAGATGAAGCTTCTAAGTTGATGTAATAGCCAGTAAGAAGTAGTACAATTCAAGTTTTAGGTACTGATTATTTACTTTTTAGCTGGCTTTGGTGCCTTGGACATGAGCTAGGACCTTAAGATTCTGCATGAAAGGAGGACTAGCAGCCGAGTTGCACGGGAGAATGTGAAAAGTGTTCATATATAGTAAAAACCTGAGAAATCCGTCCGTTTTCGTCATTTGTTATCGAATCGACTTAAAGCCAGATCGTCACATTGGACGCTCTTCTCTCTGAAACGGTTGTACTTATCGTCTGCAAAGCTATGTCGCGTGCTGCGGTATGCGGAGACAATAAAATCACCATAGTAGAACACAGATGAAGCTTCTAAGTCGATGTAATAGCCAGTAAGAAGTAGTACAATTCAAGTTTTAGGTATAGATTATTGACTTCTTAGATGGATTTGGTGCCTTGGACATGAGCTAGGAAGTTAAGATTCTGCATGAAAGGAGGACTAGCAGCCGAGTTGCACGGGACAATATGAAAAGTGTTCATATGTAGTAATAAAATGAGAAATCCGTCGGTTTTCGTCATTTGTTATCGAATCGCCTTAAAGCCAGATCGTCACTTGGCCGCTCCTCTCTCTGAAATGGCTGTACTTATCGTCTGCAAAGCTATGTCGCGTGCTGCGGTATGCGGAGACACTAAAAGCACCATAGTAGAACACAGTTGAAGCTTCTAAGTTGATGTAATAGCCAGTAAGAAGTAGTACAATTCAAGTTTTAGGTATCGATTATTGACTTTTTAGCTGGCTTTGGTGCCTTGGACATGAGCTAGGACCTTAAGATTCTGCATGAAAGGAGGACTAGCAGCCGCGTTGGATGGGAGAATGTGAATAGTGTTCATATGTAGTAAAAACCTGAGAAATCCGTCCGTTTTCGTCATTTGTTATCGAATCGACTTAAAGCCAGATCGTCACATTGGCCCCTCTTCTCTCTGAAACGGTTGTACTTATCGCCTGCAAAGCTATGTCGCGTTATGCGGTATGCGGAGACACTAAAAGCACCATAGTAGAACACAGATGAAGCTTCTAAGTTGATGTAATAGCCAGTAAGAAGTAGTATAATTCAAGTTTTAGGTATCGATTATTGACTTTTTAGCTGGCTTTGGTGCCTTGGACATGAGCTAGGACCTTAAGAATCTGCATGAAAGGAGGACTAGCAGCCGAGTTGCAGGGAAGAATGTGAAAAGTGTTCATATGTAGTAAAAACCTGAGAAATCCGTCCGTTTTCGTCATTTGTTATCGAATCGACTTAAAGCCAGATCGTCACATTGGCCGCTCTTCTCTCTGAAACGGTTGTACTTATCGTCTGCAAAGCTATGTCGTATGCTGCGGTAGGCGGAGACACTGAAACCACCACAGTAGAACACAGATGAAGCTTATAATTTGATGTAATAGCCAGTAAGAAGTAGTACAATTCAGGTTTTAGGTATCGATTATTGACTTTTTAGCTGGCTTTGATGCCTTGGACATGAGCTAGGACCTTAAGAATCTGCATGAAAGGAGGACTAGCAGCCGAGTTGCAGGGAAGAATGTGAAAAGTGTTCATATGTAGTAAAAACCTGAGAAATCCGTCCGTTTTCGTCATTTGTTATCGAATCGACTTAAAGCCAGATCGTCACATTGGCCGCTCTTCTCTCTGAAACGGTTCTACTTATCGTCTGCAAAGCTATGTCGCGTGCTGCGGTATGCGGAGACACTAAAAGCACCAGAGTAGAACACAGATGAAGCTTCTAAGTTGATGTAATAGCCAGTAAGAAGTAGTACAATTCAAGTTTTAGGTACTGATTATTTATTTTTTAGCTGGCTTTGGAGCCTTGGACATGAGCTAGGACCTTAAGATTCTGCATGAAAGGAGGACTAGCAGCCGCGTTGCACGGGAGAATGTGAAATGTGTTCATATGTAGTAAAAACCTGAGAAATCCGTCCGTTTTCGTCATTTGTTATCGAATCGACTTCAAGCCAGATCGTCACATTGGCCGCTCTTCTCTCTGAAACGGTTGTACTTATCGTCTTCAAAGCTATGTCGCGTGCTGCGGTATGCGGAGACACTAAAAGCACCATAGTAGAACACAGATGAAGCTTCTAAGTTGATGTAATAGCCAGTAAGATGTAGTACAATTCAAGTTTTAGGTATCGATTATTGACTTTTTAGCTGGCTTTGGTGCCTTGGACATGAGCTAGGACCTTAAGATTCTGCATCAAAAGGCGGACTAGCAGCCGAGTTGCACGGGACAATGTGAAAAGTGTTCATATGTAGTAAAAACCTGAGAAATCCGTCCGTTTTCGTCATTTGTTACCGAATCGACTTAAAGCCAGATCGTCACATTGGCTGCTCTTCTCTCTGAAACGGTTGTACTTATCGTCTGGAAAGCTTTGTCGCGTGCTGCGGTATGCGGAGACACTAAAAGCACCATAGTAGAACACAGAAGAAGCTTCTAAGATGATGTAATAGCCAGTAAGAAGTAGTACAATTCAAGTTTTAGGTGTCGATTATTGACTTTTTAGCTGGCTTTGGTGCCTTGGACATGAGCTAGGACCTTAAGATTCTGCATGAAAGGAGGACTAGCAGCCGTGTTGCAGGGGAGAATGTGAAAAGTGATCATATGTAGTAAAAACCTGAGAAATCCGTCCGTTTTCGTCATTTGTTATCGAATCGACTTAAAGCCAGATCGTCACATTGGCCGCTCTCCTCTCTGAAACGGTTGTACTTTTCGTCTTCAAAGCTATGTCGCGTGCTGCGGTATGCGGAGACACTAAAAGCACCATAGTAGAACACAGGTGAAGGTTCTAAGTTGATGTAATAGCCAGTAAGAAGTAGTACAATTCAAGTTTTAGGTATCGATTATTGACTTTTTAGCTGGCTTTGGTGCCTTGGACATGAGCTAGGACCTTAAGATTCTGCATCAAAAGGCGGACTAGCAGCCGAGTTGCACGGGACAATGTGAAAAGTGTTCATATGTAGTAAAAACCTGAGAAATCCGTCCGTTTTCGTCATTTGTTACCGAATCGACTTAAAGCCAGATCGTCACATTGGCTGCTCTTCTCTCTGAAACGGTTGTACTTATCGTCTGGAAAGCTTTGTCGCGTGCTGCGGTATGCGGAGACACTAAAAGCACCATAGTAGAACACAGAAGAAGCTTCTAAGATGATGTAATAGCCAGTAAGAAGTAGTACAATTCAAGTTTTAGGTGTCGATTATTGACTTTTTAGCTGGCTTTGGTGCCTTGGACATGAGCTAGGACCTTAAGATTCTGCATGAAAGGAGGACTAGCAGCCGTGTTGCAGGGGAGAATGTGAAAAGTGATCATATGTAGTAAAAACCTGAGAAATCCGTCCGTTTTCGTCATTTGTTATCGAATCGACTTAAAGCCAGATCGTCACATTGGCCGCTCTCCTCTCTGAAACGGTTGTACTTTTCGTCTTCAAAGCTATGTCGCGTGCTGCGGTATGCGGAGACACTAAAAGCACCATAGTAGAACACAGGTGAAGGTTCTAAGTTGATGTAATAGCCAGTAAGAAGTAGTACAATTCAAGTTTTAGGTATCGATTATTGACTTCTTAGCTGGCTTTGGTGCCTTGGACATGAGCTAGGACCTTAAGATTCTGCATGAAAGGAGGACTAGCAGCCGAGTTGCACGGGAGAATGTGAAAAGTGTTCATATGTAGTAAAAACCTGAGAAATCCGTCCGTTTTCGTCATTTGTTATCGAATCGACTTAAAGCCAGATCGTCACATTGGCCGCTCTTCTCTCTGAAACGGTTCTACTTATCGTCTGCAAAGCTATGTCGCGTGCTGCGGTATGCGGAGACACTAAAAGCACCATAGTTGAACACAGATGAAGCTTCTAAGTTGATGTAATAGCCAGTAAGAAGTAGTACAATTCAAGTTTTAGGTACTGATTATTTACTTTTTAGCTGGCTTTGGTGCCTTGGACATGAGCTAGGACCTTAAGATTCTGCATGAAAGGAGGACTAGCAGCCGAGTTGCACGGGAGAATGTGAAAAGTGTTCATATGTAGTAAAAACCTGAGAAATCCGTCCGTTTTCGTCATTTGTTATCGAATCGACTTAAAGCCAGATCGTCACATTGGCCGCTCTTCTCTCTGAAACGGTTGTACTTATCGTCTGCAAAGCTATGTCGCGTGCTGCGGTATGCGGAGACAATAAAATCACCATAGTAGAACACAGATGAAGCTTCTAAGTCGATGTAATAGCCAGTAAGAAGTAGTACAATTCAAGTTTTAGGTATAGATTATTGACTTCTTAGATGGATTTGGTGCCTTGGACATGAGCTAGGAAGTTAAGATTCTGCATGAAAGGAGGACTAGCAGCCGAGTTGCACGGGACAATATGAAAAGTGTTCATATGTAGTAATAAAATGAGAAATCCGTCGGTTTTCGTCATTTGTTATCGAATCGCCTTAAAGCCAGTTCGTCACTTGGCCGCTCCTCTCTCTGAAATGGCTGTACTTATCGTCTGCAAAGCTATGTCGCGTGCTGCGGTATGCGGAGACACTAAAAGCACCATAGTAGAACACAGTTGAAGCTTCTAAGTTGATGTAATAGCCAGTAAGAAGTAGTACAATTCAAGTTTTAGGTATCGATTATTGACTTTTTAGCTGGCTTTGGTGCCTTGGACATGAGCTAGGACCTTAAGATTCTGCATGAAAGGAGGACTAGCAGCCGCGTTGGATGGGAGAATGTGAATAGTGTTCATATGTAGTAAAAACCTGAGAAATCCGTCCGTTTTCGTCATTTGTTATCGAATCGACTTAAAGCCAGATCGTCACATTGGCCCCTCTTCTCTCTGAAACGGTTGTACTTATCGCCTGCAAAGCTATGTCGCGTTATGCGGTATGCGGAGACACTATAAGCACCATAGTAGAACACAGATGAAGCTTCTAAGTTGATGTAATAGCCAGTAAGAAGTAGTATAATTCAAGTTTTAGGTATCGATTATTGACTTTTTAGCTGGCTTTGGTGCCTTGGACATGAGCTAGGACCTTAAGAATCTGCATGAAAGGAGGACTAGCAGCCGAGTTGCAGGGAAGAATGTGAAAAGTGTTCATATGTAGTAAAAACCTGAGAAATCCGTCCGTTTTCGTCATTTGTTATCGAATCGACTTAAAGCCAGATCGTCACATTGGCCGCTCTTCTCTCTGAAACGGTTGTACTTATCGTCTGCAAAGCTATGTCGTATGCTGCGGTAGGCGGAGACACTGAAACCACCACAGTAGAACACAGATGAAGCTTATAATTTGATGTAATAGCCAGTAAGAAGTAGTACAATTCAGGTTTTAGGTATCGATTATTGACTTTTTAGCTGGCTTTGATGCCTTGGACATGAGCTAGGACCTTAAGAATCTGCATGAAAGGAGGACTAGCAGCCGAGTTGCAGGGAAGAATGTGAAAAGTGTTCATATGTAGTAAAAACCTGAGAAATCCGTCCGTTTTCGTCATTTGTTATCGAATCGACTTAAAGCCAGATCGTCACATTGGCCGCTCTTCTCTCTGAAACGGTTCTACTTATCGTCTGCAAAGCTATGTCGCGTGCTGCGGTATGCGGAGACACTAAAAGCACCAGAGTAGAACACAGATGAAGCTTCTAAGTTGATGTAATAGCCAGTAAGAAGTAGTACAATTCAAGTTTTAGGTACTGATTATTTATTTTTTAGCTGGCTTTGGAGCCTTGGACATGAGCTAGGACCTTAAATTTCTGCATGAAAGGAGGACTAGCAGCCGCGTTGCACGGGAGAATGTGAAATGTGTTCATATGTAGTAAAAACCTGAGAAATCCGTCCGTTTTCGTCATTTGTTATCGAATCGACTTCAAGCCAGATCGTCACATAGGCCGCTCTTCTCTCTGAAACGGTTGTACTTATCGCCTGCAAAGCTATGTCGCGTGATGCGGTATGCGGAGACACTAAAAGCACCATAGTAGAACACAGATGAAGCTTCTAACTTGATGTAATAGCCAGTAAGAAGTAGTACAATTCAAGTTTTAGGTATCGATAATTGACTTTTTAGCTGGCTTTGGTGCCTTGGACATGAGCTAGGACCTTAAGATTCTGCATGAAAGGAGGACTAGCAGCCGTGTTGCAGGGGAGAATGTGAAAAGTGATCATATGTAGTAAAAACCTGAGAAATCCGTCCGTTTTCGTCATTTGTTATCGAATCGACTTAAAGCCATATCGTCACATTGGCCGCTCTTCTCTCTGAAACGGTTGTACTTATCGCCTGCAAAGCTATGTCGCGTGATGCGGTATGCGGAGACACTAAAAGCACCATAGTAGAACACAGATGAAGCTTCTAAGTTGATGTAATAGCCAGTAAGAAGTAGTACAATTCAAGTTTTAGGTATCGATTATTGACTTTTTAGCTGGCTTTGGTGCCTTGGACATGAGCTAGGACCTTAAGATTCTGCATGAAAGGAGGACTAGCAGCCGAGTTGCACGGGAGAATGTGAAAACTGTTCATATGTAGTAAAAACCTGAGAAATCCGTCCGTTTTCGTCATTTGTTATAGAATCGACTTAAAGCCAGATCGTCACATTGGCCGCTCTTCTCTCTGAAACGGTTGTACTTATCGTCTTCAAAGCTATGTCGCGTGCTGCGGTATGCGAAGACACTAAAAGCACCATAGTAGAACACAGATGAAGCTTCTAAGTTGATGTAATAGCCAGGAAGAAGTAGTACAATTCAAGTTTTAGGTATCGATTATTAAACTTTTTAGCTGGCTTTGGTGCCTTGGACATGAGCTAGGACCTTAAGATTCTGCATCAAAAGGCGGACTAGCAGCCGAGTTGCACGGGACAATGTGAAAAGTGTTCATATGTAGTAAAAACCTGAGAAATCCGTCCGTTTTCGTCATTTGTTACCGAATCGACTTAAATCCAGATCGTCACATTGGCTGCTCTTCTCTCTGAAACGGTTGTACTTATCGTCTGGAAAGCTTTGTCGCGTGCTGCGGTATGCGGAGGCACTAAAAGCACCATAGTAGAACACAGAAGAAGCTTCTAAGATGATGTAATAGCCAGTAAGAAGTAGTACAATTCAAGTTTTAGGTATCGATTATTGACTTTTTAGCTGGCTTTGGTGCCTTGGACATGAGCTAGGACCTTAAGATTCTGCATGAAAGGAGGACTAGCAGCCGTGTTGCAGGGGAGAATGTGAAAAGTGTTCATATGTAGTAAAAACCTGAGAAATCCGTCCGTTTTCGTCATTTGTTATCGAATCGACTTAAAGCCAGATCGTCACATTGGCCGCTCTTCTCTCTGAAACGGTTGTACTTATCGTCTTCAAAGCTATGTCGCGGGCTGCGGTATGCGGAGACACTAAAAGCACCATAGTATAACACAGATGAAGCTTCTAAGTTGATGTAATAGCCAGTAAGAAGTAGTACATTTCAAGTTTTAGGTACCGATTATTGACTTCTTAGCTGGCTTTGGTGCCTTGGACATGAGCTAGGACCTTAAGATTCTGCATGAAAGGAGGACTAGCAGCCGAGTTGCACGGGAGAATGTGAAAAGTGTTCATATGTAGTAAAAACCTGAGAAATCCATCCGTTTTCGTCATTTGTTATCGAATCGACTTAAAGCCAGATCGTCACATTGGCCGCTCTTCTCTCTGAAACGGTTCTACTTACCGTCTGCAAAGCTATGTCGCGTGCTGCGGTATGCGGAGACAATAAAATCACCATAGTAGAACACAGATGAAGCTTCTAAGTCGATGTAATAGCCAGTAAGAAGAAGTACAATTCAAGTTTTAGGTATCGATTATTGACTTCTTAGATGGATTTGGTGCCTTGGACATGAGCTAGGAAGTTAAGATTCTGCATGAAAGGAGGACTAGCAGCCGAGTTGCACGGGACAATATGAAAAGTGTTCATATGTAGTAAAAAAATGAGAAATCCGTCGGTTTTCGTCATTTGTTATCGAATCGCCTTAAAGCCAGATCGTCACTTGGCCGCTCTTCTCTCTAAAACGGCTGTACTTATCGTCTGCAAAGCTATGTCGCGTGCTGCGGTATGCAGAGACACTAAAAGCACCATAGTAGAACACAGTTGAAGCTTCTATGTTGATGTAATAGCCAGTAAGAAGTAGTATAATTCAAGTTTTAGGTATCGATTAATCACTTTTTAGCTGGCTTTGGTGCCTTGGACATGAGCTAGGACCTTAAGATTCTGCATGAAAGGAGGACTAGCAGCCGCGTTGGATGGGAGAATGTGAATAGTGTTCATATGTAGTAAAAACCTGAGAAATCCGTCCGTTTTCGTCATTTGTTATCGAATCGACTTAAAGCCAGATCGTCACATTGGCCGCTCTTCTCTCTGAAACGGTTGTACTTATCGCCTGCAAAGCTATGTCGCGTGATGCGGTATGCGGAGACACTAAAAGCACCATAGTAGAACACAGATGAAGCTTCTAAGTTGATGTAATAACCAGTAAGAAGTAGTATAATTCAAGTTTTAGGTATCGATTATTGACTTTTTAGCTGGCTTTGGTGCCTTGGACATGAGCTAGGACCTTAAGAATCTGCATGAAAGGAGGACTAGCAGCCGAGTTGCAGGGAAGAATGTGAAAAGTGTTCATATGTAGTAAAAACCTGAGAAATACGTCCGTTTTCGTCATTTGTTATCGAATCGACTTAAAGCCAGATCGTCACATTGGCCGCTCTTCTATCTGAAACGGTTGTACTTATCGTCTGCAAAGCTATGTCGTATGCTGCGGTAGGCGGAGACACTGAAACCACCACAGTAGAACACAGATGAAGCTTATAATTTGATGTAATAGCCAGTAAGAAGTAGTACAATTCAGGTTTTATGTATCGATTATTGACTTTTTAGCTGGCTTTGATGCCTTGGACATGAGCTAGGACTTTAAGAATCTGCATGAAAGGAGGACTAGCAGCCGAGTTGCAGGGAAGAATGTGAAATGTGTTCATATGTAGTAAAAACCTGAGAAATCCGTCCGTTTTCGTCATTTGTTATCGAATCGACTTCAAGCCAGATCGTCACATAGGCCGCTCTTCTCTCTGAAACGGTTGTACTTATCGCCTGCAAAGCTATGTCGCGTGATGCGGTATGCGGAGACACTAAAAGCACCATAGTAGAACACAGATGAAGCTTCTAACTTGATGTAATAGCCAGTAAGAAGTAGTACAATTCAAGTTTTATTTATCGATAATTGACTTTTTAGCTGGCTTTGGTGCCTTGGACATGAGCTAGGACCTTAAGATTCTGCATGAAAGGAGGACTAGCAGCCGCGTTGGATGGGAGAATGTGAAAAGTGTTCATATGTAGTAAAAACCTGAGAAATCCGTCCGTTTTCGTCATTTGTTATCGAATCGACTTAAAGCCATATCGTCACATTGGCCGCTCTTCTCTCTGAAACGGTTGTACATATCGCCGGCAAAGCTATGTCGCGTGATGCGGTATGCGGAGACACTAAAAGCACCATAGTAGAACACAGATGAAGCTTCAAAGTTGATGTAATAGCCAGTAAGAAGTAGTACAATTCAAGGTTTAGGTATCGATTATTGACTTTTTAGCTGGCTTTGGTGCCTTGGACATGAGCTAGGACCTTAAGAACCTGCATGAAAGGAGGACTAGCAGCCGAGTTGCACGGGAGAATGTGAAAAGTATTCATATGTAGTAAAAACCTGAGAAATCCGTCCGTTTTCGTCATTTGTTATTGAATCGACTTAAAGCCAGATCGTCACATTGGCCGCTCTTCTCTCTAAAACGGTTGTACTTATCGTCTTCAAAGCTATGTCGCGTGCTGCGGTATGCGGAGACACTAAAAGCACCATAGTAGAACACAGATGAAGCTTCTAAGTTGATGTAATAGCCAGTAAGAAGTAGTACAATTCAAGTTTTAGGTATCGATTATTGACTTTTTAGCTGGCTTTGGTGCCTTGGACATGAGCTAGGACCTTAAGATTCTGCATCAAAAGGCGGACTAGCAGCCGAGTTGCACGGGACAATGTGAAAAGTGTTCATATGTAGTAAAAACCTGAGAAATCCGTCCGTTTTCGTCATTTGTTACCGAATCGACTTAAATCCAGATCGTCACATTGGCTGCTCTTCTCTCTGAAACGGTTGTACTTATCGTCTGGAAAGCTTTGTCGCGTGCTGCGGTATGCGGAGGCACTAAAAGCACCATAGTAGAACACAGAAGAAGCTTCTAAGATGATGTAATAGGCAGTAAGAAGTAGTACAATTCAAGTTTTAGGTACCGATTATTGACTTCTTAGCTGGCTTTGGTGCCTTGGACATGAGCTAGGACCTTAAGATTCTGCATGAAAGGAGGACTAGCAGCCGAGTTGCACGGGAGAATGTGAAAAGTGTTCATATGTAGTAAAAACCTGAGAAATCCATCCGTTTTCGTCATTTGTTATCGAATCGAATTAAAGCCAGATCGTCACATTGGCCGCTCTTCTCTCTGAAACGGTTCTACTTATCGTCTGCAAAGCTATGTCGCGTGCTGCGGTATGCGGAGACAATAAAATCACCATAGTAGAACACAGATGAAGCTTCTAAGTCGATGTAATAGCCACTAAGAAGTAGTACAATTCAAGTTTTAGGTATCGATTATTGACTTCTTAGATGGATTTGGTGCCTTGGACATGAGCTAGGAAGTTAAGATTCTGCATGAAAGGAGGACTAGCAGCCGAGTTGCAGGGAAGAATGTGAAAAGTGTTCATATGTATTAAAAACCTGAGAAATCCGTCCGTTTTCGTCATTTGTTATCGAATCGACTTAAAGCCAGATCATCACATTGGCAGCTCTTCTCTCTGAAACGGTTCTACTTATCGTCTGCAAAGCTATGTCGCGTGCTGCGGTATGCGGAGACACTAAAAGCACCATAGTAGAACACAGATGAAGCTTCTAAGTTGATGTAATAGCCAGTAAGAAGTAGTACAATTCAAGTTTTAGGTACTGATTATTTATTTTTTAGCTGGCTTTGGAGCCTTGGACATGAGCTAGGACCTTAAGAACCTGCATGAAAGGAGGACTAGCAGCCGCGTTGCACGGGAGAATGTGAAATGTGTTCATATGTAGTAAAAACCTGAGAAATCCGTCCGTTTTCGTCATTTGTTATCGAATCGACTTCAAGCCAGATCGTCACATAGGCCGCTCTTCTCTCTGAAACGGTTGTACTTATCGCCTGCAAAGCTATGTCGCGTGATGCGGTATGCGGAGACACTAAAAGCACCATAGTAGAACACAGATGAAGCTTCTAACTTGATGTAATAGCCAGTAAGAAGTAGTACAATTCAAGTTTTAGGTATCGATAATTGACTTTTTAGCTGGCTTTGGTGCCTTGGACATGAGCTACGACCTTAAGATTCTGCATGAAAGGAGGACTAGCAGCCGCGTTGGATGGGAGAATGTGAAAAGTGTTCATATGTAGTAAAAACCTGAGAAATCCGTCCGTTTTCGTCAATTGTTATCGAATCGACTTATAGCCATATCGTCACATTGGCCGCTCTTCTCTCTGAAACGGTTGTACTTATCGTCTGCAAAGCTATGTCGTATGCTGCGGTAGGCGGAGACACTGAAACCACCACAGTAGAACACAGATGAAGCTTATAATTTGATGTAATAGCCAGTAAGAAGTAGTACAATTCAGGTTTTAGGTATCGATTATTGACTTTTTAGCTGGCTTTGATGCCTTGGACATCAGCTAGGACTTTAAGAATCTGCATGAAAGGAGGACTAGCAGCCGAGTTGCAGGGAAGAATGTGAAAAGTGTTCATATGTAGTAAAAACCTGAGAAATACGTCCGTTTTCGTCATTTGTTATCGAATCGACTTAAAGCCAGATCGTCACATTGGCCGCTCTTCTATCTGAAACGGTTGTACTTATCGTCTGCAAAGCTATGTCGTATGCTGCGGTAGGCGGAGACACTGAAACCACCACAGTAGAACACAGATGAAGCTTATAATTTGATGTAATAGCCAGTAAGAAGTAGTACAATTCAGGTTTTAGGTATCGATTATTGACTTTTTAGCTGGCTTTGATGCCTTGGACATCAGCTAGGACTTTAAGAATCTGCATGAAAGGAGGACTAGCAGCCGAGTTGCAGGGAAGAATGTGAAAAGTGTTCATATGTATTAAAAACCTGAGAAATCCGTCCGTTTTCGTCATTTGTTATCGAATCGACTTAAAGCCAGATCATCACATTGGCAGCTCTTCTCTCTGAAACGGTTCTACTTATCGTCTGCAAAGCTATGTCGCGTGCTGCGGTATGCGGAGACACTAAAAGCACCATAGTAGAACACAGATGAAGCTTCTAAGTTGATGTAATAGCCAGTAAGAAGTAGTACAATTCAAGTTTTAGGTACTGATTATTTATTTTTTAGCTGGCTTTGGAGCCTTGGACATGAGCTAGGACCTTAAGATTCTGCATGAAAGGAGGACTAGCAGCCGCGTTGCACGGGAGAATGTGAAATGTGTTCATATGTAGTAAAAACCTGAGAAATCCGTCCGTTTTCGTCATTTGTTATCGAATCGACTTCAAGCCAGATCGTCACATAGGCCGCTCTTCTCTCTGAAACGGTTGTACTTATCGCCTGCAAAGCTATGTCGCGTGATGCGGTATGCGGAGACACTAAAAGCACCATAGTAGAACACAGATGAAGCTTCTAACTTGATGTAATAGCCAGTAAGAAGTAGTACAATTCAAGTTTTAGGTATCGATAATTGACTTTTTAGCTGGCTTTGGTGCCTTGGACATGAGCTAGGACCTTAAGATTCTGCATGAAAGGAGGACTAGCAGCCGCGTTGGATGGGAGAATGTGAAAAGTGTTCTTATGTAGTAAAAACCTGAGAAATCCGTCCGTTTTCGTCAATTGTTATCGAATCGACTTAAAGCCATATCGTCACATTGGCCGCTCTTCTCTCTGAAACGGTTGTACTTATCGCCTGCAAAGCTATGTCGCGTGATGCGGTATGCGGAGACACTAAAAGCACCACAGTAGAACACAGATGAAGCTTCTAAGTTGATGTAATAGCCAGTAAGAAGTAGTACAATTCAAGTTTTAGGTATCGATTATTGACTTTTTAGCTGGCTTTGGTGCCTTGGACATGAGCTAGGACCTTAAGAACCTGCATGAAAGGAGGACTAGCAGCCGAGTTGCACGGGAGAATGTGAAAAGTATTCATATGTAGTAAAAACCTGAGAAATCCGTCCGTTTTCGTCATTTGTTATTGAATCGACTTAAAGCCAGATCGTCACATTGGCCGCTCTTCTCTCTGAAACAGTTGTACTTATCGTCTTCAAAGCTATGTCGCGTGCTGCGGTATGCGGAGACACTAAAAGCACCATAGTAGAACACAGATGAAGCTTCTAAGTTGATGTAATAGCCAGTAAGAAGTAGTACAATTCAAGTTTTACGTATCGATTATTGACTTCTTAGATGGATTTGGTGCCTTGGACATGAGCTAGGAAGTTAAGATTCTGCATGAAAGGAGGACTAGCAGCCGAGTTGCACGGGACAATATGAAAAGTGTTCATATGTAGTAAAAAAATGAGAAATCCGTCCGTTTTCGTCATTTGTTATCGAATCGCCTTAAAGCCAGATCGTCACTTGGCCGCTCTTCTCTCTGAAACGACTGTACTTATCGTCTGCAAAGCTATGTCGCGTGCTGCGGTATGCGGAAACACTAAAAGCACCATAGTAGAACACAGTTGAAGCTTCTAAGTTGATGTAATAGTAGGTAAGATGTAGTACAATTCAAGTTTTAGGTATCGATTATTGACTTTTTAGCTGTCTTTGGTGCCTTGGACATGAGCTAGGACCTTAAGATTCTGCATGAAAGGAGGACTAGCAGCCGCGTTGGATGGGAGAATGTGAATAGTGTTCAAATGTAGTAAAAACCTGAGAAATCCGTCCGTTTTCGTCATTTGTTATCGAATCGACTTAAAGCCAGATCGTCACATTGGCCGCTCTTCTCTCTGAAACGGTTGTACTTATCGCCTGCAAACCTATGTCGCGTGATGCGGTATGCGGAGACACTAAAAGCACCATAGTAGAACACAGATGAAGCTTCTAAGTTGATGTAATAGCTAGTAAGAAGTAGTATAATTCAAGTTTTAGGTATCGATTATTGACTTTTTAGCTGGCTTTGGTGCCTTGGACATGAGCTAGGACCTTAAGATTCTGCATGAAAGGAAGATTGGAAGCCGAGTTGCACGGGAGAATGTGAAAAGTGTTCATATGTAGTAAAAACCTGAGAAATCCGTCCGTTTTCGTCATTTGTTATCGAATCGACTTAAAGCCAGATCGTCACATGGGCCGCTCTTCTCTCTGAAACGGTTGTACTTATCGTCTGCAAAGCTATGTCGTATGCTGCGGTAGGCGGAGACACTGAAACCACCACAGTAGAACACAGATGAAGCTTATAATTTGATGTAATAGCCAGTAAGAAGTAGTACAATTCAGGTTTTAGGTATCGATTATTGACTTTTTAGCTGGCTTTGATGCCTTGGACATGAGCTAGGACCTTAAGAATCTGCATGAAAGGAGGACTAGCAGCCGAGTTGCAGGGAAGAATGTGAAAAGTGTTCATATGTAGTAAAAACCTGAGAAATCCGTCCGTTTTCGTCATTTGTTATCGAATCGACTTAAAGCCAGATCGTCACATTGGCCGCTCTTCTCTCTGAAACGGTTCTACTTATCGTCTGCAAAGCTATGTCGCGTGCTGCGGTATGCGGAGACACTAAAAGCACCATAGTAGAACACAGATGAAGCTTCTAAGTTGATGTAATAGCCAGTAAGAAGTAGTACAATTCAAGTTTTAGGTACTGATTATTTATTTTTTAGCTGGCTTTGGAGCCTTGGACATGAGCTAGGACCTTAAGATTCTGCATGAAAGGAGGACTAGCAGCCGCGTTGCATGGGAGAATGTGAAATGTGTTCATATGTAGTAAAAACCTGAGAAATCCGTCCGTTTTCGTCATTTGTTATCGAATCGACTTCAAGCCAGATCGTCACATTGGCCGCTCTTCTCTCTGAAACGGTTGTACTTATCGCCTGCAAAGCTATGTCGCGTGATGCGGTATGCGGAGACACTAAAAGCACCATAGTAGAACACAGATAAAGCTTCTAACTTGATGTAATAGCCAGTAAGAAGTAGTACAATTCAAGTTTTAGTTATCGATAATTGACTCTTTAGCTGGCTTTGGTGCCTTGGACATGAGCTAGGACCTTAAGATTCTGCATGAAAGGAGGACTAGCAGCCGCGTTGGATGGGAGAATGTGAAAAGTGTTCATATGTAGTAAAAACCTGAGAAATCCGTCCGTTTTCGTCATTTGTTACCGAATCGACTTAAAGCCAGATCGTCACATTGGCTGCTCTTCTCTCTGAAACGGTTGTACTTATAGTCTGGAAAGCTTTGTCGCGTGCTGCGGTATGCGGAGACACTAAAAGCACCATAGTAGAACACAGAAGAAGCTTCTAAGATGATGTAATAGACAGTAAGAAGTAGTACAATTCAAGTTTTAGGTATCGATTATTGACTTTTTAGCTGGGATTGGTGCCTTGGACATGAGCTAGGACCTTAACATTCTGCATGAAAGGAGGACTAGCAGACGATTTGCACTGGAGAATGTGAAAAGTGTTCATATGTAGTAAAAACCTGAGAAATCCGTCCGTTTTCGTCATTTGTTATCGAATCGACTTAAAGCCAGATCGTCACATTGGCCGCTCTTCTCTCTGAAACGGTTGTACTTATCGCCTGCAAAGCTATGTCGCGTGATGAGGTATGCGGAGACACAAAAAGCACCATAGTAGAACACAGATGAAGCTTCTAAGTTGATGTAATAGCCAGTAAGAAGTAGTACAATTCAAGTTTTTGGTATCGATTATATACTTTTTAGCTGGCTTTGGTGCCTTGGACATGAGCTAGGACCTTAAGATTCTGCATGAAAGGAGGACTAGCAGCCGCGTTGTACGGGAGAATGTGAAATGTGTTCATATGTAGTAAAAACCTCACAAATACGTCCGTTTTCGTCATTTGTTATCGAATCGACTTAAAGCCAGATCGTCACATTGGCTGCTCTTCTCTCTGAAACGGTTGTACTTATCGTCTGGAAAGCTTTGTCGCGTGCTGCGGTATGCGGAGACACTAAAAGCACCATAGTAGAATACAGATGAAGCTTCTATGATGATGTAATAGCCAGTAAGAAGTAGTACAATTCAAGTTTTAGGTATCGATTATTGACTTTTTAGCTGGCTTTGGTGCCTTGGACATGAGCTAGGACCTTAAGATTCTGCATGAAAGGAGGACTAGCAGCCGCGTTGGATGGGAGAATGTGAAAAGTGTTCATATGTAGTAAAAACCTGAGAAATCCGTCCGTTTTCGTCATTTGTTATCGAATCGACTTAAAGCCATATCGTCACATTGGCCGCTCTTCTCTCTGAAACGGTTGTACTTACCGCCTGCAAAGCTATGTCGCGTGATGCGGTATGCGGAGACACTAAAAGCACCATAGTAGAACACAGATGAAGCTTCTAAGTCGATGTAATAGCCAGTAAGAAGAAGTACAATTCAAGTTTTAGGTATCGATTATTGACTTCTTAGATGGATTTGGTGCCTTGGACATGAGCTAGGAAGTTAAGATTCTGCATGAAAGGAGGACTAGCAGCCGAGTTGCACGGGACAATATCAAAAGTGTTCATATGTAGTAAAAAAATGATAAAACCGTCCGTTTTCGTCATTTGTTATCGAATCGCCTTAAAGCCAGATCGTCACTTGGCCGCTCTTCTCTCTGAAACGGCTGTACTTATCGTCTGCAAAGCTATGTCGCGTGCTGCGGTACGCGGTGACACTAAAAGCACCATAGTAGAACACAGTTGAAGCTTCTAAGTTGATGTAATAGCCAGTAAGAAGTAGTACAATTCAAGTTTTAGGTATCGATTATTGACTTTTTAGCTGGCTTTGGTGCCTTGGACATGAGCTAGGACCTTAAGATTCTGCATGAAAGGAGGACTAGCAGCCGCGTTGGATGGGAGAATGTGAATAGTGTTCATATGTAGTAAAAACCTGAGAAATCCGTCCGTTTTCGTCATTTGTTATCGAATCGACTTAAAGCCAGATCGTCACATTGGCCGCTCTTCTCTCTGAAACGGTTGTACTTATCGCCTGCAAAGCTATGTCGCGTGATGCGGTATGCGGAGGCACTAAAAGCACCATAGTAGAACACAGATGAAACTTCTAAGTTGATGTAATAGCCAGTAAGAAGTAGTATAATTCAAGTTTTAGGTATCGATTATTGACTTTTTAGCTGGCTTTGGTGCCTTGGACATGAGCTAGGACCTTAAGCTTCTGCATGAAAGGAGGACTAGCAGCCGAGTTGCACGGGAGAATGTGAAAAGTGTTCATATGTAGTAAAAACCTGAGAAATCCGTCCGTTTTCGTCATTTGTTATCGAATCGACTTAAAGCCAGATCGTCACATTGGCCGCTCTTCTCTCTGAAACGGTTGTACTTATCGTCTGCAAAGCTATGTCGTATGCTGCGGTAGGCGCAGACACTGAAACCACCACAGTAGAACACAGATGAAGCTTATAATTTGATGTAATAGCCAGTAAGAAGTAGTACAATTCAGGTTTTAGGTATCGATTATTGACTTTTTAGCTGGCTTTGATGCCTTGGACATGAGCTAGGACCTTAAGAATCTGCATGAAAGGAGGACTAGCAGACGAGTTGCAGGGAAGAATGTGAAAAGTGTTCATATGTAGTAAAAACCTGAGAAATCCGTCCGTTTTCGTCATTTGTTATCGAATCGACTTAAAGCCAGATCGTCACATTGGCCGCTCTTCTCTCTGAAACGGTTGTACTTATCGTCTGCAAAGCTATGTCGCGTGCTGCGGTATGCGGAGACTCTAAAAGCACCATAGTAGAACACAGATGAAGCTTCTAAGTTGATGTAATAGCCAGTAAGAAGTAGTACAATTCAAGTTTTAGGTACTGATTATTTACTTTTTAGCTGGCTTTGGAGCCTTGGACATGAGCTGGGACCTTAAGATTCTGCATGAAAGGAGGACTAGCAGCCGCGTTGCACGGGAGAATGTGAAACGTGTTCATATGTAGTAAAAACCTGAGAAATCTGTCCGTTTTCGTCATTTGTTATCGAATCGACTTATTGCCCGATCGCCACATTGGCCGCTCTTCTCTCTGAAACGGTTGTACTTATCCCCTGCAAAGCTATGTCGCGTGATGCGGTATGCGGAGACACTAAAAGCGCCATAGTAGAACACAGATGAAGCTTCTAAGTTGATGTAATAGCCAGTAAGAAGTAGTACAATTCAAGTTTTAGGAATCGATTATTGACTTTTTAGCTGGCTTTGGTGCCTTGGACATGAGCTAGGACCTTAAGATTCTGCATGAAAGGAGGACTAGCAGCCGCGTTGGATGGGAGAATGTGAAAAATGTTCATATGTAGTAAAAACCTGAGAAATCCGTCGGTTTTCGTCATTTGTTATCGAATCGACTTAAAGCCAGATCGTCACATTGGCCGCTCTTCTCTCTGAAACGGTTGTACTTATCGCCTGCAAAGCTATGACGCGTGCTGCGGTATGTGGAGACACTAAAAGCAAAATAGTAGAACACTGATGAAGCTTCTAAGTTGATGTAATAGCCAGTAAGAAGTAGTACAATTCAAGTTTTAGGTATCGATTATTTACTTTTTAGCTGGCTTTGGTGCCTTGGACATGAGCTAGGACCTTAAGATTCTGCATGAAAGGAGGACTAGCAGCCGAGTTGCACGGGACAATGTGAAAAGTGTTCATATGTAGTAAAAACCTGAGAAATCCGTCCGTTTTTGTCATTTGTTATCGAATCGACTTAAAGCCAGATCGTCACATTGGCCGCTCTTCTCTCTGAAACGGTTCAACTTATCGTCTGCAAAGCTATGTCGCGTGCTGCGGTATGCGGAGACACTAAAAGCACCATAGTAGAACACAGATGAAGCTTCTAAGTTGATGTAATAGCCAGTAAGAAGTAGTACAATTCAAGTTTTAGGTACTGATTATTTACTTTTTAGCTGGCTTTGGTGCCTTGCACATGAGCTAGGACCTTAAGATTCTGCATGAAAGGAGGACTAGCAGCCGAGTTGCACGGGACAATGTGAAAAGTGTTCATATGTAGTAAAAACCTGAGTAATCCGTCCGTTTTCGTCATTTGTTATCGAATCGACTTAAAGCCAGATCGTCACATTGGCCGCTCTTCTCTCTGAAACGGTTGTACTTATCGCCTGCAAAGCTATGTCTCGTGATGCGGTATGCGGAGACACTAAAAGCACCATAGTAGAACACAGATGAAGCTTCTAAATTGATGTAATAGCCAGTAAGAAGTAGTACAATTCAAGTTTTAGGTATCGATTATTGACTTTTTAGCTGGCTTTGGTGCCTTGGACATGAGCTAGGACCTTAAGAATCTGCATGAAAGCAGGACTAGCAGCCGAGTTGCACGGGAGAATGTGAAAAGTATTCATATGTAGTAAAAACCTGAGAAATCCGTCCGTTTTCGTCATTTGTTATCGAATCGACTTAAAGCCAGATCGTCACATTGGCCGCTCTTCTCTCTGAAACGGTTGTACTTATCGTCTTCAAAGTTATGTCGCGTGCTGCGGTATGCGGAGACACTAAAAGCACCATAGTAGAACACAGATGAAGCTTCTAAGTTGATGTAATAGCCAGTAAGAAGTAGTACAATTCAAGTTTTAGGTACTGATTATTTACTTTTTAGCTGGCTTTGGTGCCTTGGACATGAGCTAGGACCTTAAGATTCTGCATGAAAGGAGGACTAGCAGCCGAGTTGCACGGGACAATGTGAAAAGTGTTCATATGTAGTAAAAACCTGAGAAATCCGTCCGTTTTTGTCATTTGTTATCGAATCGACTTAAAGCCAGATCGTCACATTGGCCGCTCTTCTCTCTGAAACGGTTCAACTTATCGTCTGCAAAGCTATGTCGCGTGCTGCGGTATGCGGTGACACTAAAAGCACCATAGTAGAACACAGTTGAAGCTTCTAAGTTGATGTAATAGCCAGTAAGAAGTAGTACAATTCAAGTTTTAGGTATCGATTATTGACTTTTTAGCTGGCTTTGGTGCCTTGGACATGAGCTAGGACCTTAAGATTCTGCATGAAAGGAGGACTAGCAGCCGCGTTGGATGGGAAAATGTGAATAGTGTTCATATGTAGTAAAAACCTGAGAAATCCGTCTGTTTTCGTCATTTGTTATCGAATCGACTTAAAGCCAGATCGTCACATTGGCCGCTCTTCTCCCTGAAACGATTGTACTTATCGCCTGCAAAGCTATGTCGCGTGATGCGGTATGCGGAGGCACTAAAAGCACCATAGTAGAACACAGATGAAGCTTCTAAGTTGATGTAATAGCCAGTAAGAAGTAGTATAATTCAAGTTTTAGGTATCGATTATTGACTTTTTAGCTGGCTTTGGTGCCTTGGACATGAGCTAGGACCTTAAGATTCTGCATGAAAGGAGGACTAGCAGCCGAGTTGCACGGGAGAATGTGAAAAGTGTTCATATGTAGTAAAAACCTGAGAAATCCGTCCGTTTTCGTCATTTGTTATCGAATCGTCTTAAAGCCAGATCGTCACATGGGACGCTCTTCTCTCTGAATCGGTTGTACTTATCGTCTGCAAAGCTATGTCGTATGCTGCGGTAGGCGGAGACACTGAAACCACCACAGTAGAACACAGATGAAGCTTATAATTTGATGTAATAGCCAGTAAGAAGTAGTACAATTCAGGTTTTAGGTATCGATTATTGACTTTTTAGCTGGCTTTGATGCCTTGGACATGAGCTAGGACCTTAAGAATCTGCATGAAAGGAGGACTAGCAGCCGAGTTGCAGGGAAGAATGTGAAAAGTGTTCATATGTAGTAAAAACCTGAGAAATCCGTCCGTTTTCGTCATTTGTTATCGAATCGACTTAAAGCCAGATCGTCACATTGGCCGCTCTTCTCTCTGAAACGGTTCTACTTATCGTCTGCAAAGCTATGTCGCGTGCTGCGGTATGCGGAGACACTAAAAGCACCATAGTAGAACACAGATGAAGCTTCTAAGTTGATGTAATAGCCAGTAAGAAGTAGTACAATTCAAGTTTTAGGTACTGATTATTTATTTTTTAGCTGGCTTTGGAGCCTTGGACATGAGCTAGGACCTTAAGATTCTGCATGAAAGGAGGACTAGCAGCCGCGTTGCACGGGAGAATGTGAAATGTGTTCATATGTAGTAAAAACCTGAGAAATCCGTCCGTTTTCGTCATTTGTTATCGAATCGACTTCAAGCCAGATCGTCACATTGGCCGCTCTTCTCTCTGAAACGGTTGTACTTATCGCCTGCAAAGCTATGTCGCGTGATGAGGTATGCGGAGACACTAAAAGCACCATAGTAGAACACAGATGAAGCTTCTAAGTTGATGTAATAGCCAGTAAGAAGTAGTACAATTCAAGTTTTTGGTATCGATTATATACTTTTTAGCTGGCTTTGGTGCCTTGGACATGAGCTAGGACCTTAAGATTCTGCATGAAAGGCGGACTAGCAGCCGCGTTGTACGGGAGAATGTGAAATGTGTTCATATGTAGTAAAAACCTCACAAATACGTCCGTTTTCGTCATTTGTTATCGAATCGACTTAAAGCCAGATCGTCACATTGGCTGCTCTTCTCTCTGAAACGGTTGTACTTATCGTCTGGAAAGCTTTGTCGCGTGCTGCGGTATGCGGAGACACTAAAAGCACCATAGTAGAACACAGATGAAGCTTCTATGATGATGTAATAGCCAGTAAGAAGTAGTACAATTCAAGTTTTAGGTATCGATTATTGACTTTTTAGCTGGCTTTGGTGCCTTGGACATGAGCTAGGACCTTAAGATTCTGCATGAAAGGAGGACTAGCAGCCGCGTTGGATGGGAGAATGTGAAAAGTGTTCATATGTAGTAAAAACCTGAGAAATCCGTCCGTTTTCGTCATTTGTTATCGAATCGACTTAAAGCCATATCGTCACATTGGCCGCTCTTCTCTCTGAAACGGTTGTACTTATCGCCTGCAAAGCTATGTCGCGTGATGCGGTATGCGGAGACACTAAAAGCACCATAGTAGAACACAGATGAAGCTTCTAAGTCGATGTAATAGCCAGTAAGAAGTAGTACAATTCAAGTTTTAGGTATCGATTATTGACTTCTTAGATGGATTTAGTGCCTTGGACATGAGCTAGGAAGTTAAGATTCTGCATGAAAGGAGGACTAGCAGCCGAGTTGCACGGGACAATATGAAAAGTGTTCATATGTAGTAAAAAAATGAGAAAACCGTCCGTTTTCGTCATTTGTTATCGAATCGCCTTAAAGCCAGATCGTCACTTGGCCGCTCTTCTCTCTGAAACGGCTGTACTTATCGTCTGCAAAGCTTTGTCGCGTGCTGCGGTACGCGGTGACACTAAAAGCACCATAGTAGAACACAGTTGAAGCTTCTAAGTTGATGTAATAGCCAGTAAGAAGTAGTACAATTCAAGTTTTAGGTATCGATTATTGACTTTTTAGCTGGCTTTGGTGCCTTGGACATGAGCTAGGACCTTATGATTCTGCATGAAAGGAGGACTAGCAGCCGCGTTGGATGGGAGAATGTGAATAGTGTTCATATGTAGTAAAAACCTGAGAAATCCGTCCGTTTTCGTCATTTGTTATCGAATCGACTTAAAGCCAGATCGTCACATTGGCCGCTCTTCTCTCTGAAACGGTTGTACTTATCGCCTGCAAAGCTATGTCGCGTGATGCGGTATGCGGAGGCACTAAAAGCACCATAGTAGAACACAGATGAAGCTTCTAAGTTGATGTAATAGCCAGTAAGAAGTAGTATAATTCAAGTTTTAGGTATCGATTATTGACTTTTTAGCTGGCTTTGGTGCCTTGGACATGAGCTAGGACCTTAAGATTCTGGATGAAAGGAGGGCTAGCAGCCGAGTTGCACGGGAGAATGTGAAAAGTGTTCATATGTAGTAAAAACCTGAGAAATCCGTCCGTTTTCGTCATTTGTTATCGAATCGACTTAAAGCCAGATCGTCACATTGGCCGCTCTTCTCTCTGAAACGGTTGTACTTATCGTCTGCAAAGCTATGTCGCGTGCTGCGGTATGCGGAGACTCTAAAAGCACCATAGTAGAACACAGATGAAGCTTCTAAGTTGATGTAATAGCCAGTAAGAAGTAGTACAATTCAAGTTTTAATACTGATTATTTACTTTTTAGCTGGCTTTGGAGCCTTGGACATGAGCTGGGACCTTAAGATTCTGCATGAAAGGAGGACTAGCAGCCGCGTTGCACGGGAGAATGTGAAACATGTTCATATGTAGTAAAAACCTGAGAAATCTGTCCGTTTTCGTCATTTGTTATCGAATCGACTTATTGCCCGATCGCCACATTGGCCGCTCTTCTCTCTGAAACGGTTGTACTTATCCCCTGCAAAGCTATGTCGCGTGATGCGGTATGCGGAGACACTAAAAACGCCATAGTAGAACACAGATGAAGCTTCTAAGTTGATGTAATAGCCAGTAAGAAGTAGTACAATTCAAGTTTTAGGTATCGATTATTGACTTTTTAGCTGGCTTTGGTGCCTTGGACATGAGCTAGGACCTTAAGATTCTGCATGAAAGGAGGACTAGCAGCCGCGTTGGATGGGAGAATGTGAAAAGTGTTCATATGTAGTAAAAACCTGAGAAATCCGTCCGTTTTCGTCATTTGTTATCGAATCGACTTAAAGCCAGATCGTCACATTGGCCGCTCTTCTCTCTGAAACGGTTGTACTTATCGCCTGCAAAGCTATGTCGCGTGATGCGGTATGCGGAGACACTAAAAGCACCATAGTAGAACACAGATGAAGCTTCTAAGTTGATGTAATAGCCAGTAAGAAGTAGTACAATTCAAGTTTTAGGTATCGATTATTGACTTCTTAGATGGATTTGGTGCCTTGGACATGAGCTAGGACCTTAAGAATCTGCATGACAGCAGGACTAGCAGCCGAGTTGTACGGGAGAATGTGAAAAGTATTCATATGTAGTAAAAACCTGAGAAATCCGTCCGTTTTCGTCATTTGTTATCGAATCGACTTAAAGCCAGATCGTCACATTGGCCGCTCTTCTCTCTGAAACGGTTGTACTTATCGTCTTCAAAGTTATGTCGCGTGCTGCGGTATGCGGAGACACTAAAAGCACCATAGTAGAACACAGATGAAGCTTCTAAGTTGATGTAATAGCCAGTAAGAAGTAGTACAATTCAAGTTTTAGGTACTGATTATTTACTTTTTAGCTGGCTTTGGTGCCTTGGACATGAGCTAGGACCTTAAGATTCTGCATGAAAGGAGGACTAGCAGCCGAGTTGCACGGGACAATGTGAAAAGTGTTCATATGTAGTAAAAACCTGAGAAATCCGTCCGTTTTTGTCATTTGTTATCGAATCGACTTAAAGCCAGATCGTCACATTGGCCGCTCTTCTCTCTGAAACGGTTGTACTTATCGTCTGCAAAGCTATGTCGCGTGCTGCGGTATGCGGAGACACTAAAAGCACCATAGTAGAACACAGATGAAGCTTCTAAGTTGATGTAATAGCCAGTAAGAAGTAGTACAATTCAAGTTTTAGGTACTGATTATTTACTTTTTAGCTGGCTTTGGTGCCTTGCACATGAGCTAGGACCTTAAGATTCTGAATGAAAGGAGGACTAGCAGCCGAGTTGCACGGGAGAATGTGAAAAGTGTTCATATGTAGTAAAAACCTGAGAAATCCGTCCGTTTTCGTCATTTGTTATCGAATCGACTTAAAGCCAGATCGTCACATTGGCCGCTCTTCTCTCTGAAACGGTTGTACTTATCGCCTGCAAAGCTATGTCTCGTGATGCGGTATGCGGAGACACTAAAAGCACCATAGTAGAACACAGATGAAGCTTCTAAGTTGATGTAATAGCCAGTAAGAAGTAGTACAATTCAAGTTTTAGGTATCGATTATTGACTTTTTAGCTGGCTTTGGTGCCTTGGACATGAGCTAGGACCTTAAGAATCTGCATGAAAGGAGGACTAGCAGCCGAGTTGCAGGGAAGAATGTGAAAAGTGTTCATATGTAGTAAAAACCTGAGAAATCCGTCCGTTTTCGTCATTTGTTATCGAATCGACTTAAAGCCAGATCGTCACATTGGCCGCTCTTCTCTCTGAAACGGTTGTACTTATCGTCTGCAAAGCTTTGTCGCGTGCTGCGGTATGCGGAGACTCTAAAAGCACCATAGTAGAACACAGATGAAGCTTCTAAGTTGATGTAATAGCCAGTAAGAAGTAGTACAATTCAAGTTTTAGGTATCGATTATTGACTTTTTAGCTGGCTTTGGTGCCTTGGACATGAGCTAGGACCTTAAGATTCTGCATGAAAGGAGGACTAGCAGCCGCGTTGGATGGGAGAATGTGAAAAGTGTTCATATGTAGTAAAAACCTGAGAAATCCGTCCGTTTTCGTCATTTGTTATCGAAACGACTTAAAGCCAGATCGTCACATTGGCCGCTCTTCTCTCTGAAACGGTTGTACTTATCGCCTGCAAAGCTATGTCGCGTGATGCGGTATGCGGAGACACTAAAAGCACCATAGTAGAACACAGATGAAGCTTCTAAGTTGATGTAATAGCCAGTAAGAGGTAGTATAATTCAAGTTTTAGGTATCGATTATTGACTTTTTAGCTGGCTTTGGTGCCTTGGACATGAGCTAGGACCTTAAGAATCTGCATGAAAGGAGGACTAGCAGCCGAGTTGCACGGGAGAATGTGAAAAGTATTCATATGTAGTAAAAACCTGAGAAATCCGTCCGTTTTCGTCATTTGTTATCGAATCGACTTAAAGCCCGATCGTCACATTGGCCGCTCTTCTCTCTGAAACGGTTGTACTTATCGTCTTCAAAGTTATTTCGCGTGCTGCGGTATGCGGAGACACTAAAAGCACCATAGTAGAACACAGATGAAGCTTCTAAGTTGATGTAATAGCCAGTAAGAAGTAGTACAATTCAAGTTTTAGGTATCGATTATTGATTTTTTAGCTGGCTTTGGTGCCTTGGACATGAGCTAGGACCTGAAGATTCTGCATCAAAAGGCGGACTAGCAGCCGAGTTGCACGGGACAATGTGAAAAGTGTTCATATGTAGTAAAAACCTGAGAAATCCGTCCGTTTTCGTCATTTGTTATCGAATCGACTTAAAGCCAGATCGTCACATTGGCCGCTCTTCTCTCTGAAACGGTTGTACTTATCGTCTTCAAAGCTATGTCGCGTGCTGCGGTATGCGGAGACACTAAAAGCACCATAGTAGAAGACAGATGAAGCTTCTAAGTCGATGTAATAGCCAGTAAGAAGTAGTACAATTCAAGTTTTAGGTATCGATTATTGACTTCTTAGATGGATTTGGTGCCTTGGACATGAGCTAGGAAGTTAAGATTCTGCATGAAAGGAGGACTAGCAGCCGAGTTGCACGGGACAATATGAAAAGTGTTCATATGTAGTAAAAAAATGAGAAATGCGTCCGTTTTCGTCATTTGTTATCGAATCGCCTTAAAGCCAGATCGTCACTTGGCCGCTCTTCTCTCTGAAACGGCTGTACTTATCGTCTGCAAAGCTATGTCGCGTGCTGCGGTATGCGGAGACACTAAAAGCACCATAGTAGAACACAGTTGAAGCTACTAAGTTGATGTAATTGCCAGTAAGAAGTAGTACAATTCAAGTTTTAGGTATCGATTATTGACTTTTTAGCTGGCTTTGGTGCCTTGGACATGAGCTAGGACCTTAAGATTCTGCATGAAAGGAGGACTAGCAGCCGCGTTGTATGGGAGAATGTGAATAGTGTTCATATGTAGTAAAAACCTGAGAAATCCGTCCGTTATCGTCATTTGTTATCGAATCGACTTAAAGCCAGATCGTCACATTGGCCGCTCTTCTCTCTGAAACGGTTGTACTTATCGCCTGCAAAGCTATGTCGCGTGATGCGGTATGCGGAGACACTAAAAGCACCATAGTAGAACACAGATGAAGCTTCTAAGTTGATGTAATAGCCAGTAAGAAGTAGTACAATTCAAGTTTTAGGTATCGATTATTGACTTTTTAGCTGGCTTTGGTGCCTTGGACATGAGCTAGGACCTTAAGATTCTGCATGAAAGGAGGACTAGCAGCCGCGTTGTACGTGAGAATGTGAAATGTGTTCATATGTAGTAAAATCATGAGAAATACGTCCGTTTTCGTCATTTGTTATCGAATCGACTTATAGCCAGATCGTCACATTGGCTGCTCTTCTCTCTGAAACGGTTGTACTTATCGTCTGGAAAGCTTTGTCGCGTGCTGCGGTATGCAGAGACACTGAAAGCTCCATAGTAGAACACAGATGAAGCTTCTAAGATGATGTAATAGCCAGTAAGAAGTAGTACAATTCAAGTTTTACGTATCGATTATTGACTTTTTAGCTGGCTTTGGTGCCTTGGACATGAGCTAGGACCTTAAGATTCTGCATGAAAGGAGGACTAGCAGCCGAGTTACACGGGAGAATGTGAAAAGTGTTCATATGTAGTAAAAACCTGAGAAATCCGTCCGTTTTCGTCATTTGTTATCGAATCGACTTAAAGCCAGATCGACACATTGGCGGCTCTTCTCTCTGAAACGGTTCTACTTATCGTCTGCAAAGCTATGTCGCGTGCTGCGGTATGCGGAGACACTAACAGCACCATAGTAGAACACAGATGAAGCTTCTAAGTTGATGTAATAGCCAGTAAGAAGTAGTACAATTCAAGTTTTAGGTACTGATTATTTACTTTTTAGCTGGCTTTGGTGCCTTGGACATGAGCTAGGACCTTAAGATTCTGCATGAAAGGAGGACTAGCAGCCGAGTTGCACGGAAGAATGTGAAAAGTGTTCATATGTAGTAAAAACCTGAGAAATCCGTCCGTTTTCGTCATTTGTTATCGAATCGACTTAAAGGCAGATCGTCACATTGGCCGCTCATCTCTCTGAAACGGTTGTACTTATCGTCTGCAAAGCTATGTCGCGTGCTGCGGTATGCGGAGACAATAAAATCACCATAGTAGAACACAGATGAAGCTTCTAAGTCGATGTAATAGCCAGTAAGAAGAAGTACAATTCAAGTTTTAGGTATCGATTATTGACTTCTTAGATGGATTTGGTGCCTTGGACATGAGCTAGGATGTTAAGATTCTGCATGAAAGGAGGACTAGCAGCCGAGTTGCACGGGACAATATGAAAAGTGTTCATATGTAGTAAAAACCTGAGAAATCCGTCCGTTTTGGTCATTTGTTATCGAATCGCCTTAAAGCCAGATCGTCACTTGGCCGCTCTTCTCTCTGAAACGGTTGTACTTATCGTCTGCAAAGCTATGTCGCGTGCTGCGGTATGCGGAGACACTAAAAGCACCATAGTAGAACACAGATGAAGCTTCTAAGTTGATGTAATAGCCAGTAAGAAGTAGTACAATTCAAGTTTTAGGTACTGATTATTGACTTTTTAGCTGGCTTTGGTGCCTTGGACATGAGCTAGGACCTTAAGATTCTGCATGAAAGGAGGACTAGCAGCCGAGTTGCAGGGGAGAATGTGAAAAGTGTTCATATGTAGTAAAAACCTGAGAAATCCGTCCGTTTTCGTCATTTGTTATCGAATCGACTTAAAGCCAATCGTCACATTGGCCGCTCTTCTCTCTGAAACGGTTGTACTTATCGTCTGCAAAGCTATGTCGCGTGCTGCGGTATGCGGAGACACTAAAAGCACCTTAGTAGAACACAGATGAAGCTTCTATGATGATGTAATAGCCAGTAAGAAGTAGTACAATTCAAGTTTTAGGTATCGATTATTGACTTTTTAGCTGGTATTGGTGCCTTGGACATGAGGTAAGACCTTAAGATTCTGCGTGAAAGGAGGACTAGCAGCCGCGTTGAATGGGAGAATGTGAATAGTGTTCATATGTAGTAAAAACCTGAGAAATCCGTCCGTTTTCGTCATTTGTTATCGAATCGACTTAAAGCCAGATCGTCACATTGGCCGCTCTTCTCTCTGAAACGGTTGTCCTTATCGCCTGCAAAGCTATGTCGCGTGATGCGGTATGCGGAGACACTGAAAGCACCATAGTAGAACACAGATGAAGCTTCTAAGTTGATGTAATAGCCAGTAAGAAGTAGTATAATTCAAGTTTTAGGTATCGATTATTGACTTTTTAGCTGGCTTTGGTGCCTTGGACATGAGCTAGGACCTTAAGATTCTGCATGAAAGGAGGACTAGCAGCCGAGTTGCACGGGAGAATGTGAAAAGTGTTCATATGTAGTAAAAACCTGAGAAATCCGTCCGTTTTCGTCACTTGTTATCGAATCGACTTAAAGCCAGATCGTCACATTGGCCGCTCTTCTCTCTGAAGCGGTTGTACTTATCGTCTGCAAAGCTATGTCGTATGCTGCGGTAGGCGGAGACACTGAAACCACCACAGTAGAACACAGATGAAGCTTCTAATTTGATGTAATAGCCAGTAAGAAGTAGTACAATTCAAGTTTTAGGTACTGATTATTGACTTTTTAGCTGGCTTTGGTGCCTTGGACATGAGCTAGGACCTTAAGATTCTGCATGAAAGGAGGACTAGCTGCCGAGTTGCATGGGAGAATGTGAAAAGTGTTCATATGTAGTAAAAACCTGAGAAATCCGTCCGTTTTCGTCATTTGTTATCGAATCGACTTAAAGCCAGATCGTCACATTGGCCGCTCTTCTCTCTGAAACGGTTGTACTTATCGTCTGCAAAGCTATGTCGCGAGCTGCGGTATGCGGAGACTCTAAAAGCACCATAGTAGAACACAGATGAAGCTTCTAAGTTGATGTAATAGCCAGTAAGAAGTAGTACAATTCAAGTTTTAGGTACTGATTATTTACTTTTTAGCTGGCTTTGGAGCCTTGGACATGAGCTAGGACCTTAAGATTCTGCATGAAAGGAGGACTAGCAGCCGCGTTGCACGAGAGAATGTGAAATGTGTTCATATGTAGTAAAAACCTGAGAAATCCGTCCGTTTTCGTCATTTGTTATCGAATCGATTTAAAGCCCGATCGTCACATTGGCCGCTCTTCTCTCTGAAACGGTTGTACTTATCGCCTGCATAGCTATGTCGCGTGATGCGGTATGCGGAGACACTAAAAGCACCATAGTAGAACACAGATGAAGCTTCTAATTTTATGTAATAGCCAGTAAGAAGTAGTACAATTCAAGTTTTAGGTACTGATTATTTACTTTTTAGCTGGCTTTGGTGCCTTGGACATGAGCTAGGACATTAAGATTCTGCATGTTAGAAGGACTAGCAGCCGCGTTGCACGGGAGAATGTGAAATGTGTTCATATGTAGTAAAAACCTGAGAAATCCGTCCGTTTTCGTCACTTGTTATCGAATCGACTTAAAGCCCGATCGTCACATTGGCCGCTCTTCTCTCTGAAGCGGTTGTACTTATCGTCTGCAAAGCTATGTCGTATGCTGCGGTAGGCGGAGACACTGAAACCACCACAGTAGAACACAGATGAAGCTTGTAATTTGATGTAATAGCCAGTAAGAAGTAGTACAATTCAAGTTTTAGGTATCGATTATTGACTTTTTAGCTGGCTTCGATGCCTTGGACATGAGCTAGGACCTTAAGAATCTGCATGAAAGGAGGACTAGCAGCCGAGTTGCAGGGAAGAATGTGAAAAGTGTTCATATGTAGTAAAAACCTGAGAAATCCGTCCGTTTTCGTCATTTGTTATCGAATCGACTTAAAGCCAGATCGTCACATTGGCCGCTCTTCTCTCTGAAACGGTTGTACTTATCGTCTGCAAAGCTATGTCGCGTGCTGCGGTATGCGGAGACTCTAAAAGCACCATAGTAGAACACAGATGAAGCTTCTAAGTTGATGTAATAGCCAGTAAGAAGTAGTACAATTCAAGTTTTAGGTACTGATTATTTACTTTTTAGCTGGCTTTGGATCCTTGGACATGAGCTAGGACCTTAAGATTCTGCATGAAAGGAGGATTAGCAGCCGCGTTGCACGGGAGAATGTGAAATGAGTTCATATGTAGTAAAAACCTGAGAAATCCGTCCGTTTTCGTCATTTGTTATCGAATCGACTTAAAGCCCGATCGTCACATTGGCCGCTCTTCTCTCTGAAACGGTTGTACTTATCGCCTGCATAGCTATGTCGCGTGATGCGGTATGCGGAGACACTAAAAGCACCATAGTAGAACACAGATGAAGCTTCTAAGTTGATGTAATAGCCAGTAAGAAGTAGTGCAATTCAAGTTTTAGGTATCGATTGTTGACTTTTTAGCTGGCTTTGGTGCCTTGGACATGAGCTAGGACCTTAAGATTCTGCATGAAAGGAGGACTAGCGGCCGCGTTGTACGGGAGAATGTGAAATGTGTTCATATGTAGTAAAATCCTGAGAAATCCGTCCGTTTTCGTCATTTGTTATCGAATCGACTTAAAGCCAGATCGTCACATTGGCTGCTCTTCTCTCTGAAACGGTTGTACTTATCGTCTGGAAAGCTTTGTCGCGTGCTGCGGTATGCGGAGACACTGAAAGCACCATAGTAGAACATAGATGAAGCTTCTAAGATGATGTAATAGCCAGTAAGAAGTAGTACAATTCAAGTTTTAGGTATCGATTATTGACTTTTTAGCTGGCTTTGATGCCTTGGACATGAGCTAGGACCTTAAGAATCTGCATGAAAGGAGGACTAGCAGCCGAGTTGCATGAAGAATGTGAAAAGTGTTCATATGTAGTAAAAACCTGAGAAATCCGTCCGTTTTCGTCATTTGTTATCGAATCGACTTAAAGCCAGATCGTCACATTGGCCGCTCTTCTCTCTGAAACGGTTGTACTTATCGTCTGCAAAGCTATGTCGCGAGCTGCGGTATGCGGAGACTCTAAAAGCACCATAGTAGAACACAGATGAAGCTTCTAAGTTGATGTAATAGCCAGTAAGAAGTAGTACAATTCAAGTTTTAGGTATCGATTATTGACTTTTTAGCTGGCTTTGGTGCCTTGGACATGAGCTAGTACCTTAAGATTCTGCATGAAAGGAGGACTAGCAGCCGAGTTGCACGGGAGAATGTGAAATGTGTTCATATGTAGTATAAACCTGAGAAATCCGTCCGTTTTCGTCATTTGTTATCGAATCGACTTAAAGCCCGAACGTCACATTGGACGCTCTTCTCTCTGAAACGGTTGTACTTATAGTCTGCAAAGCTATGTCGCGTGCTGCGGTATGCGGAGACAATAAAATCACCATAGTAGAACATAGATGAAGCTTCTAAGTCGATGTAATAGCCAGTAAGAAGTAGTACAATTCAAGTTTTAGGTACTGATTATTGACTTTTTAGCTGGCTTTGGTGCCTTGGACATGAGCTAGGACCTTAAGATTCTGCATGAAAGGAGGACTAGCTGCCGAGTTGCATGGGAGAATGTGAAAAGTGTTCATATGTAGTAAAAACCTGAGAAATCCGTCCGTTTTCGTCATTTGTTATCGAATCGACTTAAAGCCAGATCGTCACATTGGCCGCTCTTCTCTCTGAAACGGTTGTACTTATCGTGTGCAAAGCTATGTCGCGTGCTGCGGTATGCGCAGACACTAAAAGCACCATAGTATAAAACAGATGAAGCTTCTAAGTTGATGTAATAGCCAGTAAGAAGTAGTACAATTCAAGTTTTAGGTATCGATTATTGACTTTTTAGCTGGCTTTGGTGCCTTGGACATGAGCTAGGACCTTAAGATTCTGCATGAAAGGAGGACTAGCAGCCGAGTTTCACGGGAGAATGTGAAAAGTGTTCATATGTAGTAAAAACCTGAGAAATCCGTCCGTTTTCGTCATTTGTTATCGAATCGACTTAAAGCCAGATCGTCACGTTGGCCGCTCTTCTCCCTGAAACGGTTGTACTTATCGTCTGCAAAGCTATGTCGCGTACTGCGGTAATCGGAGACAATAAAATCACCATTGTAGAACACAGATGAAGCTTCTAAGTCGATGTAATAGCCAGTAAGAAGTAGTACAATTCAAGTTTTAGGTATCGATTATTGACTTTTTAGCTGGCTTTGGTGCCTTGGACATGAGCTAGGACTTTAAGATTCTGCATGAAAGGAGGACTAGCAGCCGAGTTGCACGGGAGAATGTGAAAAGTGTTCATATGTAGTAAAAACCTGAGAAATCCGTCCGTTTTCGTCATTTGTTATCGAATCTACTTAAAGCCAGATCGTCACATTGGCCGCTCTTCTCTCTGAAACGGTTGTTCTTATCGTCTGCAAAGCTATGTCGCGTGCTGCGGTATGCGGAGACACTAAAAGCACCATAGTAGAACACAGATGAAGCTTCTATGATGATGTAATAGCCAGTAAGAAGTAGTACAATTCAAGTTTTAGGTATCGATTATTGACTTTTTAGCTGGCTTTGGTGCCTTGGACATGAGCTAGGACCTTAAGATTCTGCATGAAAGGAGGACTAGCAGCCGCGTTGGATAGGAGAATGTGAAAAGTGTTCATATGTAGTAAAAACCTGAGAAATCCGTCCGTTGTCGTCATTTGTTATCGAATCGACTTAAAGCCAGATCGTCACATTGGCTGCTCTTCTCTCTGAAACGGTTGTACTTATCGTCTGGAAAGCTTTGTCGCGTGCTGCGGAATTCGGAGACACTAAAAGCACCATAGCAGAACACAGATGAAGCTTCTAAGTTGATGTAATAGCCAGTAAGAAGTAGTAAATTCAAGTTTTAGGTATCGATTATTGACTTTTTAGCTGGCTTTGGTGCCTTGGACATGAGCTATGACCTTAAGATTCTGCATGAAAGGAGGACTAGCAGCCGAGTTGCACGGGAGAATGTGAAAAGTGTTCATATGTAGTAAAAACCTGAGAAATCCGTCCGTTTTCGTCATTTGTTATCGAATCGACTTAAAGCCAGATCGTCACATTGGCCGCTCTTCTCTCTGAAACGGTTGTACTTATCGTCTTCAAAGCTATGTCGCGTGCTGCGGTATGCGGAGACACTAAAAGCACCATAGTAGAACACAGATGAAGCTTCTAAGTTGATGTAATAGCCAGTAAGAAGTAGTACAATTCAAGTTTTAGGTACTGATTATTTACTTTTTAGCTGCCTTTGGTGCCTTGTACATGAGCTATTACCTTAAGATTCTGCATGAAAGGAGGACTAGCAGCCGCGTTGCACGGGAGAATGTGAAATGTGTTCATATGTAGTAAAAACTTGAGATATCCGTCTGTTTCCGTCATTTTTTATCGAATCGACTTAAGGCCAGATCGTCACATTGGCCGCTCTTCTCTCTGAAACGGTTGTACTTATCGCCTGTTAAGCTATGTCGCGTGCTGCGGTATGCGGGGACACTAAAATCACTATAGTAGAACACAGATGAAGCTTCTAAGTTGATGTAATAGCCAGTAAGAAGTAGTACAATTCAAGTTTTAGGTACCGATTATTTACTTTTTAGCTGGCTTTGGTGCCTTGGAGATGAGCTAGGGCCTTAAGATTCTTCATTAAAGGAGGACTAGCAGCCGAGTTGAACGGGAGAATGTGTAAAGTTGTTCATATGTAGTAAAAACCTGAGAAATCCGTTGGTTTTCGTCATTTGTTATCGAATCGACTTAAAGCCCGATCGTCACATTGGCCGCTCTTCTCTCTGAAACGTTTGTACTTATCGTCTGCAAAGCTACGTCGCGTGCTGCGGTATGCGGAGACAATAAAATCACCATAGTAGAACACAGATGAAGCTTCTAAGTCGATGTAATAGCCAGTAAGAAGTAGTACAATTCAAGTTTTAGGTATCGATTATTGACTTCTTAGATGGATTTGGTGCCTTGGACATGAGCTAGGACCTTAAGATTCTGCATGAAAGGAGGACTAGCAGCCGAGTTGCACGGGACAATATGAAAAGTGTTCATATGTAGTAAAAACCTGAGAAATCCGTCCGTTTTCGTCATTTGTTATCGAATCGCCTTAAAGCTAGATCGTCACTTGGCCGCTCTTCTCTCTGAAACGGCTGTACTTATCGTCTGCAAAGCTATGTGGCGTGCTGCGGTATGCGGAGACGCTAAAAGCACCATAGTAGAACACAGATGAAGCTTCTAAGTTGATGTAATAGCCAGTAAGAAGTAGTACAATTCAAGTTTTAGGTACTGATTATTGACTTTTTAGCTGGCTTTGGTGCCTTGGACACGAGCTAGGACCTTAAGATTCTGCATGAAAGGAGGACTAGCAGCCGAGTTGCACGGGAGAATGTGAAAAGTGTTCATATGTAGTAAAAACCTGAGAAATCCGTCCGTTTTCGTCATTTGTTATCGAATCGACTTAAAGCCAGATCGTCACATTGGCCGCTCTTCTCTCTGAAACGGTTCTACTTATCGTCTTCAAAGCTATGTCGCGTGCTGCGGTATGCGGAGACACTAAAAGCACCATAGTAGAACACAGATGAAGCTTCTAAGTTGATGTAATAGCCAGTAAGAAGTAGTACAATTCAAGTTTTAGGTATCGATTATTGACTTCTTAGCTGGCTTTGGTGCCTTGTACATGAGCTAGGACCTTAAGATTCTGCATGAAAGGAGGACTAGCAGCCGAGTTGCACGGGAGAATGTGAAAAGTGTTCATATGTAGTAAAAACCTGAGAAATCCGTCCGTTTTCGTCATTTGTTATCGAATCGACTTAAAGCCAGATCGTCACTTGGCCGCTCTTCTCTCTGAAACGGTTCTACTTACCGTCTGCAAAGCTATGTCGCGTGCTGCGGTATGCGCAGACACTAAAAGCACCATAGTATAAAACAGATGAAGCTTCTAAGTTGATGTAATAGCCAGTAAGAAGTAGTACAACTCAAGTTTTAGTTATCAATTATTGACTTTTTAGCTGGCTTTGATGCCTTGGACATGAGCTAGGACCTTAAGATTCTGCATGAAAGGAGGAGTAGCAGCCGCGTTGCACGGGAGAATGTGAAATGTGTTCATATGTAGTAGAAACCTGAGAAATCCGTCCGTTTTCGTCATTTGTTATCGAATCGCCTTAAAGCCCGATCGTCACATTGGCCGCTCTTCTCTCTGAAACGTTTGTACTTATCGTCTGCAAAGCTACGTCGCGTGCTGCGGTATGCGGAAACAATAAAATCACCATAGTAGAACACAGATGAAGCTTCTAAGTCGATGTAATAGCCAGTAAGAAGTAGTACAATTCAAGTTTTAGGTATCGATTGTTGACTTCTTAGATGGATTTGGTGCCTTGGACATGAGCTAGGACCTTAAGATTCTGCATGAAAGGAGGACTAGCAGCCGAGTTGCACGGGACAATATGAAAAGTGTTCATATGTAGTAAAAACCTGAGAAATCCGTCCGTTTTCGTCATTTGTTATCGAATCGCCTTAAAGCTAGATCGTCACTTGGAGGCTCTTCTCTCTGAAACGGCTGTACGTATCGTCTGCAAAGCTATGTGGCGTGCTGCGGTATGCGGAGACACTAAAAGCACCATAGTAGAACACAGATTAAGCTTCTAAGTTGATGTAATAGCCAGTAAGAAGTAGTACAATTCAAGTTTTAGGTACTGATTATTGACTTTTTAGCTGGCTTTGGTGCCTTGGACACGAGCTAGGACCTTAAGATTCTGCATGAAAGGAGGACTAGCAGCCGCCTTGGATGGGAGAATGTGAAAAGTGTTCATATGTAGTAAAAACCTGAGAAATCCGTCCGTTTTCGTCATTTGTTATCGAATCGGCTTAAAGCCAGATCGTCACATTGGCCGGTCTTCTCTCTGAAACGGTTGTACTTATCGCCTGCAAAGCTATGTCGCGTGATTCGGTATGCGGAGACACTAAAAGCACCATAGTAGAACACAGATGAAGCTTCTATGATGATGTAATAGCCAGTAAGAAGTAGTACAATTAAAGTTTTAGGTATCGATTATTGACTTTTTAGCTGGCTTTGGTGCCTTGGACATGAGCTAGGACCTTAAGATTCTGCATGAAAGGAGGACTAGCAGCCGCGTTGGATGGGAGAATGTGAAAAGTGTTCATATGTATTAAAAACCTGAGAAATCCGTCCGTTTTCGTCATTTGTTATCGAATCGACTTAAAGCCAGATCGTCACATTGGCCGCTCTTCTCTCTGAAACGGTTGTACTTATCGTCTGCAAAGCTATGTCGTATGCTGCGGTAGGCGGAGACACTGAAACCACCACAGTAGAACACAGATGAAGCTTCTAATTTGATGTAATAGCCAGTAAGAAATAGTACAATTCAAGTTTTAGGTATCGATTATTGACATTTTAGCTGGCTTTGATGCCTTGGACATGAGCTAGGACCTTAAGAATCTGCATGAAAGGAGGACTAGCAGCCGAGTTGCAGGGAAGAATGTGAAAAGTGTTCATATGTAGTAAAAACCTGAGAAATCCGTCCGTTTTCGTCATTTGTTATCGAATCGACTTAAAGCCAGATCGTCACATTGGCCGCTCTTCTCTCTGAAACGGTTGTACTTATCGTCTTCAAAGCTATGTCGCGTGCTGCGGTATGCGGAGACTCTAAAAGCACCATAGTAGAACACAGATGAAGCTTCTAAGTTGATGTAATAGCCAGTAAGAAGTAGTACAATTCAAGTTTTAGGTACTGATTATTTACTTTTTAGCTGGCTTTGGTGCCTTGGACATGAGCTAGGACATTAAGATTCTGCATGAAAGGAGGACTAGCAGCCGCGTTGCACGGGAGAATGTGAAATGTGTTCATATGTAGTAAAAACCTGAGAAATCGGTCCGTTTTCGTCATTTGTTATCGAATCGACTTAAAGCCCGATCGTCACATTGGCCGCTCTTCTCTCTGAAACGTTTGTACTTATCGTCTGCAAAGCTACTTCGCGTGCTGTGGTATGCGGAGACAATAAAATCACCATAGTAGAACACAGATGAAGCTTCTAAGTCGATGTAATAGCCAGTAAGAAGTAGTACAATTCAAGTTTTAGGTATCGATTATTGAATTCTTAGATGGATTTGGTGCCTTGGAGATGAGCTAGGACCTTAAGATTCTGCATGAAAGGAGGACTAGCAGCCGAGTTGCACGGGACAATATGAAAAGTGTTCATATGTAGTAAAAACCTGAGAAATCCGCCCGTTTTCGTCATTTGTTATCGAATCGCCTTAAAGCTAGATCGTCACTTGGAGGCTCTTCTCTCTGAAACGGCTGTACTTATCGTCTGCAAAGCTATGTCGCGTGCGGCGGTATGCGGAGACACTAAAAGCACCATAGTAGAACACAGATAAAGCTTCTAAGTTGATGTAATAGCCAGTAAGAAGTAGTACATTTAAAGTTTTAGGTATCGATTATTCACTTTTTAGCTAGCTTTGGTGCTTGGACATGAGCTAGGACCTTAAGATTCTGCATGAAAGGAGGACTAGCAGCCGCGTTGGATGGGAGAATGTGAAAAGTGTTCATATGTAGTAAAAACCTGAGAAATCCGTCCGTTTTCGTCATTTGTTATCGAATCGCCTTAAAGCCAGATCGTCACTTGGCCGCTCTTCTCTCTGAAACGGCTGTACTTATCGTCTGCAAAGCTAAGTCGCGTGCTGCGGTATGCGGAGACTCTAAAAGCACCATAGTAGAACACAGATGAAGCTTCTAAGTTGATGTAATAGCCAGTAAGAAGTAGTACAATTCAAGTTTTAGATATGGATTATTGACTTTTTAGCTGGCTTTGGTGCCTTGGACATGAGCTAGGACCTTAAGATTCTGCATGAAAGGAGGACTAGCAGCCGAGTTGCACGGGAGAATCTGAAAAGTGTTCATATGTAGTAAAAACCTGAGAAATCCGTCCGTTTTCGTCATTTGTTATCGAATCGACTTAAAGCCAGATCGTCACATTGGCCGCTCTTCTCTCTGAAACGGTTGTACTTATCGTCTGCAAAGCTATGTCGCGTGCTGCGGTATGCGCAGACACTAAATTAAGCACCATAGTATAAAACAGATGAAGCTTCTAAGTTGATGTAATAGCCAGTAAGAAGTAGTACAACTGAAGTTTTAGGTATCGATTATTGACTTTTTAGCTGGCTTTGGTGCCTTGGACATGAGCTAGGACCTTAAGATTCTGCATGATAGGAGGACTAGCAGCCGCGTTGCACGGGAGAATGTGAAATGTGTTCATTTGTAGTAGAAACATGAGAAATCCGTCCGTTTTCGTCATTTGTTATCGAATCGACTTAAAGCCCGATCGTCACATTGGCCGCTCTTCTCTCTGAAACGGTTGTACTTATCGTCTGCAAAGCTATGTCGCGTACTGCGGTATGCGGAGACACTAAAAGCACCATAGTAGAACACAGATGAAGCTTCTAAGTTGATGTAATAGCCAGTAAGAAGTAGTACAATTCAAGTTTTAGGTATCGATTATTGACTTCTTAGCTGGCTTTGGTGCCTTGGACATGAGCTAGGACCTTAAGATTCTGCATGAAAGGAGGACTAGCAGCCGCGTTGCACGGGGGAATGTGAAATGTGTTCATATGTAGTAGAAACCTGAGAAATCCGTCCGTTTTCGTCATTTGTTTTCGAATCGACTTAAAGCCCGATCGTCACATTGGCCGCTCTTCTCTCTGAAACGGTTGTACTTATCGTCTGCAAAGCTAAGTCGCGTGCTGCGGTATGCGGATACAATAAAATCACCATAGTAGAACACAGATGAAGCTTCTAAGTCGATGTAATAGCCAGTAAGAAGTAGTACAATTCAAGTTTTAGGTATCGATTATTGACTTCTTAGATGGATTTGGTGCCTTGGACATGAGCTACGACCTTAAGATTCTGCATGAAAGGAGGACTAGCAGCCGAGTTGCACGGGACAATATGAAAAGTGTTCATATGTAGTAAAAACCTGAGAAATCCGTCCGTTTTCGTCATTTGTTATCGAATCGCATTAAAGCCAGATCGTCACTTGGCCGCTCTTCTCTCTGAAACGGCTGTACTTATCGTCTGCAAAGCTATGTCGCGTGCTGCGGTACGCGGTGACACTAAAAGCACCATAGTAGAACACAGTTGAAGCTTCTAAGTTGATGTAATAGCCAGTAAGAAGTAGTACAATTCAAGTTTTAGGTATCGATTATTGACTTTTTAGCTGGCTTTGGTGCCTTGGACATGACCTAGGACCTTAAGATTCTGCATGAAAGGAGGACTAGCATCCGAGTTGCACGGGAGAATGTGAAAAGTGTTCATATGTAGTAAAAACCTGAGAAATCCGTCCGTTTTCGTCATTTGTTATCGAATCGACTTAAAGCCAGATCGTCACATTGGCCGCTCTTCTCTCTGAAACGATTGTACTTATCGTCTGCAAAGCTAAGTCGCGTGCTGCGGTATGCGGAGACTCTAAAAGCACCATAGTAGAACACAGATGAAGCTTCTAAGTTGATGTAATAGCCAGTAAGAAGTAGTACAATTCAAGTTTTAGATATGGATTATTGACTTTTTAGCTGGCTTTGGTGCCTTGGACATGAGCTAGGACCTTAAGATTCTGCATGAAAGGAGGACTAGCAGCCGAGTTGCACGGGAGAATCTGAAAAGTGTTCATATGTAGTAAAAACCTGAGAAATCCGTCCGTTTTCGTCATTTGTTATCGAATCGACTTAAAGCCAGATCGTCACATTGGCCGCTCTTCTCTCTGAAACGGTTGTACTTATCGTCTGCAAAGCTATGTCGCGTGCTGCGGTATGCGCAGACACTAAATTAAGCACCATAGTATAAAACAGATGAAGCTTCTAAGTTGATGTAATAGCCAGTAAGAAGTAGTACAACTGAAGTTTTAGGTATCGATTATTGACTTTTTAGCTGGCTTTGGTGCCTTGGACATGAGCTAGGACCTTAAGATTCTGCATGATAGGAGGACTAGCAGCCGCGTTGCACGGGAGAATGTGAAATGTGTTCATTTGTAGTAGAAACATGAGAAATCCGTCCGTTTTCGTCATTTGTTATCGAATCGACTTAAAGCCCGATCGTCACATTGGCCGCTCTTCTCTCTGAAACGGTTGTACTTATCGTCTGCAAAGCTATGTCGCGTACTGCGGTATGCGGAGACACTAAAAGCACCATAGTAGAACACAGATGAAGCTTCTAAGTTGATGTAATAGCCAGTAAGAAGTAGTACAATTCAAGTTTTAGGTATCGATTATTGACTTCTTAGCTGGCTTTGGTGCCTTGGACATGAGCTAGGACCTTAAGATTCTGCATGAAAGGAGGACTAGCAGCCGCGTTGCACGGGGGAATGTGAAATGTGTTCATATGTAGTAGAAACCTGAGAAATCCGTCCGTTTTCGTCATTTGTTTTCGAATCGACTTAAAGCCCGATCGTCACATTGGCCGCTCTTCTCTCTGGAACGGTTGTACTTATCGTCTGCAAAGCTAAGTCGCGTGCTGCGGTATGCGGATACAATAAAATCACCATAGTAGAACACAGATGAAGCTTCTAAGTCGATGTAATAGCCAGTAAGAAGTAGTACAATTCAAGTTTTAGGTATCGATTATTGACTTCTTAGATGGATTTGGTGCCTTGGACATGAGCTACGACCTTAAGATTCTGCATGAAAGGAGGACTAGCAGCCGAGTTGCACGGGACAATATGAAAAGTGTTCATATGTAGTAAAAACCTGAGAAATCCGTCCGTTTTCGTCATTTGTTATCGAATCGCCTTAAAGCCAGATCGTCACTTGGCCGCTCTTCTCTCTGAAACGGCTGTACTTATGGTCTGCAAAGCTATGTGGCGTGCTGCGGTATGCGGAGACACTAAAAGCACCATAGTAGAACACAGATGAAGCTTCTAAGTTGATGTAATAGCCAGTAAGAAGTAGTACAATTCAAGTTTTAGGTACTGATTATTGACTTTTTAGCTGGCTTTGGTGCCTTGGACATGAGCTAGGACCTTAAGATTCTGCATGAAAGGAGGACTAGCAGCCGAGTTGCACGGGAGAATGTGAAAAGTGTTCATATGTAGTAAAAACCTGAGAAATCCGTCCGTTTTCGTCATTTGTTATCGAATCGACTTAAAGCCAGATCGTCACATTGGCCGCTCTTTTCTCCGTAACGGTTGTACTTATCGTCTTCAAAGCTATGTCGCGTGCTGCGGTATGCGGAGACACTAAAAGCACCATAGTAGAACACAGATGAAGCTTCTAAGTTGATGTAAGAGCCAGTAAGAAGTAGTACAATTCAAGTTGTAGGTATCGATTATTGACTTTTTAGCTGGCTTTGGTGCCTTGGACATGAGCTAGGACCTTAAGATTCTGCATGAAAGGAGGACTAGTAGCCGCGTTGCACGGGAGAATGTGAAATGTGTTCATATGTAGTGGAAACCTGAGAAATCCGTACGTTTTCGTCATTTGTTATCGAATCGACTTAAAGCCCGATCGTCACATTGACCGCTCTTCTCTCTGAAACGGTTGTACTTATCGTCTGCAAAGCTAAGTCGCGTGCTGCGGTATGCGGAGACAATAAAATCACCATAGTAGAACACAGATGGAGCTTCTATGATGATGTAATAGCCAGTAAGTAGTAGTACAATTAAAGTTTTAGGTATCGATTATTGACTTTTTAGCTGGCTTTGGTGCCTTGGACATGAGCTAGGACCTTAAGATTCTGCATGAAAGGAGGACTAGCAGCCGCGTTGGATGGAAGAATGTGAAAAGTGTTCATATGAAGTAAAAGCCTGAGAAATCCGTCCGTTTTCGTCATTTGTTATCGAATCGACTTAAAGCCAGATCGTCACATTGGCCGCTCTTCTCTCTGAAACGGTTGTACTTATCGTCTGGAAAGCTTTGTCGCGTGCTGCGGTATGCGGAGACACTAAAAGCACCATAGTAGAACACAGATGAAGCTTCTAAGTTGATGTAATAGCCAGTAAGAAGTAGTAAATTCAAGTTTTAGGTATCGATTATTGACTTTTTAGCTGGCTTTGGTGCCTTGGACATGAGCTATGACCTTAAGATTCTGCATGAAAGGAGGACTAGCAGCCGAGTTGCACGGGAGAATGTGAAAAGTGTTCATATGTAGTAAAAACCTGAGAAATCCGTCCGTTTTCGTCATTTGTTATCGAATCGACTTAAAGCCAGATCGTCACATTGGCCGCTCTTCTCTCTGAAACGGTTGTACTTATCGTCTTCAAAGCTATGTCGCGTGCTGCGGTATGCGGAGACACTAAAAGCACCATAGTAGAACACAGATGAAGCTTCTAAGTTGATGTAATAGCCAGTAAGAAGTAGTACAATTCAAGTTTTAGGTACTGATTATTTACTTTTTAGCTGCCTCTGGTGCCTTGTACATGAGCTATTACCTTAAGATTCTGCATGAAAGGAGGACTAGCAGCCGCGTTGCACGGGAGAATGTGAAATGTGTTCATATGTAGTAAAAATTTGAGATATCCGTCTGTTTCCGTCATTTTTTATCGAATCGACTTAAAGAGCGATCGTCACATTGGCCGCTCTTCGCTCTGAAACGGTTGTACTTATCCTCTGCAAAGCTATGTCGCGTGCTGCGGTATGCGGAGACACTAAAAGCACCATAGTAGAACACAGATGAAGCTTCTATGATGATGTAATAGCCAGTATGAAGTAGTACAATTCAAGTTTTAGGTATCGATTATTGACTATTTAGCTGGCTTTGGTGCCTTGGACATGAGCTAGGACCTTAAGATTCTGCATGAAAGGAGGACTAGCAGCCGAGTTGCACGGGAGAATGTGAAAAGTGTTCATATGTAGTAAAAACCTGAGAAATCCGTCCGTTTTCGTCATTTGTTATCGAAACGACTTAAAGCCCGATCGTCACATTGGCCGCTCTTCTCTCTGAAACGTTTGTACTTATCGTCTGCAAAGCTACGTCGCGTGCTGCGGTATGCGGAGACAATAAAATCACCATAGTAGAACACAGATGAAGCTTCTAAGTCGATGTAATAGCCAGTAAGAAGTAGTACAATTCAAGTTTTAGGTATCGATTATTGACTTCTTAGATGGATTTGGTGCCTTGGACATGAGCTAGGACCTTAAGATTCTGCATGATAGGAGGACTAGCAGCCGAGTTGCACGGGACAATATGAAAAGTGTTCATATGTAGTAAAAACCTGAGAAATCCGTCCGTTTTCGTCATTTGTTATCGAATCGCCTTAAAGCTAGATCGTCACTTGGCCGCTCTTCTCTCTGAAACGGCTGTACTTATCGTCTGCAAAGCTATGTGGCGTGCTGCGGTATGCGGAGACACTAAAAGCACCATAGTAGAACACAGATTAAGCTTCTAAGTTGATGTAATAGCCAGTAAGAAGTAGTACAATTCAAGTTTTAGGTACTGATTATTGACTTTTTAGCTGGCTTTGGTGCCTTGGACACGAGCTAGGACCTTAAGATTCTGCATGAAAGGAGGACTAGCAGCCGAGTTGCACGGGAGAATGTGAAAAGTGTTCATATGTAGTAAAAACCTGAGAAATCCGTCCGTTTTCGTCATTTGTTATCGAATCGACTTAAAGCCAGATCGTCACATTGGCCGCTCTTCTCTCTGAAACGGTTCTACTTATCGTCTTCAAAGCTATGTCGCGTGCTGCGGTATGCGCAGACACTAAAAGCACCATAGTATAAAACAGATGAAGCTTCTAAGTTGATGTAATAGCCAGTAAGAAGTAGTACAACTCAAGTTTTAGGTATCAATTATTGACTTTTTAGCTGGCTTTGATGCCTTGGACATGAGCTAGGACCTTAAGATTCTGCATGAAAGGAGGAGTAGCAGCCGCGTTGCACGGGAGAATGTGAAATGTGTTCATATGTAGTAGAAACCTGAGAAATCCGTCCGTTTTCGTCATTTGTTATCGAATCGCCTTCAAGCCCGATCGTCACATTGGCCGCTCTTCTCTCTGAAACGTTTGTACTTATCGTCTGCAAAGCTACGTCGCGTGCTGCGGTATGCGGAAACAATAAAATCACCATAGTAGAACACAGATGAAGCCTCTATGATGATGTAATAGCCAGTAAGAAGTAGTACAATTAAAGTTTTAGGTATCGATTATTGACTTTTTAGCTGGCTTTGGTGCCTTGGACATGAGCTAGGACCTTAAGATTCTGCATGAAAGGAGGACTAGCAGCCGCGTTGCACGGGAGAATGTGAAATGTGTTCATATGTAGTAAAAACCTGAGAAATCGGTCCGTTTTCGTCATTTGTTATCGAATCGACTTAAAGCCCGATCGTCACATTGGCCGCTCTTCTCTCTGAAACGTTTGTACTTATCGTCTGCAAAGCTACTTCGCGTGCTGTGGTATGCGGAGACAATAAAATCACCATAGTAGAACACAGATGAAGCTTCTAAGTTGATGTAATAGCCAGTAAGAAGTAGTACAATTCAAGTTTTAGGTATCGATTATTGACTTTTTAGCTGGCTTTGGTGCCTTGGACATGACCTAGGACCTTAAGATTCTGCATGAAAGGAGGACTAGCATCCGAGTTGCACGGGAGAATGTGAAAAGTGTTCATATGTAGTAAAAACCTGAGAAATCCGTCCGTTTTCGTCATTTGTTATCGAATCGACTTAAAGCCAGATCGTCACATTGGCCGCTCTTCTCTCTGAAACGATTGTACTTATCGTCTGCAAAGCTATGTCGCGTGCTGCGGTATGCGGAGACTCTAAAAGCACCATAGTAGAACACAGATGAAGCTTCTAAGTTGATGTAATAGCCAGTAAGAAGTAGTACAATTCAAGTTTTAGATATGGATTATTGACTTTTTAGCTGGCTTTGGTGCCTTGGACATGAGCTAGGACCTTAAGATTCTGCATGAAAGGAGGACTAGCAGCCGAGTTGCACGGGAGAATCTGAAAAGTGTTCATATGTAGTAAAAACCTGAGAAATCCGTCCGTTTTCGTCATTTGTTATCGAATCGACTTAAAGCCAGATCGTCACATTGGCCGCTCTTCTCTCTGAAACGGTTGTACTTATCGTCTGCAAAGCTATGTCGCGTGCTGCGGTATGCGCAGACACTAAATTAAGCACCATAGTATAAAACAGATGAAGCTTCTAAGTTGATGTAATAGCCAGTAAGAAGTAGTACAACTGAAGTTTTAGGTATCGATTATTGACTTTTTAGCTGGCTTTGGTGCCTTGGACATGAGCTAGGACCTTAAGATTCTGCATGAAAGGAGGACTAGTAGCCGCGTTGCACGGGAGAATGTGAAATGTGTTCATATGTAGTGGAAACCTGAGAAATCCGTACGTTTTCGTCATTTGTTATCGAATCGACTTAAAGCCCGATCGTCACATTGACCGCTCTTCTCTCTGAAACGGTTGTACTTATCGTCTGCAAAGCTAAGTCGCGTGCTGCGGTATGCGGAGACAATAAAATCACCATAGTAGAACACAGATGGAGCTTCTATGATGATGTAATAGCCAGTAAGTAGTAGTACAATTAAAGTTTTAGGTATCGATTATTGACTTTTTAGCTGGCTTTGGTGCCTTGGACATGAGCTAGGACCTTAAGATTCTGCATGAAAGGAGGACTAGCAGCCGCGTTGGATGGAAGAATGTGAAAAGTGTTCATATGTAGTAAAAACCTGAGAAATCCGTCCGTTTTCGTCATTTGTTATCGAATCGACTTAAAGCCAGATCGTCACATTGGCCGCTCTTCTCTCTGAAACGGTTGTACTTATCGCCTGCAAAGCTATGTCGCGTGATGCGGTATGCGGAGACACTAAAAGCACCATAGTAGAACACAGATGAAGCTTCTAAGTTGATGTAATAGCCAGTAAGAAGTAGTACAATTCAAGTTTTAGGTATCGATTATTGACTTTTTAGCTGGCTTTGGTGCCTTGGACATGACCTAGGACCTTAAGATTCTGCATGAAAGGAGGACTAGCAGCCGAGTTGCACGGGAGAATGTGAAAAGTGTTCATATGTAGTAAAAACCTGAGAAATCCGTCCGTTTTCGTCATTTGTTATCGAATCGACTTAAAGCCAGATCGTCACATTGGCCGCTCTTCTCTCTGAAACGGTTGTACTCATCGTCTGCAAAGCTATGTCGTATGCTGCGGTAGGCGGAGACACTGAAACCACCACAGTAGAACACAGATGAAGCTTCTAATTTGATGTAATAGCCAGTAAGAAATAGTACAATTCAAGTTTTAGGTATCGATTATTGACTTTTTAGCAGGCTTTGATGCCTTGGACATGGGCTAGGACCTTAAGAATCTGCATGAAAGGAGGACTAACAGCCGAGTTGCAATGAAGAATGTGAAAAGTGTTCATATGTAGTAAAAACCTGAGAAATCCGTCCGTTTTCGTCATTTGTTATCGAATCGACTTAAAGCCAGATCGTCACATTGGCCGCTCTTCTCTCTGAAACGGTTATACTTATCGTCTGCAAAGCTATGTCGCGTGCTGCGGTATGCGGAGACTCTAAAAGCTCCATAGCAGAACACAGATGAAGCTTCTAAGTTGATGTAATAGCCAGTAAGATGTAGTACAATTCAAGTTTTAGGTACTGATTATTTACTTTTTAGCTGGCTTTGGTGCCTTGGACATGAGCTAGGACATTAAGATTCTGCATGGAAGGAGGACTAGCAGCCGCGTTGCACGGGAGATTGTGAAATGTGTTCATATGTAGTAAAAACCTGAGAAATCCGTCCGTTTTCGTCATTTGTTATCGAATCGACTTAAAGCCAGATCGTCACATTGGCCGCTCTTCTCTCTGAAACGGTTGTACTTATCGTCTGCAAAGCTATGTCGCGTGCTGCGGTATGCGGAGACTCTAAAAGCACCATAGCAGAACACAGATGAAGCTTCTAAGTTGATGTAATAGCCAGTAAGAAGTAGTACAATTCAAGTTTTAGGTACTGATTATTTACTTTTTAGCTGGCTTTGGTGCCTTGGACATGAGCTAGGACCTTAAGATTCTGCTTTAAAGGAGGACTAGCAGCTGAGTTGCACGGGAGAATGTGAAAAGTATTCATATGTAGTAAAAACCCGAGATATCCGTCCGTTTTCGTCATTTGTTATCGAATCGACTTAAAGCCAGATCGTCACATTGGCCGCTCTTCTCTCCGTAACGGTTGTACTTATCGTCTTCAAAGCTATGTCGCGTGCTGCGGTATGCGGAGACTCTAAAAGCACCATAGTAGAACACAGATGAAGCTTCTAAGTTGATGTAAGAGCCAGTAAGAAGTAGTACAATTCAAGTTTTAGGTATCGATTATTGACTTTTTAGCTGGCTTTGGTGCCTTGGACATGAGCTAGGACCTTAAGATTCTGCATGAAAAGAGGACTAGTAGCCGCGTTGCACGGGAGAATGTGAAATGTGTTCATATGTAGTAGAAACCTGAGAAATCCGTCCGTTTTCGTCATTTGTTATCGAATCGACTTAAAGCCCGATCGACACATTGGCCGCTCTTCTCTCTGAAACGGTTGTACTTATCGTCTGCAAAGCTATGTCGTGTGCTGCGGTATGTGGAGACAATAAAATCACCATAGTAGAACACAGATGAAGTTTTAAGTCGATGTAATAGCCAGTAAGAAGTAGTACAATACAAGTTTTAGGTATCGATTATTGACTTTTTAGCTGGCTTTGGTGCCTTGGACATGAGCTATGACCTTAAGATTCTGCATGAAAGGAGGACTAGCAGCCGAGTTGCACGGGCGAATGTGAAAAGTGTTCATATGTAGTAAAAACCTGAGAAATCCGTCCGTTTTCGTCATTTGTGATCGAATCGACTTAAAGCCAGATCGTCACATTGGCCGCTCTTCTCTCTGGAACGGTTGTACTTATCGTCTGCAAAGCTATGTCGCGTGCTGCGGTATGCGGAGACACTAAAAGCACCATAGTAGAACACAGATGAAGCTTCTAAGTTGATGTAATAGCCAGTAAGAAGTAGTACAATTCAAGTTTTAGGTATCGATTATTGACTTTTTAGCTGGCTTTGGTGCCTTGGACATGACCTAGGACCTTAAGATTCTGCATGAAAGGAGGACTAGCAGCCGAGTTGCACGGGAGAATGTGAAAAGTGTTCATATGTAGTAAAAACCTGAGAAATCCGTCCGTTTTCGTCATTTGTTATCGAATCGACTTAAAGCCAGATCGTCACATTGGCCGCTCTTCTCTCTGAAACGGTTGTACTCATCGTCTGCAAAGCTATGTCGTATGCTGCGGTAGGCGGAGACACTGAAACCACCACAGTAGAACACAGATGAAGCTTCTAATTTGATGTAATAGCCAGTAAGAAATAGTACAATTCAAGTTTTAGGTATCGATTATTGACTTTTTAGCAGGCTTTGATGCCTTGGACATGGGCTAGGACCTTAAGAATCTGCATGAAAGGAGGACTAACAGCCGAGTTGCAGGGAAGAATGTGAAAAGTGTTCATATGTAGTAAAAACCTGAGAAATCCGTCCGTTTTCGTCATTTGTTATCGAATCGACTTAAAGCCAGATCGTCACATTGGCCGCTCTTCTCTCTGAAACGGTTGTACTTATCGTCTGCAAAGCTATGTCGCGTGCTGCGGTATGCGGAGACTCTAAAAGCACCATAGCAGAACACAGATGAAGCTTCTAAGTTGATGTAATAGCCAGTAAGAAGTAGTACAATTCAAGTTTTAGGTACTGATTATTTACTTTTTAGCTGGCTTTGGTGCCTTGGACATGAGCTAGGACCTTAAGATTCTGCTTTAAAGGAGGACTAGCAGCTGAGTTGCACGGGAGAATGTGAAAAGTATTCATATGTAGTAAAAACCCGAGATATCCGTCCGTTTTCGTCATTTGTTATCGAATCGACTTAAAGCCAGATCGTCACATTGGCCGCTCTTCTCTCCGTAACGGTTGTACTTATCGTCTTCAAAGCTATGTCGCGTGCTGCGGTATGCGGAGACTCTAAAAGCACCATAGTAGAACACAGATGAAGCTTCTAAGTTGATGTAAGAGCCAGTAAGAAGTAGTACAATTCAAGTTTTAGGTATCGATTATTGACTTTTTAGCTGGCTTTGGTGCCTTGTACATGAGCTAGGACCTTAAGATACTACATGAAAGGAGGACTAGCAGCCGACTTGCACGGGAGAATGTGAAAAGTGTTCATATGTAGTAAAAACCTGAGAAATCCGTCCGTTTTCGTCATTTGTTATTGAATCGACTTAAAGCCAGATCGTCACATTGGCCGCTCTTCTCTCTGAAACGGTTGTACGTATCGTCTTCAAAGCTATGTCGCGTGCTGCGGTATGCGGAGACACTAAAAGCACCATAGTAGAACACAGATGAAGCTTCTAAGTTGATGTAAGAGCCAGTAAGAAGTAGTACAATTCAAGTTTTAGGTATCGATTATTGACTTTTTAGCTGGCTTTGGTGCCTTGGACATGAGCTAGGACTTAAGATTCTGCATGAATGGAGGACTAGTAGCCGCGTTGCACGGGAGAATGTGAAATGTGTTCATATGTAGAAGAACCTGAGAAATCCGTCCGTTTTCGTCATTTGTTATCGAATCGACTTAAAGCCCGATCGTGACATTGGCCGCTCTTCTCTCTGGAATGGTTGTACTTATCGTCTGCAAAGCTATGTCGCGTGCTGCGGTATGCGGAGACACTAAAAGCACCATAGTAGAAACAGATGAAGTTTTAAGTCGATGTAATAGCCAGTAAGAAGTAGTACAATTCAAGTTTTAGGTATCGATTATTGACTTTTTAGCTGGCTTTGGTTATCTGGACATGAGCTATGACCTTAAGATTCTGCATGAAAGGAGGGCTATCAGCCGCGTTGGATGTGAGAATGTGAAATGTGTTCATATGTAGTAAAAACCTGAGAAATCCGTCCGTTTTCGTCATTTCTTATCGAATCGACTTAAAGCCAGATCGTCACATTGGCCGCTCTTCTCTCTGAAACGGTTGTACTTATCGCCTGCAAAGCTATGTCGCGTGATGCGGTATGCGGAGACACTAAAAGCACCATAGTAGAACACAGATGAAGCTTCTAAGTTGATGTAATAGCTAGTAAGAAGTAGTACAATTCAAGTTTTAGGTATCGATTATTGACTTTTTAGCTGGCTTTGGTGCCTTGGACATGAGCTAGGACCTTAAGATTCTGCATGAAAGGAGGACTAGCAGCCGAGTTGCACGGGAGAATGTGAAAAGTGTTCATATGTAGTAAAAACCTGAGAAATCCGTCCGTTTTCGTCATTTGTTATCGAATCGACTTAAAGCCAGATCGTCACATGGGCCGCTCTTCTCTCTGAAACGGTTGTACTTATCAGTCTGCAAAGCTAAGTCGTATGCTGCGGTAGGCGGAGACACTGAAACCACCACAGTAGAACACAGAAGAAGCTTCTAATTTGATGTAATAGCCAGTAAGAAATAGTACAACTCAAGTTTTAGGTATCGATTATTGACTTTTTAGCTGGCTTTGATGCTCTTGGACATGAGCTAGGACCTTAAGAATCTGCATGAAAGGAGGACTAGCAGCCGATTTGCAGGGAAGAATGTGAAAAGTGTTCATATGTAGTAAAAACCTGAGAAATCCGTCCATTTTCGTCATTTGTTATCGAATCGACTTAAAGCCAGGTCGTCACATTGGCCGCTCTTCTCTCTGAAACGGTTGTACTTATCGCCTGCAAAGCTATGTCGCGTGATGCGGTATGCGGAGACACTAAAAGCACCATAGCAGAACACAGATGAAGCTTCTAAGTTGATGTAATAGCCAGTAAGAAGTAGTACAATTCAAGTTTTAGGTACTGATTATTTACTTTTTAGCTGGCTTTGGTGCCTTGGACATGAGCTAGGACATTAAGATTCTGCATGAAAGGAGGACTAGCAGCCGCGTTGCACGGGAGAATGTGAAATGTGTTCATATATAGTAAAAACCTGAGAAATCCGTCCGTTTTCGTCATTTGTTATCGAATCGACTTAAAGCCAGATCGTCACATTGGCCGCTCTTCTCTCTGAAACGGTTGTACTTATCGTCTGCAAAGCTATGTCGCGTGCTGCGGTATGCGGGGACTCTAAAAGCACCATAGTAGAACACAGATGAAGCTTCTAAGTTGATGTAATAGCCAGTAAGAAGTAGTACAATTCAAGTTTTAGGTATCGATTATTGACTTTTTAGCTGGCTTTGGTGCCTTGGACATGAGCTAGGACCTTAAGATTCTGCATGAAAGGAGGACTAGTAGCCGCGTTGCACGGGAGAATGTGAAATGTGTTCATATGTCGTGGAAACCTGAGAAATCCGTACGTTTTCGTCATTTGTTATCGAATCGACTTAAAGCCCGATCGTCACATTGGCCGCTCTTCTCTCTGAAACGGTTGTACTTATCGTCTGCAAAGCTATGTCGCGTTCTGCGGTATGTGGAGACAATAAAATCACCATAGTAGAACACAGATGAAGTTTTAAGTCGATGTAATAGCCAGTAAGAAGTAGTACAATTCAAGTTTTAGGTATCGATTATTGACTTTTTAGCTGGCTTTGGTGCCTTGGACATGAGCTATGACTTTAAGATTCTGCATGAAAGGAGGACTAGCAGCCGAGTTGCACGGGAGAATGTGAAAAGTGTTCATATGTAGTAAAAACTTGAGAAATCCGTCCGTTTTCGTCATTTGTTATCGAATCGACTTAAAGCCAGATCGTCACATTGGCCGCTCTTCTCTCTGAAACGGTTGTACTTATCGTCTGTAAAGCTATGTCGCGTGCTGCGGTATGCGGAGACACTAAAAGCACCATAGTAGAACACAGATGAAGCTTCTATGATGATGTAATAGCCAGTAAGTAGTAGTACAATTAAAGTTTTAGGTATCGATTATTGACTTTTTAGCTGGCTTTGGTGCCTTGGACATGAGCTAGGACCTTAAGATTCTGCATGAAAGGAGGACTAGCAGCCGCGTTGGATGGGAGAATGTGAAAAGTGTTCATATGTAGTAAAAACCTGAGAAATCCGTCCGTTTTCGTCATTTGTTATCGAATCGACTTAAAGCCAGGTCGTCACATTGGCCGCTCTTCTCTCTGAAACGGTTGTACTTATCGCCTGCAAAGCTATGTCGCGTGATGCGGTATGCGGAGACACTAAAAGCACCATAGCAGAACACAGATGAAGCTTCTAAGTTGAAGTAATAGCCAGTAAGAAGTAGTACAATTCAAGTTTTAGGTATCGATTATTGACTTTTTAGCTGGCTTTGGTGCCTTGGACATGAGCTAGGACCTTAAGATTCTGCATGAAAGGAGGACTAGCAGCCGAGTTGCACGGGAGAATGTGAAAAGTGTTCATATGTAGTAAAAACCTGAGAAATCCGTCCGTTTTCGTCATTTGTTATCGAATCGACTTAAAGCCAGATCGTCACATTGGCCGCTCTTCTCTCTGAAACGGTTGTACTTATCGTCTGCAAAGCTATGTCGTATGCTGCGGTAGGCGGAGACACTGAAACCACCACAGTAGAACACAGATGAAGCTTCTAATTTGATGTAATAGCCAGTAAGATATAGTACAATTCAAGTTTTAGGTACTGATTATTTACTTTTTAGCTGGCTTTGGTGCCTTGGACATGAGCTAGGACATTAAGATTCTGCATGAAAGGAGGACTAGCAGCCGCGTTGCATGGGAGAATGTGAAATGTGTTCATATGTAGTAAAAACCTGAGAAATCCGTCCGTTTTCGTCATTTGTTATCGAATCGACTTAAAGCCAGATTGTCACATTGGCCGCTCTTCTCTCTGAAACGGTTGTACTTATCGTCTGCAAAGCTATGTCGCGTGCTGCGGTATGCGGAGACTCTAAAAGCACCATAGTAGAACACAGATGAAGCTTCTAAGTTGATGTAAGAGCCAGTAGGAAGTAGTACAATTCAAGTTTTAGGTATCGATTATTGACTTTTTAGCTGGCTTTGGTGCCTTGGACATGAGCTAGGACCTTAAGATTCTGCATGAAAGGAGGACTAGTAGCCGGGTTGCACGGGAGTATGTGAAATGTGTTCATATGTAGTAGAAACCTGAGAAATCCGTACGTTTTCGTCATTTGTTATCGAATCGACTTAAAGCCCGATCGTCACATTGGCCGCTCTTCTCTCTGAAACGGTTGTACTTATCGTCTGCAAAGCTATGTCGCGTGCTGCGGTATGTGGAGGCAGTAAAATCACCATAGTAGAACAAAGATGAAGTTTTAAGTCGATGTAATAGCCAGTAAGAAGTAGTACAATTCAAGTTTTAGGTATCGATTATTGACTTTTTAGCTGGCTTTGGTGCCTTGGACATGAGCTATGACCTTAAGATTCTGCATGAAAGGAGGACTAGCAGCCGAGTTGCACGGGAGAATGTGAAAAGTGTTCATATGTAGTAAAAACCTGAGAAATCCGTCCGTTTTCGTCATTTGTGATCGAATCGACTTAAAGCCAGATTGTCACATTGGCCGCTCTTCTCTCTGGAACGTTTGTACTTATCGTCTGCAAAGCTATGTCGCGTGCTGCGGTATGCGGAGACACTAAAAGCACCATAGTAGAACACGGATGAAGCTTCTAAGTTGATGTAATAGCCTGTAAGAAGTAGTACAATACAAGTTTTAGGTATCGATTTTTGACTTTTAAGCTGGCTTTCGTGCCTTGGACATGAGCTAGGACCTTAAGATACTACATGAAAGGAGGACTAGCAGCCGACTTGCACGGGAGAATGTGAAAAGTGTTCATATGTAGTAAAAACCTGAGAAATCAGTCCGTTTTCGTCATTTGTTATCGAATCGACTTAAAGCCAGATCGTCACATTGGCCGCTCTTCTCTCTGAAACGGTTGTACGTATCGTCTTCAAAGCTATGTCGCGTGCTGCGGTATGCGGAGACACTAAAAGCACCATAGTAGAACACAGATGAAGCTTCTAAGTTGATGTAATAGCCAGTAAGAAGTAGTACAATTCAAATTTTAGGTATCGATTATTGACTGATTAGCTGGCTTTGGTGCCTTGGTCATGATCTAGGACCTTAAGATTCCCCATGAAAGGAGGACTAGCTGCCGAGTTGCACGGGAGAATGTGAAACGTTTTCATATGTAGTAAAAACCTGAGAAATCCGTCCGTTTTCGACATTTGTTATCCAATCTACTTAAAGCTAGATCGTTACATTAGCCGCTCTTCTCTCTGAAACGGTTGTACGTATCGTCTTCAAAGCTGTGTAGCGTGCTGCGGTATGCGGAGACACTAAAAGCACCATAGTAGAACACAGATGAAGGTTCTAAGTTGATGTAATAGCCAGTAATATATAGTACAATTCAAGTTTTAGGTATCGATTATTGACTTTTTAGCTGGCTTTGGTGCCTTGGACATGAGCTAGGACCTTAAGATTCAGCATGAAAGGAGGACTAGCAGCCGAGTTGCACGGGAGAATGTGAAAAGTGTTCATATGCAGTAGAAGCCTGAGAAAACCGTTCGTTTTCGTCATTTGTTATCGAATCGACTTCAAGCCCGATCGTCACATTGGCCGCTCTTCTCTCTGTTACGGTTGTACTTATCGTTTGCAAAGCTAAGTCGTATGCTGCGGTATGCGGAGACACTAAAACCACCACAGTAGAACACAGATGAAGCTTCTAAGTTGATGTAATACCCAGTAAGAAGTAGTACAATTCAAGTTTTAGGTATTGATTATTGACTTTTTAGCTGGCTTTGGTGCCTTGGACATGAGCTAGGACCTTAAGAATCTGCATGAAAGGAGGACTAGCAGCCGAGTTACACGGGAGAATGTAAAAAGTGTTCATATGTAGTAAAAACCTGAGAAATCCGTCCGTTTTCGTCATTTGTTATCGAATCGACTTAAAGCCAGATCGTAACATTGGCCGCTCTTCTCTCTGAAACGGTTGTACTTATCGTCTGCAAAGCTATTTCGCGTGCTGCGGTACGCGGAGACTCTAAAAGCACCATAGTAGAACACAGATGAAGCTTCTAAGTTGATGTAATAGCCAGTAAGAAGTAGTACAATTCAAGTTTTAGGTATCGATTATTGACTGATTTGCTGGCTTTGGTGCCTTGGTCATGATCTAGGACCTTAAGATTCCCCATGAAAGGAGGACTAGCTGCCGAGTTGCACGGGAGAATGTGAAACGTTTTCATATGTAGTAAAAACCTGAGAAATCCGTCAGATTTCGTCATTTGTTATCGAATCGCCTTAAAGCCAGATCGTAACATTGGCCGCTCTTCTCTCTGAAACGGTTGTACTTATCGTCTGCAAAGCTATGTCGCGTGCTGCGGTATGCGGAGACACTAAAAGCACCATAGTAGAACACAGATGAAGCTTCTAAGTTGATGTAATAGCCAGTAAGAAGTAGTACAATTCAAGTTTTAGGTACTGATTACTTACTTTTTAGCTGGCTTTGCTGCCTTGGACATGAGCTAGGACCTTAAGATTCTGCATGAATGGAGGACTAGCAGCAGCGTTTCACGGGAGAATGTGAAATGTGTTCATATGTAGTAAAAACCTGAGAAATCCGTCCGTTTTCGTCATTTGTTATCGAATCGACTTAAAGCCAGATTGTCACATTGGCCGCTCTTCTCTCTGAAACGGTTGTACTTATCGTCTGCAAAGCTATGTCGCGTGCTGCGGTATGCGGAGACTCTAAAAGCACCATAGTAGAACACAGATGAAGCTTCTAAGTTGATGTAAGAGCCAGTAGGAAGTAGTACAATTCAAGTTTTAGGTATCGATTATTGACTTTTTAGCTGGCTTTGGTGCCTTGGACATGAGCTAGGACCTTAAGATTCTGCATGAAAGGAGGACTAGTAGCCGGGTTGCACGGGAGTATGTGAAATGCGTTCATATGTAGTAGAAACCTGAGAAATCCGTACGTTTTCGTCATTTGTTATCGAATCGACTTAAAGCCCGATCGTCACATTGGCCGCTCTTCTCTCTGAAACGGTTGTACTTATCGTCTGCAAAGCTATGTCGCGTGCTGCGGTATGTGGAGGCAGTAAAATCACCATAGTAGAACAAAGATGAAGTTTTAAGTCGATGTAATAGCCAGTAAGAAGTAGTACAATTCAAGTTTTAGGTATCGATTATTGACTTTTTAGCTGGCTTTGGTGCCTTGGACATGAGCTATGACCTTAAGATTCTGCATGAAAGGAGGACTAGCAGCCGAGTTGCACGGGAGAATGTGAAAAGTGTTCATATGTAGTAAAAACCTGAGAAATCCGTCCGTTTTCGTCATTTGTGATCGAATCGACTTAAAGCCAGATTGTCACATTGGCCGCTCTTCTCTCTGGAACGTTTGTACTTATCGTCTGCAAAGCTATGTCGCGTGCTGCGGTATGCGGAGACACTAAAAGCACCATAGTAGAACACGGATGAAGCTTCTAAGTTGATGTAATAGCCTGTAAGAAGTAGTACAATACAAGTTTTAGGTATCGATTTTTGACTTTTAAGCTGGCTTTCGTGCCTTGGACATGAGCTAGGACCTTAAGATACTACATGAAAGGAGGACTAGCAGCCGACTTGCACGGGAGAATGTGAAAAGTGTTCATATGTAGTAAAAACCTGAGAAATCAGTCCGTTTTCGTCATTTGTTATCGAATCGACTTAAAGCCAGATCGTCACATTGGCCGCTCTTCTCTCTGAAACGGTTGTACGTATCGTCTTCAAAGCTATGTCGCGTGCTGCGGTATGCGGAGACACTAAAAGCACCATAGTAGAACACAGATGAAGCTTCTAAGTTGATGTAATAGCCAGTAAGAAGTAGTACAATTCAAATTTTAGGTATCGATTATTGACTGATTAGCTGGCTTTGGTGCCTTGGTCATGATCTAGGACCTTAAGATTCCCCATGAAAGGAGGACTAGCTGCCGAGTTGCACGGGAGAATGTGAAACGTTTTCATATGTAGTAAAAACCTGAGAAATCCGTCCGTTTTCGACATTTGTTATCCAATCTACTTAAAGCCAGATCGTTACATTGGCCGCTCTTCTCTCTGAAACGGTTGTACGTATCGTCTTCAAAGCTGTGTAGCGTGCTGCGGTATGCGGAGACACTAAAAGCACCATAGTAGAACACAGATGAAGGTTCTAAGTTGATGTAATAGCCAGTAATATATAGTACAATTCAAGTTTTAGGTATCGATTATTGACTTTTTAGCTGGCTTTGGTGCCTTGGACATGAGCTAGGACCTTAAGATTCAGCATGAAAGGAGGACTAGCAGCCGAGTTGCACGGGAGAATGTGAAAAGTGTTCATATGCAGTAGAAGCCTGAGAAAACCGTTCGTTTTCGTCATTTGTTATCGAATCGACTTCAAGCCCGATCGTCACATTGGCCGCTCTTCTCTCTGTTACGGTTGTACTTATCGTTTGCAAAGCTAAGTCGTATGCTGCGGTATGCGGAGACACTAAAACCACCACAGTAGAACACAGATGAAGCTTCTAAGTTGATGTAATACCCAGTAAGAAGTAGTACAATTCAAGTTTTAGGTATTGATTATTGACTTTTTAGCTGGCTTTGGTGCCTTGGACATGAGCTAGGACCTTAAGAATCTGCATGAAAGGAGGACTAGCAGCCGAGTTACACGGGAGAATGTAAAAAGTGTTCATATGTAGTAAAAACCTGAGAAATCCGTCCGTTTTCGTCATTTGTTATCGAATCGACTTAAAGCCAGATCGTAACATTGGCCGCTCTTCTCTCTGAAACGGTTGTACTTATCGTCTGCAAAGCTATTTCGCGTGCTGCGGTACGCGGAGACTCTAAAAGCACCATAGTAGAACACAGATGAAGCTTCTAAGTTGATGTAATAGCCAGTAAGAAGTAGTACAATTCAAGTTTTAGGTATCGATTATTGACTGATTAGCTGGCTTTGGTGCCTTGGTCATGATCTAGGACCTTAAGATTCCCCATGAAAGGAGGACTAGCTGCCGAGTTGCACGGGAGAATGTGAAACGTTTTCATATGTAGTAAAAACCTGAGAAATCCGTCAGATTTCGTCATTTGTTATCGAATCGCCTTAAAGCCAGATCGTAACATTGGCCGCTCTTCTCTCTGAAACGGTTGTACTTATCGTCTGCAAAGCTATGTCGCGTGCTGCGGTATGCGGAGACACTAAAAGCACCATAGTAGAACACAGATGAAGCTTCTAAGTTGATGTAATAGCCAGTAAGAAGTAGTACAATTCAAGTTTTAGGTACTGATTATTTACTTTTTAGCTGGCTTTGCTGCCTTGGACATGAGCTAGGACCTTAAGATTCTGCATGAATGGAGGACTAGCAGCAGCGTTTCACGGGAGAATGTGAAATGTGTTCATATGTAGTAAAAACCTGAGAAATCCGTCCGTTTTCGTCATTTGTTATCGAATCGACTTAAAGCCCGATCGTCACATTGGCCGCTCTTCTCTCTGAAACGGTTGTACTTATCGTCTGCAAAGCTATGTCGCGTGCTGCGGTATGTGGAGACAATAAAATCACCATAGTAGAACACAGATGAAGTTTTAAGGCGATGTAATAGCCAGTAAGAAGTAGTACAATTCAAGTTTTAGTTATCGATTATTCCCTTTTGGCCGGCTTTGGTGGCTTGGACATGACCTAGGACCTTAAGATTCTGCATGAAAGGAGAACTAGCAGCCGAGTTGCACGGGAGAATGTGAAAAGTGTTCATATGTAGTTAAAACCTGAGAAATCCGTCCGTTTTCGTCATTTGTTATCGAATCGACTTAAAGCCAGATCGTCACTTGGCTGCTCTTCTCTCTGAAACGGTTCTACTTATCGTCAGCAAAGCTATGTCGCATGCTGCGGTATGCGGAGACACTAAAAAATGGTTCAAATGGCTCTGAGCACTATGGGACTCAACTGCTGTGGTCATTAGTCCCCTAGAACTTAGAACTAATTAAACCTAACTAACCTAAGGACATCACACACATCCATGCCCGAGGCAGGATTCGAACCTGCAACCGCAGCAGTCTCGCGGTTCCGGACTGCGCGCCTAGAACCGCGAGACCACCGCGGACGGCGGAGACACTAAAGGCACCATAGTAGAACACAAATGAAGCTTCTAAGTTGATGTAATAGCCAGTAAGAAGTAGTACAATTCAATTTTAAGGTACTGATTATTTACTTTTTAGCTGGCTTTGGTGCCTTGGACATGAGCAAGGACCTTAAGATTTACATGAAAGGAGGACTAGCAGCCGAGCTGCACGGGAGAGTGTGAAAAGTGTTCATATGTAGTAAAAACCTGAGAAACCTGTCCGTTTTCGTCATTTGTTATCGAATCGACTTAAAGCCAGATCGTCACATTGGCCCCTCTTTTCTCTGAAACGGTTGTACTTATCGTCTGCAAAGCTATGTCGCGTGCTGCGGTGTGCGGAGACACTAAAAGCACCATAGTAGAACACAGATGAAGCTTCTAAGTTGATGTAATAGCCAGTAAGAAGTAGTACAATTCAAGTTTTAGGTATCAGTTATTGACTTTTTAGTTGGCTTTGGTGCCTTGGACATGAGCTAGGACCTTAAGATTCTGCATAGAAGGAGGACTAGCAGCCGAGTTGCACGGGAGAATGTGAAACGTGTTCATATGTAGTAAAAACCTGAGAAATCCGTCAGTTTTCGTCATTTGTTATCGAATCGACTTAAAGCCAGACCGTCACTTGGCCGATCTTATCCCTGAAACGGTTGTACTTATCGTCTGCAAAGCTATGTCTCGTGCTGCGGTATGCGGAGACACTAAAAGCACCATAGTAGAACACAGATGAAGCTTCTAAGTTGATGTAATAGCCAGTAAGAAGTAGTACAATTCAAGTTTTAGGTATCGATTATTGACTTTTTAGCTGGCTTTGGTGCCTTGGACATGAGCTAGGACCTTAAGATTCTGCATGAAAGGAGGACTACCAGCCGCGTTGCACGGGACAATGTGAAAAGTGTTCATATGTAGTAAAAACCTGAGAAATCCGTCCGTTTTCGTCATTTGTTATCGAATCGACTTAAAGCCAGATCGTCACTTGGCTGCTCTTCTCTCTGAAACGGTTCTACTTATCGCCTGCAAAGCTATGTCGCATGCTGCGGTATGCGGAGACACTAAAAGCACCATAGTAGAACACAGATGAAGCTTCTAAGTTGATGTAATAGCCAGTAAGAAGTAGTACAATTCAAGTTTTAGATACTGATTATTTACTTTTTAGCTGGCTTTGGTGCCTTGGACATGAGCTATGACCTTAAGATTCTGCATGAAAGGAGGACTAGCAGCCGAGCTGCACGGGAGAATGTGAAAAGTGTTCATATGTAGTAAAAACCTGAGAAATCTGTCCGTTTTCGTCATTTGTTATCGAATCGACTTAAAGCCAGATCGTCACATTGGCCGCTCTTCTCTCTGAAACGGTTGTACTTATCGTCTGGAAAGCTATGTCGCGTGCTGCGGTATGCGGAGACACTAAAAGCACCATAGTAGAACACAGATGAAGCTTCTAAGATGATGTAATAGCCAGTAAGAAGTAGTACAATTCAAGTTTTAGGTATCGATTATTGACTTTTTAGCTGGCTTTTGTTATCTGGACATGAGCTAGGACCTTAAGATTCTGCATGAAAGGAGGACTAGCAGCCGAGTTGCACGGGAGAATGTGAAAAGTGTTCATATGTAGTAAAAACCTGAGAAATCCGTCCGTTTTCGTCATTTGTTATCGAATCGACTTAATGCCAGAACGTCACATTGGCCGCTCCTCTCTCTGAAACGGTTTTACTTATCGTCCTCAAAGCTATGTCGCATGCTGCGGTATGCGGAGACACTAAAAGCACCATAGTAGAACACAGATGTTTTAGGTATCGATTATTGACTTTTTAGCTGGCTTTGGTGCCTTGGACATGAGCTAGGACCTTAAGATTCTGCATTAAAGGAGGACTAGCAGCCGAGTTGCACGGGAGAATGTGAAATGTGTTCATATGTAGTAGAAACCTGAGAAATACGTCCGTTTTCGTCATTTGTTATCGAATCGACTTAAAGCCCGATCGTCACATTGGCCGCTCTTCTCTCTGAAACGGTTGTACTTATCGTATGCAAAGCTATGTCGCGTGCTGCGGTATGCGGAGACAATAAAATCACCATAGTATAACACAGATGAAGCTTCTAAGATGATGTAATAGCCAGTAAGAAGTAGTACAATTCAAGTTTTAGGTATCGATTATTGACTTTTTAGCTGGCTTTGGTGATCTGGTCATGAGCTAGGACCTTAAGATTCTGCATCAAAAGGAGGACTAGCAGCCGAGTTGCACGGGAGAATGTGAAAAGTGTTCATATGTAGTAAAAACCTGAGAAATCCGTCCGTTTTCGTCATTTGTTATCGAATCGACTTAAAGCCAGATCGTCAAATTGGTCCCTCTTTTCTCTGAAACGGTTGTACTTATCGTCTGCAAAGCTATGTCGCGTGCTGCGGTATGCGGAGACAATAAAATCACCATAGTAGAAAACAGATGAAGCTTCTAAGTTGATATAATAGCCGGTAAGAAGTAGTACACTTCAAGTTTTAGGTTTCGATTATTGACTTTTTAGCTGGCTTTGGTGATCTGGACATGAGCTAGGACCTTAAGATTCTGCATGAAAGGTGGACTAGCAGCCGAGTTGCACGGGAGAATGTGAAAAGTGTTCATATGTAGTAAAAACCTGAGAAATCCGTCCGTCTTCGTCATTTGTTATCGAATCGACTTAATGCCAGAACGTCACATTGGCCGCTCTTCTCTCAGAAACGGTTGTACTTATCGTCTGCAAAGCTATGTCGCGTGCTGCGGTATGCGGAGACAATAAAATCACCATAGTAGAACACAGATGAAGCTTCCAAGTTGATATAATAGCCAGTAAGAAGTAGTACACTTCAAGTTTTAGGTATCGATTTTTGACTTTTTAGCTGGCTTTGGTGCCTTGGACATGAGCTAGGACCTTAAGATTCTGCATCAAAAGGAGGACTAGCAGCCGAGTTGCATGGGAGAATGTGAAAAGTGTTCATATGTAGTAAAAACCTGAGAAATCCGTCCGTTTTCGTCATTTGTTATCGAATCGACTTAAAGCCAGATCGTCAAATTGGCCCCTCTTTTCTCTGAAACGGTTTTACTTATCGTCTGCAAAGCTATGTCGCATGCTGCGGTATGCGGAGACACTAAAAGCACCATAGTAGAACACAGATTAAGCTTCTAAGTTGATGTAATAGCCAGTAAGAAGTAGTACAATTCAAGTTTTAGGTACTGATTAATTACTTTTTAGCTGGCATTGGTGCCTTGGACATGAGCTAGGACCTTAAAGTTCTGCATGAAAGGAGGACTAGCAGCCAAGCTGCACGGGAGAATGTGAAAAGTGTTCATATGTAGTAAAAACCTGAGAAATCCGTCCGTTTTCGTCATTTGTTATCGAATCGACTTAAAGCCAGATCGTCAAATTGGCCCCTCTTTTCTCTGAAACGGTTTTACTTATCGTCTGCAAAGCTATGTCGCGTACTGCGGTATTCGGAGACACTAAAAGCACCATAGTAGAACACAGATGATGCTTCTAATATGATGTAATAGCCAGTAAGAAGTAGTACAATTCAAGTTTTAGATATCGATTATTGACTTTTTAGCTGGCTTTGGTGATCTGGACATGAGCTAGGACCTTAAGATTCTGCATGAAACGAGGACTAGCAGCCAAGTTGCACGGGAGAATGTGAAAAGTGTTCATATGTAGTAAAAACCTGAGAAATCCGTCCGTTTTCGTCATTTGTTATCGAATCGACTTAATGCCAGAACGTCACATTGGCCGCTCCTCTCTCTGAAACGGTTGTATTTATCGTCCTCAAAGCTATGTCGCGTGCTGCGGTATGCGGAGACACTAAAAGCACCATAGTAGAACACAGATGAAGCTTCTAAGTTGATGTAATAGCCAGTAAGAAGTAGTACAATTCAAGTTTTAGGTACTGATTATTTACTTTTTAGCTTACTTTGGTGCCTTGGACATGAGCTAGGACCTTAAGTTTCTGCATGAAAGGAGGTCTAGCAGCCGAGTTACACGGGAGAATGTGAAATGTGTTCATATGTAGTAAAAACCTGAGAAATCCGTCCGTTTTCGTCATTTGTTATCGAATCGACTTAAAGCCCGATCGTCACATTGGCCGCTCTTCTCTCTGAAACGGTTGTACTTATCGTCTGCAAAGCTATGTCGTATGCTGCGGTATGTGGAGACACTAAAACCACCACAATAGAACACAGATGAAGCTTCTAAGTTGATGTAATAGCCAGTAAGAAGTAGTACAATTCAAGTTTTAGGTAGTGCTTATTGACTTTTTAGCTGGCTTTGGTGCCTTGGACATGAGCTAGGACATTAAGATTCTGCATGAAAGGAGGACTAGCAGCCGAGTTGCACGGGACAATGTGAAAAGTGTTCATATGTAGTAAAAACCTGAGAAATCCGTCCGTTTTCGTCATTTGTTATCGAATCGACTTAAAGCCAGAGCGTCACTTGGCTGCTCTTCACTCTGAAACGGTTCTACTTATCGTCTGCAAAGCTATGTCGCATGCTGCGGTATGCGGAGACACTAAAAGCACCATAGTAGAACACAGATGAAGCTTCTAAGTTGATGTAATAGCCAGTAAGAAGTAGTACAATTCAAGTTTTAGGTACTGATTATTTACTTTTTAGCTGGCTTTGGTGCCTTGGACATGAGCTATGACCTTAAGATTCTGCATGAAAGGAGGACTAGCAGCCGAGCTGCACGGGAGAATGTGAAAAGTGTTCATATGTAGTAAAAACCTGAGAAATCTGTCCGTTTTCGTCATTTGTTATCGAATCGACTTAAAGCCAGATCGTCACATTGGCCGCTCTTCTCTCTGAAACGGTTGTACTTATCGTCTGGAAAGCTATGTCGCGTGCTGCGGTATGCGGAGACACTAAAAGCACCATAGTAGAACACAGATGAAGCTTCTAAGATGATGTAATAGCCAGTAAGAAGTAGTACAATTCAAGTTTTAGGTATCGTTTATTGACTTTTTAGCTGGCTTTTGTTATGTGGACATGAGCTAGGACCTTAAGATTCTGCATGAAAGGAGGACTAGCAGCCGAGTTGCACGGGAGAATGTGAAAAGTGTTCATATGTAGTAAAAACCTGAGAAATCCGTCCGTTTTCGTCATTTGTTATCGAATCGACTTAAAGCCCGATCGTCACATTGGCCGCTCTTCTCTCTGAAACGGTTGTACTTATCGTCTGCAAAGCTATGTCGCGTGCTGCGGTATGCGGAGACAATAAAATCACCATAGTATAACACAGATGAAGCTTCTAAGATTATGTAATAGCCAGTAAGAAGTAGTACAATTCAAGTTTTAGGTATCGATTATTGACTTTTTAGCTGGCTTTGGTGATCTGGTCATGAGCTAGGACCTTAAGATTCTACATCAAAAGGAGGACTAGCAGCCGAGTTGCACGAGAGAATGTGAAAAGTGTTCATATGTAGTAAAAACCTGAGAAATCCGTCCGTTTTCGTCATTTGTTATCGAATCGACTTAAAGCCAGATCGTCAAATTGGTCCCTCTTTTCTCTGAAACGGTTGTACTTATCGTCTGCAAAGCTATGTCGCGTGCTGCGGTATGCGGAGACAATAAAATCACCATAGTAGAAAACAGATGAAGCTTCTAAGTTGATATAATAGCCGGTAAGAAGTAGTACACTTCAAGTTTTCGGTATCGATTATTGAATTTTTAGCTGGCTTTGGTGATCTGGACATGAGCTAGGACCTTAAGATTCTGCATGAAAGGTGGACTAGCAGCCGAGTTGCACGGGAGAATGTGAAAAGTGTTCATATGTAGTAAAAACCTGAGAAATCCGTCCGTTTTCGTCATTTGTTATCGAATCGACTTAATGCCAGAACGTCACATTGGCCGCTCTTCTCTCAGAAACGGTTGTACTTATCGTCTGCAAAGCTATGTCGCGTGCTGCGGTATGCGGAGACAATAAAATCACCATAGTAGAACACAGATGAAGCTTCTAAGTTGATATAATAGCCAGTAAGAAGTAGTACACTTCAAGTTTTAGGTATCGATTATTGACTTTTTAGCTGGCTTTGGTGCCTTGGACAAGAGCTAGGACCTTAAGATTCTGCATCAAAAGGAGGACTAGCAGCCGAGTTGCATGGGAGAATGTGAAAAGTGTTCATATGTAGTAAAAACCTGAGAAATCCGTCCGTTTTCGTCATTTGTTATCGAATCGACTTAAAGCCAGATCGTCAAATTGGCCCCTCTTTTCTCTGAAACGGTTTTACTTATCGTCTGCAAAGCTATGTCGCGTACTGCGGTATTCGGAGACACTAAAAGCACCATAGTAGAACACAGATGATGCTTCTAATATGATGTAATAGCCAGTAAGAAGTAGTACAATTCAAGTTTTAGATATCGATTATTGACTTTTTAGCTGGCTTTGGTGATCTGGACATGAGCTAGGACCTTAAGATTCTGCATGAAACGAGGACTAGCAGCCGAGTTGCACGGGAGAATGTGAAAAGTGTTCATATGTAGTAAAAACCTGAGAAATCCGTCCGTTTTCGTCATTTGTTATCGAATCGACTTAATGCCAGAACGTCACATTGGCCGCTCCTCTCTCTGAAACGGTTGTACTTATCGTCCTCAAAGCTATGTCGCGTGCTGCGGTATGCGGAGACACTAAAAGCACCATAGTAGAACACAGATGAAGCTTCTAAGTTGATGTAATAGCCAGTAAGAAGTAGTACAATTCAAGTTTTAGTATCGATTATTGACTTTTTAGCTGGCTTTGGTGCTCTGGACATGAGCTAGGACCTTAAGATTCTGCAGTAAAGGAGGACTAGCAGCCGCGTTGCACGGGAGAATGTGAAATGTGTTCATATGTAGTAGAAACCTGAGAAATACGTCCGTTTTCGTCATTTGTTATCGAATCGACTTAAAGCCCGATTGTCACATTGGCCGCTCTTCTCTCTGAAACGGTTGTACTTATCGTCTGCAAAGCTATGTCGCGTGCTGCGGTATGCGGAGACAATAAAATCACCATAGTAGAACACAGATGAAGCTTCTAAGATGATGTAATAGCCAGTAAGAAGTAGTACAATTCAAGTTTTAGGTTTCGATTATTGACTTTTTAGCTGGCTTTGGTGCCTTGGACATGAGCTATGACCTTAAGATTCAGCATGAAAGGAGGACTAGCAGCCGAGCTGCACGGGACAATGTGAAAAGTGTTCATATGTAGTAAAAACCTGAGAAATCTGTCCGTTTTCGTCATTTGTTATCGAATCGACTTAAAGCCAGATCGTCACATTGGCCGCTCTTCTCTCTGAAACGGTTGTACTTATCGTCTGGAAAGCTATGTCGCGTGCAGCGGTATGCGGAGACACTAAAAGCACCATAGTAGAACACAGATGAAGCTTCTAAGATGATGTAATAGCCAGTAAGAAGTAGTACAATTCAAGTTTTAGGTATCGATTATTGACTTTTTAGCTGGCTTTTGTTATCTGGACATGAGCTAGGACCTTAAGATTCTGCATGAAAGGAGGACTAGCAGCCGAGTTGCACGGGAGAATGTGAAAAGTGTTCATATGTAGTAAAAACCTGAGAAATCCGTCCGTTTTCGTCATTTGTTATCGAATCGACTTAATGCCAGAACGTCACATTGGCCGCTCCTCTCTCTGAAACGGTTGTACTTATCATCCTCAAAGCTATGTCGCATGCTGCGGTATGCGGAGACACTAAAAGCACCATAGTAGAACACAGATGTTTTAGGTATCGATTATTGACTTTTTAGCTGGCTTTGGTGCCTTGGACATGAGCTAGGACCTTAAGATTCTGCATTAAATGAGGAATAGCAGCCGAGTTGCACGGGAGAATGTGAAATGTGTTCATATGTAGTAGAAACCTGAGAAATACGTCCGTTTTCGTCATTTGTTATCGAATCGACTTAAAGCCCGATCGTCACATTGGCCGCTCTTCTCTCTGAAACGGTTGTACTTATCGTCTGCAAAGCTATGTCGCGTGCTGCGGTATGCGGAGACAATAAAATCACCATAGTATAACACAGATGAAGCTTCTAAGATGATGTAATAGCCAGTAAGAAGTAGTACAATTCAAGTTTTAGGTATCGATTATTGACTTTTTAGCTGGCTTTGGTGATCTGGTCATGAGCTAGGACCTTAAGATTCTGCATCAAAAGGAGGACTAGCAGCCGAGTTGCACGGGAGAATGTGAAAAGTGTTCATATGTAGTAAAAACCTGAGATATCCGTCCGTTTTCGTCATTTGTTATCGAATCGACTTAAAGCCAGATCGTCAAATTGGTCCCTCTTTTCTCTGAAACGGTTGTACTTATCGTCTGCAAAGCTATGTCGCGTGCTGCGGTATGCGGAGACAATAAAATCACCATAGTAGAAAACAGATGAAGCTTCTAAGTTGATATAATAGCCGGTAAGAAGTAGTACACTTCAAGTTTTAGGTATCGATTATTGAATTTTTAGCTGGCTTTGGTGATCTGGACATGAGCTAGGACCTTAAGATTCTGCATGAAAGGTGGACTAGCAGCCGAGTTGCACGGGAGAATGTGAAAAGTGTTCATATGTAGTAAAAACCTGAGAAATCCGTCCGTTTTCGTCATTTGTTATCGAATCGACTTAATGCCAGAACGTCACATTGGCCGCTCTTCTCTCAGAAACGGTTGTACTTATCGTCTGCAAAGCTATGTCGCGTGCTGCGGTATGCGGAGACAATAAAATCACCATAGTAGAACACAGATGAAGCTTCTAAGTTGATATAATAGCCAGTAAGAAGTAGTACACTTCAAGTTTTAGGTATCGATTATTGAATTTTTAGCTGGCTTTGGTGCCTTGGACATGAGCTAGGACCTTAAGATTCTGCATCAAAAGGAGGATTAGCAGCCGAGTTGCATGCGAGAATGTGAAAAGTGTTCATATGTAGTAAAAACCTGAGAAATCCGTCCGTTTTCGTCATTTGTTATCGAATCGACTTAAAGCCAGATCGTCAAATTGGCCCCTCTTTTCTCTGAAACGGTTTTACTTATCGTCTGCAAAGCTATGTCGCATGCTGCGGTATGCGGAGACACTAAAAGCACCATAGTAGAACACAGATTAAGCTTCTAAGTTGATGTAATAGCCAGTAAGAAGTAGTACAATTCAGGTTTTAGGTACTGATTAATTACTTTTTAGCTGGCTTTTGTGCCTTGGACATGAGCTAGGACCTTAAAGTTCTGCATGAAAGGAGGACTAGCAGCCAAGCTGCACGGGAGAATGTGAAAAGTGTTCATATGTAGTAAAAACCTGAGAAATCCGTCCGTTTTCGTTATTTGTTATCGAATCGACTTAAAGCCAGATCGTCAAATTGGCCCCTCTTTTCTCTGAAACGGTTTTACTTATCGTCTGCAAAGCTATGTCGCGTACTGCGGTATTCGGAGACACTAAAAGCACCATAGTAGAACACAGATGAAGCTTGTAAGATGATGTAATAGCCAGTAAGAAATAGTACAATTCAAGTTTTAGGTATCGATTGTTGACTTTTTAGCTGGCTTCGGTGCCTTGGACGTGACCTAGGACCTTAAGATTCTGCATGAAAGGAGGACTAGCAGCCGAGTTGCACGGGAGAATGTGAAAAGTGTTCATATGTAGTAAAAACCTGAGAAATCCGTCCGTTTTCGTCATTTGTTATCGAATCGACTTAAAGCCAGGTCGTCACATTGGCCGCTCTTACCTCTGAAACGGTTGTACTTGTCGTCTGCAAAGCTATGTCGCGTGCTGCGGTATGCGGAGACAATAAAATCACCATAGTAGAACACAGATGAAGCTTCTAAGTTGATATAATAGCCAGTAAGAAGTAGTACACTTCAAGTTTTAGGTATCGATTATTGACTTTTTAGCTGGCTTTCGTGCCTTGGACATGAGCTACGACCTTAAGATTCTGCATCAAAAGGAGGACTAGCAGCCGAGTTGCACGGGAGAATGTGAAAAGTGTACATATGTAGTAAAAACCTGAGAAATCCGTCCGTTTTCGTCATTTGTTATCGAATCGACTTAAAGCCAGATCGTCACATTGGCCGCTCTTCTCTCTGAAACGGTTGTACTTATCGTCTGGAAAGCTATGTCGCGTGCTGCGGTATGCGGAGACACTAAAAGCACCATAGTAGAACACAGATGAAGCGTCTAAGTTGATGTAATAGCCAGTAAGAAGTAGTACAATTCAAGTTTTAGGTATCGATTATTGACTTTTTAGCTGGCTTTGGTGACCTGGACATGAGCTAGGACCTTAAGATTCTGCATGAAAGGAGGACTAGCAGCCGAGTTGCACGGGAGAATGTGAAAAGTGTTCATATGTAGTAAAAACCTGAGAAATCCGTCCGTTTTCGTCATTTGTCATCGAATCGACTTAATGCCAGAACGTCACATTGGCCGCTCCTCTCTCTGAAACGGTTGTACTTATCGTCCTCAAAGCTATGTCGCGTGCTGCGGTATGCGGAGACTCTAAAAGCACCATAGCAGAACACAGATGAAGCCTCTAAGATGATGTAATTGCCAGTAAGAAGTAGTACAATTCAAGTTTTATTTATCGATTATTGAATTTTAGCTGGCTTTGGTGCCTTGGACATGAGCTAGAACCTTAAGATTTTGCATGAAAGGAGGACTAGCAGCCGAGTTGCGCGGGACAATGTGAAAAGTGTTCATATGTAGTAAAAACCTGAGAAATCCGGCCGTTTTCGTCATTTGTTATCGAATCGACTTAAAGCCAGATCGTCACATTGGCCGCTCTTCTCTCTGAAACGGTTGTACTTATCGTCCTCAAAACTATGTAGCGTGCTGCGTTATGCGGAGACACTAAAAGCACCATAGTAGAACACAGATGAAGCTTCTAAGTTAATGTAATAGCCAGTAGGAAGTAGTGCAATTCAAGTTTTAGGTACTGATTATTTTTTTTTTAGCTGGCTTTGGTGCCTTGGACATGAGCTAGGACCTTAAGATTTGCATGAAAGGAGGACTAGCAGCCGAGTTGCACGGGAGAATGTGAAAAGGGTTCATATGTAGTAAAAACCTGAGAAATCCGTCCGTTTTCGTCATTTGTTATCGAATCGACTTAAAGCCAGATCGTCACATTGGCCGCTCTTCTCTCTGAAACGGTTGTGCTTATCGTCCTCAAAGCTATGTCGCGTGCTGCGTTATGCGGAGACACTAAAAGCACCATAGTAGAACACAGATGAAGCTTCTAAGTTGATGTAATAGCCAGTAGGAAGTAGTGCAATTCAAGTTTTAGGTATCGATTACTGACTTCTTAGCTGGCTTTGGTGCCTTGGACACGAGCTAGGACCTTAAGATTCTGCATGAAAGGAGGACTAGCAGCCGAGTTGCACGGGAAAATGTGAAAAGTGTTCATATGTAGTAAAAACCTGAGAACTCCGTCCGTTTTCGTCATTTGTTATCGAATCGACTTAAAGCCAGACCGCCACATTGGCCGCTCTTCTCTCTGAAACGGTTGTACTTATCGTCCTCAAAGCTATGTCGCGTGCTGCGTTATGCGGAGACACTAAAAGCACCATAGCAGAACACATATGAAGCTTCTAAGTTGATGTAATAGCCAGTAGGAAGTAGTGCAATTCAAGTTTTAGGTATCGATTATTGACTTCATACATGGCTTTGGTGCCTTGGACATGAGCTGGGACCTTAAGATTCTGCATGAAAGGAGGACTAGCAGCCGAGTTGCACGGGAGAATGTGAAAAGTGTTCATATGTACTAAAAACCTGAGAAATCCGTCCGTTTTCGTCATTTGTTATCGAATCGACTTAGAGCCAGATCGTCACATTTGCCGCTCTTCTCTCTGAAACGGTTGTACTTATCGTCTGCAAAGCTATTTCGCGTGCTGCGGTATGCGGAGACACTAAAAGCACCATAGTAGAACACAAATGAAGCTTCTAATTTGATGTAATAGCCAGTAAGAAGTAGTACAATTCAAATTTTAGGTTCTGATTATTTACTTTATAGCTGGCTTTGGTGCCTTGGACATGAGCTAGGACCTTAAAATTCTGCATGAAAGGAGGACTAGCAGCCGAGTTGCACGGGAGAATGTGAAAAGTGTTCATATGTAGTAAAAACCTGAGAAATCCGTCCGTTTTCGTCATTTGTTATCGAATCGACTTAAAACCTGATCGTCACATTGGCCGCTCTTCTCTCTGAAACGGTTGTACTTATCGTCTGCAAAGCTATGTCGCGTGCTGCGGTATGCGGAGACACTAAAAGCACCTTAGTAGAACACAGATGAAGCTTCTAAGTTGATGTAACAGCCAGTAAGAAGTAGTACAATTCAAGTTTTAGATATTGATTATTAACTTTTTAGCTGGCTTCGGTGCCTTGGACATGAGCTAGGACCTTAAGAATCTGCATGAAAGGAGGACTAGCAGCCGAGTTGCACGGGAGAATGTGAAAAGTGTTCATATGTAGTAAAAACCTGAGAAATCCGTCCGTTTTCGTCATTTGTTATCGAATCGACTTAAAGCCAGATCGTCACATTGGCTGCTCTTCTCTCTGAAACGGTTGTAGTTATCGTCTGCAGAGCTATATCTCGTGCTGCGGTATGCGGAGACACTAAAAGCACCACAGTAGAACACAGATGAAGATTCTAAGTTGACGTAATAGCCACTAAGAAGTAGTACAATTCGAGTTTAGGTATCGATTATTGACTTTTTAGCTGGCTTTGGTGCCTTGGACATGAGCTAGGACCTTAAGAATCTGCATGAAAGGAGGACTAGCAGCCTAGTTGCACAAGAGAGTGTGGAAAGTGTTCATATGTAGTAAAAACCTGAGAAATCCGTCCGTTTTCGTCATTTGTTATCGAATCGACTTAAAACCAGATCGTCACATTTGCCGCTCTTATCTCTGAAACGGTTGTACTTATCGTCTGCAAAGCTATGTCGCGTGCTGCGGTATGCGGAGACACTAAAAGCACCATAGTAGAACACAGATGAAGCTTCTAAGTTAATGTAATAGCCAGTAGGAAGTAGTGCAATTCAAGTGTTAGGTATCGATTATTGATTTCTTAGCTGGCTTTGGTGCCTTGGACATGAGCTAGGACCTTAAGATTCTGCATGAAAGGAGGACTAGCAGCCGAGTTGTACGGGAGAAAGTGAAAAGTGTTCATATGAAGTAAAAACCTGAGAAATCCGTCAGTTTTCGACATTTGTTATCGAATCGATTTAAAGCCAGATCGTCACTTGGCCGCTCTTCTCTCTGAAACGGTTGTACTTATCGTCTGCAAAGCTATGTCGCGTGCTGCGGTAGGCGGAGACACTAAAAGCACCATAGTAGAACACAGATGAAGCTTCTAAGTTGATGTAATAGCCAGTAAGAAGTAGTACAATTCAAGTTTTAGGTACTGATTATTTTTTTTTTAGCTGTCTTTGGTGCCTTGGACATGAGCTAGGACCTTAAGATTTGCATGAAAGGAGGACTAGCAGCCGAGTTGCACGGGAGAATGTGAAAAGGGTTCATATGTAGTAAAAACCTGAGAAATACGTCCGTGTTCGTCATTTGTTATCGAATCGACTTAAAGCCAGATCGTCAAATTGGCCGCTCTTCTCTCTGAAACGGTTGTACTTATCGTCCTCAAAGCTATGTCGCGTGCTGCGTTATGCGGAGACACTAAAAGCACCATAGTAGAACACAGATGAAGCTTCTAAGTTGATGTAATAGCCAGTAGGAAGTAGTGCAATTCAAGTTTTAGGTATCGATTATTGACTTCTTAGCTGGCTTTGGTGCCTTGGACATGGACTACAACCTTAAGATTCTGCATGAAAGGATGACTAGCAACCGAGTTGCACGGGAGAATGTGAAAAGTGTTCATATGTAGTAAAAACCTGCGAAATCCGTCCGTTTTCGTCATTTGTTATCGAATCGACTTAAAGCCAGATCGTCACATTGGCCGCTCTTCTCTCTGAAACGGTTGTACTTATCGTCTGCAAAGCTATGTCGCGTGCTGCGGTATGCGGAGACACTAAAGGTACCACAGTAGAATACAGATGAAGCTTCTAAGATGATGTAATAGCCAGTAAGAAGTAGTACAATTCAAGTTTTAGGTATCGATTATTGACTTTTAAGCTGACTTTGGTGCCTTGGACATGAGCTAGGACCTTAAGATTCTGCATGAAAGGAGGACTAGCAGCCGAGTTGCACGGGAGAATGTGAAAAAAAGTGTTCATATGTAGTAAAAACCTGAGAAATCCGTCCGTTTTCGTCATTTGTTATCGAATCGACTAAAAGCCAGATCGTCAAATTGGCCGCTCCTCTCTCTGGAACCGTTGTACTTATCGTCTGCAAAGCTATGTCGCGTGCTGCGGTATGCGGAGACACTAAAAGCACCATAGTAGAACACAGATGAAGCTTCTAAGTTGATGTAATAGCCAGTAAGAAGTAGTACAATTCAAGTTTTAGGTATTGATTATTGACATTTTAGCTTACTTTGGTTCCTTGGACATGAGCTAGGACCTTAACATTCTGCATGAAAGGAGAACTAGCAGCCGAGTTGCACGGGAGAGTGTGAAAAGTGTTTATATGTAGTAAAAACCTGAGAAATCCTTCCGTTTTCGTCATTTGTTATCGAATCGACTTAAAGCCAGATCGTCACATTGGCCGCTCTTCTCTCTGAAACGATTGTACTTATCGTCTGCAAAGCTATGTCGCGTGCTGCGGTATGCGGAGACACTAAAAGCACCATAGTAGAACATAGATGAAGGTTCTAAGTTGATGTAATAGCCAGTAAGAAGTAGTCCAATTCAAGTTTTAGGTATGCATTATTGACTTTTTAGCTGGCTTTGGTGCCTTGGACATGAGCTAGGACCTTAAGATTCTGCATGAAAGGAGAACTAGCAGACGAGTTGCACGGGAGAATGTGAAAAGTGTTCATATGTAGCTAAATCCTGAAAAATCCGTCCGTTTTCGTCATTTGTTATCGAATCGACTTAAAGCCTGATCGTCACATTGGCCGCTCTTCTCCTTGGAACGGTTGTACTTATCGTCTGCAAAGCTATGTTGCGTGCTTCGGAATGCGGAGGCACTAAATGCACCATAGTAGAACACAGATGAAGCTTCTAAGTTGATGTAATAGCCAGTAAGAAGTAGTACAATTCAAGTTTTAGGTAGTGATTATTGACTTTTTAGCTGGCTTTGGTGCCTTGGACATGAGCTAGGACCTTAAGATTCTGCATGAAAGGAGGACTAGCAGCCGAGTTGTACGGGAGAATGTGAAAAGTGTTCATATGTAGTAAAAACCTGAGAAATCCGTCCGTTTTCGTCATTTATTATCGAATCGACTTAAAGCCAGATAGTACTTGGCCGCTATTCTCTCTGAAACAGTTGTACTTATCGTCTGCAAAGCTATGTCGCGTGCTGCGGTATGCGGAGACACTAAAAGCACCATAGTGGAACACACATGAAGCTTCTAAGTTGATGTAATAGCCAGTAAGAAGTAGTACAATACAAATTTTAGGTACTGATTATTTACTTTATAGCTAACTTTGGTGCCTTGGACATGAGCTAGGTCCTTAAGATTCTGCATGAAAGGAGGACTAGCAGCCGAGTTGCACGGGAGAATGTGAAAAAAAGTGTTCATATGTAGTAAAAACCTGAGAAATCCGTCCGTTTTCGTCATTTGTTATCGAATCGACTAAAAGCCAGATCGTCAAATTGGCCGCTCTTCTCTCTGGAACCGTTGTACGTATCGTCTGCAAAGCTATGTCGCGTGCTGCGGTATGCGGAGACACTAAAAGCACCATAGTAGAACACAGATGAAGCTTCTAAGTTGATGTAATAGCCAGTAAGAAGTAGTACAATTCAAGTTTTAGGTATTGATTATTGACTTTTTAGCTGGCTTTGGTGCCTTGGACATGAGCTAGGACCTTAAGATTCTGCATGAAAGAAGGACTAGCAGCCGAGTTGCCCGGGAGAATGTGAAAAGTGTTCATATGTAGTAAAAACCTGAGAAATCCGTCCGTTTTCGTCATTTGTTATCGAATCGACTAAAAGCCAGATCGTCAAATTGGCCGCTCCTCTCTCTGGAACCGTTGTACTTATCGTCTGCAAAGCTATGTCGCGTGCTGCGGTATGCGGAGACACTAAAAGCACCATAGTAGAACACAGATGAAGCTTCTAAGTTGATGTAATAGCCAGTAAGAAGTAGTACAATTCAAGTTTTAGGTATTGATTATTGACATTTTAGCTTACTTTGGTTCCTTGGACATGAGCTAGGACCTTAACATTCTGCATGAAAGGAGAACTAGCAGCCGAGTTGCACGGGAGAGTGTGAAAAGTGTTTATATGTAGTAAAAACCTGAGAAATCCTTCCGTTTTCGTCATTTGTTATCGAATCGACTTAAAGCCAGATCGTCACATTGGCCGCTCTTCTCTCTGAAACGATTGTACTTATCGTCTGCAAAGCTATGTCGCGTGCTGCGGTATGCGGAGACACTAAAAGCACCATAGTAGAACATAGATGAAGGTTCTAAGTTGATGTAATAGCCAGTAAGAAGTAGTCCAATTCAAGTTTTAGGTATGCATTATTGACTTTTTAGCTGGCTTTGGTGCCTTGGACATGAGCTAGGACCTTAAGATTCTGCATGAAAGGAGAACTAGCAGACGAGTTGCACGGGAGAATGTGAAAAGTGTTCATATGTAGCTAAATCCTGAAAAATCCGTCCGTTTTCGTCATTTGTTATCGAATCGACTTAAAGCCTGATCGTCACATTGGCCGCTCTTCTCCTTGGAACGGTTGTACTTATCGTCTGCAAAGCTATGTTGCGTGCTGCGGAATGCGGAGGCACTAAATGCACCATAGTAGAACACAGATGAAGCTTCTAAGTTGATGTAATAGCCAGTAAGAAGTAGTACAATTCAAGTTTTAGGTAGTGATTATTGACTTTTTAGCTGGCTTTGGTGCCTTGGACATGAGCTAGGACCTTAAGATTCTGCATGAAAGGAGGACTAGCAGCCGAGTTGCACGGGAGAATGTGAAAAGTGTTCATATGTAGTAAAAACCTGAGAAATCCGTCCGTTTTCGTCATTTGTTATCGAATCGACTTAAAGCCAGATAGTACTTGGCCGCTATTCTCTCTGAAACAGTTGTACTTATCGTCTGCAAAGCTATGTCGCGTGCTGCGGTATGCGGAGACACTAAAAGCACCATAGTGGAACACACATGAAGCTTCTAAGTTGATGTAATAGCCAGTAAGAAGTAGTACAATACAAATTTTAGGTACTGATTATTTACTTTATAGCTAACTTTGGTGCCTTGGACATGAGCTAGGACCTTAAGATTCTGCATGAAAGGAGGACTAGCAGCCGAGTTGCACGGGAGAATGTGAAAAAAAGTGTTCATATGTAGTAAAAACCTGAGAAATCCGTCCGTTTTCGTCATTTGTTATCGAATCGACTAAAAGCCAGATCGTCAAATTGGCCGCTCTTCTCTCTGGAACCGTTGTACTTATCGTCTGCAAAGCTATGTCGCGTGCTGCGGTATGCGGAGACACTAAAAGCACCATAGTAGAACACAGATGAAGCTTCTAAGTTGATGTAATACAAAGGAAGAAGTAGTACAATTCAAGTTTTAGGTATCGATTATTGACTTTTTAGCTGGCTTTGGTGCCTTGGACATGAGCTACGACCTTAAGATTCAGCATGAAAGGAGCACTAGCAGCCGAGGTGAACGGGAGAATGTGAAAGGTGTTCATATGTAGTAAAAACCTGAGAAATCCGTCTGTTTTCGTCATTTGTTATCGAATCGATTTCAAGCCAGATCGTCACATTGGCCGCTCTTCTCTCTGAAAAATTTGTACATATCGTCAGCAAAGCTATGTCGCGTGCTGCGGTATGCGGAAACACTAAAAGCACCATAGTAGAACACAGATGAAGCTTCTAAGTCGATGTAATAGCCAGTAAGAAGTAGTACAATTCAAGTTTTAGGTATCGGTTATTGACTTTTTACCCTTCTTTGGTGCCTTGGACATGAGCTAGGAAATTTAGATTTTGCATGAAGGAGGAGTAGCAGCCGAGTTGCACGGTAGAATGTGAAAAGTACAAAATTGTTAAGACTTTCGTGGCCACTTGTTGACAAACTGCTTATTTGCTTCTGTCTCGGGTTCTTCGGCCGACGTTCGTGTGATGATTTTGCTGACGTTTCGCCAGCACGAGTGGCTGGCATTGTCAAAGCTTCACCCTCCATTGCCGGAGGTGAACTGGAGCCGGGCTCGCGGCCGCAGACTATATGTACCTTGCGCGCCAACGTCCGAGGGCTTCTCCGCGGTCATTTCCGCGGTCATTTCCGGTGCGTTTCTCCTCTTGCTACCTGCTACGGTCGTTCTCTGCAGTACGGGAAGCCAGGAGCCGTTTACCTTAAGGCTTTCTTCTTTCTTGTTGAAGCTGTTCCCGTGTTTGTGTATTTCTACAGCTTCTCTGTACAAGCGGGTGTGATAGTGCTTCTCTACAGCCAGAACTTCCGTGTCGGTGAATTTTATTACATGTACCTGGTCGGTCTCACTCAGTGCGTGTTCTGCCACGGCCGATTTTTCCACCTGTCCCAACCTGCAATGTCGCTTATGTTCTTTGATCCTGGTGTTGATTGATCTTCCAGTCATTCCGACATACACTTTCCCGCATGTGCATGGTAAGCGGTATATTCCTGACATTGCAAGTGGGTCCCTTTTATCCTTTTCCGATCTAAGACATCCTTTGATCTTCCTTGTCGGTTTGAAAATTGTCTTTACGCCGTGCTTGTGTAATATACGGCCGATTCTGTCCGTCACTCTGGGAATGTATGGCAGAAAGGTCGTACCCGACATTTCTTTTTCTGGTTTCTTACTTCGCCGGTGGTTTGGCTCTGTTACACTTCTAATATCATTTGTGGAGTACCCATTGCTCCTCAGAACACTTTCCAGGTGTTGCATTTCGCGTTTAAGGTGCTGCGGCTCACATATTCGTGCTGCTCGCGTTACGAGCGTCTGAATCATGCCTCTTTTCTGGCTCGGGTGGTGGTTTGACAGTTTGTGCAGATATCGGTCCGTGTGCGTCGGTTTTCGGTACACGCTATGTCCCAGGTTTTGGCCATCCCTTGTGACCAGCACATCTAGAAATGGTAGTTTTTTGTCCTTTTCCACTTCCATGGTAAATTTTATGTTGGCGTGGAGGTTGTTCAAGTGTCTTAGGAAGTCACCGAGCTGTTCTTCACCATGGCTCCACACGACGAAAGTATCATCGACGTACCTGTACCACACCTTAGGTTTACAAGTCGCCGAGTCCAGTGCCTGTGTTTCGAAATGTTCCATGAAGAAGTTGGCCACCACTGGACTAAGAGGACTACCCATGGCAACGCCTTCCAGCTGTTCGTAGAAATTGCCATTCCACGTGAAATAGCTCGTGGTGAGACAGGCATGGAAGAGCTTCATGATATCTTGCGGGAAAATGGAACCGATGTTCTCCAGAGCGTCACTGAGTGGCACTTTCGTAAACAAAGAAACAATATCAAAGCTGACCAGGATGTCGTTTGGTGCAAGTTTTAGTCTCTTCAGCTTCTCGATGAAATGTCCTGAGTCCTTTACGTACGTGTCGGTCTTCCCCACGTGCGGCTGGAGCAGAGAGGCCAAGTGTTTTGCCAGTTTATATGTCGGTGAGCCAGGAGCGCTAACAATCGGTCTTAATGGAACGTTGTTCTTATGGATCTTAGGTAATCCATACAGGCGAGGTGGTAGGGCTTCTGTGTTGCGCAGGTATCTCTGTATGTCCTCCGGAACAGAAGATGCCTTGATTAACCGATTCGTATTCCGTGTGATACGCTGCGTCGGATCTGCGCTTAGTTTTCGGTACGTCGTCGGATCTAATAGGTCTCGGATCTTTTGTTCATAATCTTCGGTCTTCATTACGACGGTCGCATTCCCCTTATCGGCAGGCAGTACCAATATACTCTTGTCAGCGTTAAGATTCTTAATAGCTTGTACTTCTTCTTTCTTCAGATTGCATGCTGGTGGTTTAGCTCGGCGCAGTATCCTGGCTGTTTCAGTGCGTATTTCCTCTGCCCTTTCACAAGGAAGGGTCCGAATGGCCGCTTCGGTGTTAGCAATGAGGAAATTTGCAGATTGTACCGACGCCTTGACCAACAACGGAAGAAGAAAGCGCGATTGATGTCCTCTCTCGCCTTCCTTTCGCGGTGCAGAGATGAAGATGCTACACCGAAGTTCTTGAAATGTAAGCGCCTATTCACCACCGCCCAAGCTCATCGTATCTACAACAGAATGGAACGAGCTTTTCTTCGTGAGCGAATTCACACAATACGGAGAAACTTGGCAAAAACGGATCAGGAACTTTTGGACATGTTCTACCAACTAAGTAGCAGAATGCATCGAGACGACTGGGACAAGATCGACAGCATCACTTACAGGAGCATGCAGAATGAACTCGAGCGCTGCACAGAGCGACAGAAGAAAAAGTTTGAAGGATTCCGGAAGAAGACTGACAAGGCGATTCCCGACATGTCACGCACTGTGGTCAACCTCACTGAACGACAATTGACCGAAGAGGAAGTATCCGTTCTTCAAAAAGGAGGGAATTTCGCTGTCATCCCAAGAACTATACCTGTGGATGACATCATTGCTTACACCGAAGCGGCCATTCGGACCCTTCCTTGTGAAAGGGCAGAGGAAATACGCACTGAAACAGCCAGGATACTGCGCCGAGCTAAACCACCAGCATGCAATCTGAAGAAAGAAGAAGTACAAGCTATTAAGAATCTTAACGCTGACAAGAGTATATTGGTACTGCCTGCCGATAAGGGGAATGCGACCGTCGTAATGAAGACCGAAGATTATGAACAAAAGATCCGAGACCTATTAGATCCGACGACGTACCGAAAATTAAGCGCAGATCCGACGCAGCGTATCACACGGAATACGAATCGGTTAATCAAGGCATCTTCTGTTCCGGAGGACATACAGAGATACCTGCGCAACACAGAAGCCCTACCACCTCGCCTGTATGGATTACCTAAGATCCATAAGAACAACGTTCCATTAAGACCGATTGTTAGCGCTCCTGGCTCACCGACATATAAACTGGCAAAACACTTGGCCTCTCTGCTCCAGCCGCACGTGGGGAAGACCGACACGTACGTAAAGGACTCAGGACATTTCATCGAGAAGCTGAAGAGACTAAAACTTGCACCAAACGACATCCTGGTCAGCTTTGATATTGTTTCTTTGTTTACGAAAGTGCCACTCAGTGACGCTCTGGAGCACATCGGTTCCATTTTCGCGCAAGACATCATGAAGCTCTTCCATGCCTGTCTCACCACGAGCTATTTCACGTGGAATGGCAATTTCTACGAACAGCTGGAAGGCGTTGCCATGGGTAGTCCTCTTAGTCCAGTGGTGGCCAACTTCTTCATGGAACATTTCGAAGCACAGGCACTGGACTCGGCGACTTGTAAACCTAAGGTGTGGTACAGGTACGTCGATGATACTTTCGTCGTGTGGAGCCATGGTGAAGAACAGCTCGGTGACTTCCTAAGACACTTGAACAACCTCCACGCCAACATAAAATTTACCATGGAAGTGGAAAAGGACAAAAAACTACCATTTCTAGATGTGCTGGTCACAAGGGATGGCCAAAACCTGGGACATAGCGTGTACCGAAAACCGACGCACACGGACCGATATCTGCACAAACTGTCAAACCACCACCCGAGCCAGAAAAGAGGCATGATTCAGACGCTCGTAACGCGAGCAGCACGAATATGTGAGCCGCAGCACCTTAAACGCGAAATGCAACACCTGGAAAGTGTTCTGAGGAGCAATGGGTACTCCACAAATGATATTAGAAGTGTAACAGAGCCAAACCACCGGCGAAGTAAGAAACCAGAAAAAGAAATGTCGGGTACGGCCTTTCTGCCATACATTCCCAGAGTGACGGACAGAATCGGCCGTATATTACACAAGCACGGCGTAAAGACAATTTTCAAACCGACAAGGAAGATCAAAGGATGTCTTAGATCGGAAAAGGATAAAAGGGACCCACTTGCAATGTCAGGAATATACCGCTTACCATGCACATGCGGGAAAGTGTATGTCGGAATGACTGGAAGATCAATCAACACCAGGATCAAAGAACATAAGCGACATTGCAGGTTGGGACAGGTGGAAAAATCGGCCGTGGCAGAACACGGACTGAGTGAGACCGACCAGGTACATGTAATAAAATTCACCGACACGGAAGTTCTGGCTGTAGAGAAGCACTATCACACCCGCTTGTACAGAGAAGATGTAGAAATACACAAACACGGGAACAGCTTCAACAAGAAAGAAGAAAGCCTTAAGGTAAACTGCTCCTGGCTTCCCGTACTGCAGAGAACGACCGTAGCAGGTAGCAAGAGGAGAAACGCACCGGAAATGACCGCGGAAATGACCGCGGAGAAGCCCTCGGACGTTGGCGCGCAAGGTACATATAGTCTGCGGCCGCGAGCCCGGCTCCAGTTCACCTCCGGCAATGGAGGGTGAAGCTTTGACAATGCCAGCCACTCGTGCTGGCGAAACGTCAGCAAAATCATCACACGAACGTCGGCCGAAGAACCCGAGACAGAAGCAAATAAGCAGTTTGTCAATGTGAAAAGTGTTCATATGTAGTAAAAGCCTGAGAAATCCGTCCGTTTTCGTCATTTGTTATCGAATCGACTTAAAGCCAGATCGTCACATTGGCCGCACTTCTCTCTGAAACGGTTGTACTTATCGTCTACAAAGCAATGTCGCGTGCTGCGGTGTGCGGAGACACAAAAAGCACCATAGTAGAACACAGATGAAGCTCCTAAGTTGATGTAATAGCCAGTAAGAAGTAGTACAATTCAAGTTTTAGGTATCGATTATTGACTTTTTAGCTGGCTTTGGTCCCTTGGACATGAGCTAGGACCTTAAGATTCTGCATGGATGGAGGACTAGCAGCCGAGTTGCACGGGAGAATGTGAAAAGTGTTCATATGTAGTAAACACCTGAGAAATCCGTCCGATTTCGTCATTTGTTATCGAATCGACTTAAGGCCAGATCGTCACATTGGCCGCTCTTCTCTCTGAAACGGTAGTACTTATCGTCTGCTGAGCTATGTCGCGTGCTGCGGTATGCGGAGACACTAAAAGCACCACAGTAGAACACAGATGAAGATTCTAAGTTGACGTTATAGCCACTAAGAAGTAGTACAATTCAAGTTTTAGGTATCGATTATTGACTTTTTAGCTGGCTTTGGTGCCTTGGACATGAGCTAGGACCTTAAGAATCTGCATGAAAGGAGGACTAGCAGCCGAGTTGCACGGGAGAATGTCAAAAGTGTTCATATGTACTAAAAACCTGAGAAATTCGTCCGTTTTCGTCATTTGTTATCGAATCGACTTAAAGCCAGATCGTCACATTGGCCGCTCTTCTCTCTGAAACGGTTGTACTTATCGTCTGCAAAGCTATGTCGCATGCTGCGGCATGCGGAGACACAAAAAGCACCATAGTAGAACACAGATGAAGCTTCTAAGTTGATGTAATAGCAAGTAAGAAGAAGTACAATTCTATGTTTTGGTACTGATTATTGACTTTTTAGCTGGCTTTGGTGCCTTGGACATGAGCTAGGACCGTAAGATTCTGCATAAAAGGAGGACTAGCAGCCGAGTTGCACGGGAGAGTGTGAAAAGTGCTTATTGTAGTAAAAACCTGAGAAATCCGTCCGTTTTCGTCATTTGTTATCGAATCGACTTAAAGCCAGATCGTCACATTGGCCGCTCTTCTCTCTGAAACGGTTGTACTTATCGTGTGCAAAGCTATGTCGCGTGCTGCGGTATGTGGAGACACTAAAAGCACCATAGTAGAACACAGATGAAGCTTCTAAGTTGATGTAATAGCCAGTAAGAAGTAGTACAATTCAAGTTTTAGGTATTGATGATTGACATTTTAGCTGGCTTTGGTTCCTTGGACATGAGCTAGGACCTTAAAATTCTGCATGAAAGGAGAATTAGCAGCCGAGTTGCACGGGAGAATGTGAAAAGTGTTCATATGTAGTAAAAACCTGCGAAATCCGTCCGTTTTCGTCATTTGTTATCGAATCGACTTAAAGCCAGATCGTACTTGGGCGCTCTTCTCTCTGAAACGGTTGTACTTATCGTCTGCAAAGCTATGTCGCGTGCTGCGGTATGCGGAGACCCTAAAAGCACCATAGTAGAACACAGATGGAGCTTCTAAGTTGATGTAATAGCCAGTAAGAAGTAGTATAAATCAAATTTTAGGTACTGATTATTTACTTTATAGCTGGCTTTGGTGCCTTGGACATGAGCTAGGACCTTAAGATTCTGCATGAAAGGAGGACTAGCAGCCGAGTTGCACGGGAGAATGTGAAAAGTGTTCATATATAGTAAAAACCTGAGAAATCCGACCGTTTTCGTCATTTGTTATAAAATCGACTTAAAGCCAGATCGTCACATTGGCTGCTCTTCTCTCTGGAACCATTGTACTTATCGTCTGCAAAGCTATGTCCGTGCTGCGGTATGCGGAGACACTAAAAGCACCATAGTAGAACACAGATGAAGCTTCTAAGTTGATGTAATAGCCAGTAAGAAGTAGTAAAATTCAAGTTTTAGGTATTGATTATTGACTTTTTAGCTGGCTTTGGTGCCGTGGACATGAGCTAGGACCTTAAGAATCTGCATGAAAGGAGGACTAGCAGCCGAGTTGCACGGGAGAATGTGAAAAGTGTTCATATGTAGTAAACACCTGAGAAATCCGTCCGATTTCGTCATTTGTTATCGAATCGACTTAAAGCCAGATCTTCACATTGGCCGCTCTTCTCTCTGAAACGGTTGTACTTATCGTCTGCAGAGCTATGTCGCGTGCTGCAATATGCGGAGACACTAAAAGCACCATAGTAGAACACAGATGAAGCTTCTAAACTGATGTAATAGCCAGTAAGAAGTAGTACAATTCAAGTGTTAGGTATTGATTATTGACATTTTAGCTTACTTTGGTTCCTTGGACATGAGCTAGGACCTTAAGATTCTGCATGAAAGGAGAACTAGCAGCCGATTTGCACGGGAGAATGTGAAAAGTGTTCATATGTAGTAAAAACCTGAGAAATCCGTCCGTTTTCGACATTTGTTATTGAATCGACTTAAAGCCAAATTGTCACATTGGCCGCTCTTATCTCTGAAACGGTTGTACTTATCGTCTGCAAAGCTATGTCGCGTGGTGCGGTATGTGGAGACACTAAAAGCACCATAGTAGAACACAGATGTAGCTTCTAAGTTGATGTATAAACCAGTAAGAAGTAATACAATTCAAGTTTTAGGTATCGATTATTGACTTTTTAGATGGCTTTGGTGCCTTGGACATGAGCTAGGACCTTAAGATTCTGCATGAAAGGAGGACTAGCAGCCGAGTTGCACGGGAGAATGTAGAATGTATTCATATGTAGTAAAAACCTAGATATTCGTCCGTTATCGTCATTTGTTATCGAATCGACTTAAAGCCAGATCGTCACATTGGCCGCTCTTCTCTCTGAAACGGTTGTTCTTATCGTCTGCAAAGCTATGACGAGTGCTGCGGTATGCGGAGACACTAAAAGGACCATAGTAGAACACAGATGAAGCTTCTAAGATGATGTAATTGCCAGTAAGCAGTAGTACAATTCAAGTTTTAGTTACTGATTATTGACTTTTTAGCTGGCTTTGGTGCCTTGGACATGAGCTAGAACCTTAAGATTCTGCATGAAAGGAGAACTAGCAGCCGAGTTGCATGGGAGAATTTGAAAAGGCTTCATATGTAGTAAAAACCTGAGAAATCCGTCCGTTTTCGTCATTTCTTATCGAATCGACTTAAAGCCAGATCGTCACATTTGCCGCTCTTCTCTCTGAAACGGTTGTACTTATCGTCTGCAAAGCTATGTCGCGTGCTGCGGTATGCGGAGACACTAAAAGCACCATAGTAGAACACAGATGAAGCTTCTAAGTTGATGTAATAGCCAGTAAGAAGTAGTACAATTCAAGTTTTTGGTATCGATTTTTGACTTTTTAGCTGGCTTTGGTGCCTTGGACATGAGCTAGGACCTTAAGATTCTGCATGAAAGGAGGACTAGCAGCCGAGTTACACGGGAGAATGTGAAAAGTGTTCATATGCAGTAAAAACCCGAAAAATCCGTCCGTTTTCGTCATTTGTTATCGAATCGACTTAAAGCCAGATCGTCACATTGGCCGCACTTCTCTCTGAAATGGCTGTACTTATCGTCTGCAAAGCTATGACGTGTGCTGCGGTATGCGGAGACACTAAAGCCACCATAGTAAAACACAGATGAAGCATCTAATTTAATGTAACAGAAAGTAAGAAGTAGTACAATTCAAGTTTTAGGTATCGATTATGGACTTTTTAGCTGGCTTTGGTGCCTTGGACATGAGCAAGGACCTTAAGAATCTGCATGAAAGGAGGACTAGCAGCCGAGTTGCACGGGAGAAAGTGAAAAGTGTTCATATGTAGTAAAAACCTGAGAAATTCGTCCGTTTTCGTCATTTGTTATCGAATCGACTTAAAACCAGATTGTCACATTGGTCGCTCTTTTCTCTGAAACGATTGTACTTATCGTCTGCAAAGCTATGTCGCGTGCTGCGGTATGCGGAGACACTAAAAGCACCATAGTAGAACATAGATGAAGGTTCTAAGTTGATGTAATAGCCAGTAAGAAGTAGTACAATTCAAGTTTTAGGTATCGATTATTGGCTTTTTAGCTGGCTTTGGCGCCTTGGACATGAGCTAATACCTTAAGATTCTGCATGAAAGGAGGACTAGCAGCCGAGTTGCACGGGACAATGTGAAAAGTGTTCATATGTAGTAAAGACCTGAGAAATCCGTCCGTTTTCGTCATTTGTTATCGAATCGACTTAAAGCCAGATCGTCACATTGGCCGCTCTTCTCTCTGAAACGGTTGTACTTATCGTCTGCAAAGCTATGTCGCGTGCTGCGGCATGCGGAGACACAAAAAGCACCATAGTAGAACACAGATGAAGCTTCTAAGTTGATGTAATAGCAAGTAAGAAGAAGTACAATTCTATGTTTTGGTACTGATTATTGACTTTTTAGCTGGCTTTGGTGCCTTGGACATGAGCTAGGACCTTAAGATTCTGCATGAAACGAGGACTAGCAGCAGAGTTGCACGGGACAATGTGAAAAGTGTTCATATGTAATAAAAACCTGAGATATCCGTCCGTTTTCGTCATTTGTTATCGAATCGACTTAAAGCCAGATCGTCACATTGGCCGCTCTTCTCTCTGAAACGGTTGTACTTATCGTCTGCAAAGCTATGTCGCGTGCTGCGGTATGCGGAGACACTAAAAGGACCATAGTAGAACACAGATGAAGCCTCTAAGATGAAGTAATTGCCAGTAAGATGTAGTACAATTCAAGTTTTAGGTATCGATTATTGACTTTTTAGCTGGCTTTGGTGCCTTGGACATGAGCTAGGACCTTAAGATTCTGCATGAAAGGAGGACTAGCAGCCGTGTTGCACGGGAGAATGTGAAAAGTGTTCACATGGAGTAAAAACCTGAGAAATCCGTCCGTTTTCGTCATTTGTTATCGAATCGACTTAAAGCCAGATCGTCACATTTGCCGCTCTTCTCTCTGAAACGGTTGTACTTATCGTCTGCAAAGCTATGTCGCGTGCTGCGGTATGCGGAGACACTAAAAGCACCACAGTAGAACACAGATGAAGCTTCTAAGTTGATGTAATAGCCAGTAAGAAGTAGTACAATTCAAGTTTTAGGTATCGATTATTGACTTTTTAGCTGGCTTTGGTGCCTTGGACATGAGCTAGGACCTTAAGATTCTGCATGAAAGGAGGACTAGCAGCCGAGTAGCACGGGAGAATGTGAAAAGTGTTCATATGCAGTAAAAACCCGAAAAATCCGTCCGTTTTCGTCATTTGTTATCGAATCGACTTAAAGCCAGATCGTCACATTGGCCGCTCTTCTCTCTGAAACAGTTGTGCTTATCGTCTGCAAAGCTATGTCGCGTGCTGCGGTATGCGGAGACACTAAAAGCACCATAGTAGAACACAGATGAAGCTTCTAAGTTGATGTAATAGCTGTAAGAAGTAGTACAATTCAAGTTTTAGGTATCGATTATTGGCCTTTTAGTTGGCTTTGGCGCCTTGGACATGAGCTAGGACCTTAAGATTCTGCATGAAAGGAGGACTAGCAGCCGCGTTGCACGGGAGAATGTGAAAAGTGTTCATATGTAGTAAAAACCTTAGAAATCCGTCCGTTTTCGTCATTTGTTATCGAATCGACTTAAAGCCAGATCGCCACCTTGGCCGGTCTTCTCTCTGAAATGGCTGTACTTATCGTCTGCAAAGCTATGACGTGTGCTGCGGTATGCGGAGACACTAAAACCACCATAGTAAAACACAGATGAAGCATCTAATTAAATGTAATATACAGTAAGAAGTAGTACAATTCAAGTTTTAGGTATTGATTATGGACTTTTTAGCTGGCTTTTGTGCCTTGGGCATGAGCTAGGACCTTAAGAATCTGCATGAAAGGAGGACTAGCAGCCGAATTGCACGGGAGAATGTGAAAAGTGTTCATATGTAGTAAAAACCTGAGAAATCCGTCCGTTTTCGTCATTTGTTATCGAATCGACTTAAAGCCAGATCATGACATTGGCCGCTCTTCTCTCTGAAACGGTTGTACTTATCGTCTTCAAAGCTATGTCGCGTGCTGCGGTATGCGGAGACACTAAAAGCACCATAGTAGAAAACAGATGAAGCTTCTAAGTTGATGTAATAGCCAGTAGGATATAGTACAGTTCAAGTTTTAGGTATCGATTATTGACTTTTTACCCTTCTTTGGTGACTTGGACATGAGCAAGGACCTTAAGAATCTGCATGAAAGGAGGACTAGCAGCAGAGTTGCACGGGAGAATGTGAAAAGTGTTCATATGTTGTAAAAACCTGAGAAATCCGTAGGTTTTCGTCATTTGTTATCGAATCGACTTAAAGCCAGATCGTCACTTGGCCGCTCTTCTCTCTGGAACGGTTGTACTTATCGTCTGCAAAGCTATGTTGCGTGCTGCGGTATGCGGAGACACTAAATGCACCATAGTAGAACACAGATGAAGCTTCTAAGTTGATGTAATAGCCAGTAAGAAGTAGTACAATTCAAGATTTAGGTAGTGATTATTGACTTTTTAGCTGGCTTTGGTGCCTTGGACATGAGCTAGGACCTTAAGATTCTGCATGAAAGGAGGACTAGCAGCCGAGTTGCACGGGAGAATGTGGAATGTGTTCATATGTAGTAAAAACCTAAGAAATTAGTCCGTTTTCGTCATTTGTTATCGAATCGACTTAAAACCAGATCGTCACATTGGTCGCTCTTTTCTCTGAAACGATTGTACTTATCGTCTGCAAAGCTATGTCGCGTGCTGCGGTATGCGGAGACACTAAAAGGACCATAGTAGAACACAGATGAAGCCTCTAAGATGATGTAATTGCCAGTAAGAAGTAGTACAATTCAAGTTTTAGGTATCGATTATTGACTTTTTAGCTGGCTTTGGTGCCTTGGACATGAGCTAGGACCTTAAGATTCTGCATGAAAGGAGGACTAGCAGCCGAGTTGCACGGGAGAATGTGGAATGTGTTCATATGTAGTAAAAACCTGAGAAATTAGTCCGTTTTCGTCATTTGTTATCGAATCGACTTAAAACCAGATCGTCACATTGGTCGCTCTTTTCTCTGAAACGATTGTACTTATCGTCTGCAAAGCTATGTCGCGTGCTGCGGTATGCGGAGACACTAAAAGGACCATAGTAGAACACAGATGAAGCCTCTAAGATGATGTAATTGCCAGTAAGAAGTAGTACAATTCAAGTTTTAGGTATCGATTATTGACTTTTTAGCTGGCTTTGGTGCCTTGGACTAGATCTAGGACCTTAAGATTCTGCATGAAAGGAGGACTAGCAGCCGAGTTGCACGGGAGAGTGTGAAAAGTGTTCACATGTAGTAAAAACCTGAGAAATCCGTCCGTTTTCGTCATTTGTTATCGAATCGACTTAAAGCCAGATCGTCACATTTGCCGCTCTTCACTCTGAAACGGTTATACTTATCGTCTGCAAAGCTATGTCGCGTGCTGCGGTATGCGGAGACACTAAAAGCACCATAGTAGAACACAGATGAAGCTTCTAAGTTGATGTAATAGCCAGTTAGAAGTAGTACAATTCAAGTTTTAGGTATCGATTATTGATTTTTTAGCTGGCTTTGGTGCCTTGGACATGAGCTAGGACCTTAAGATTCTGCATGAAAGGAGGACTAGTTGCCGAGTTGCACGGGAGAAAGTGAAAAGTGTTCATATGTAGTAAAAACCTGAGAAATTAGTCCGTTTTCGTCATTTGTTATCGAATCGACTTAAAACCAGAACGTCACATTGGTCGCTCTTTTCTCTGAAACGATTGTACTTATCGTCTGCAAAGCTATGTCGCGTGCTGCGGTATGCGGAGACACTAAAAGCACCATAGTAGAACACAGATGAAGGTTCTAAGTTGACGTAATAGCCAGTAAGAAGTAGTCCAATTCAAGTTTTAGGTATCCATTATTGACTTTTTAGCTGGCTTTGGTGCCTTGGACATGAGCTAGGACCTTACGATTCTGCATGAAAGGAGGATTAGCAGCCGAGTTGCACGGCAGAATGTGAAAAGTGTTCATATGTAGTAAAAACCTGAGAAATCCGTCCGTTTTCGTCATTTGTTATCGAATCGACTTAAAGCCAGATCGTCACATTGGCCGCTCTTCTCTCTGGAACGGTTGTACTTATCGTCTGCAAAGCTATGTCGCGTGCTGCGGTATGCGGAAGCACTAAATGCACCATAGTAGAACACAGATGAAGCTTCTAAGTTGATGTAATAGCCAGTAAGAAGTAGTACAATTCAAGTTTTAATTAGTGATTATTGACTTTTTAGCTGGATTTGGTGCCTTGGACATGAGCTAGGACCTTAAGATTCTGCATGAAAAGAGGACTAGCAGCCGAGTTGCACGGGAGAATGTGAAAGTGTTCATATGTAGTAAAAACCTGAGAAATCCGTCCGTTTTCGTCATTTGTTATCGAATCGACTTAAAGCCAGATCGTCACATTGGCCGCTCTTCTCTCTGAAACGGTTGTACTTATCGCCTGCAAAGCTATGTCGCGTGCTGCGGTATGCGGAGACACAAAAAGCACCATAGTAGAACACAGATGAAGCTTCTAAGTTGATGTAATAGCAAGTAAGAAGTAGTACAATTCTATGTTTTGGTACTGATTATTGACTTTTTAGCTGGCTTTGGTGCCTTGGACATGAGCTAGGACCTTAAGATTCTGCATGAAAGGAGGACTAGCAGCTGAGTTGCACGGGCGAATGTGAAAAGTGGTCATATGCAGTAAAAACCCGAAAAATCCGTTCGTTATCGTCATTTTTCTATCGAATCGACATAAAGCCAGATCGTCACATTGGCCGCTCTTCTCTCTGAAATGGTTGTACTTATCGTCTTCGAAGCTATGACGTGTGCTGCGGTATGCGGAGACACTTAAACCACCATAGTAAAACACAGATGAAGCATCTAATTTAATGTAATAGCCAGTAAGAAGTAGTACAATTCAAGTTTTAGGTATCGATTATGGACTTTTTAGCTGGCTTTGGTGCCTTGGACTTGAGCTAGGACCTTAAGATTCTGCATAAAAGGAGGACTAGCAGCTGAGTTGCACGGGAGAATGTGAAAAGTGTTCATATGCAGTAAAAACCCGAAAAATCCGTTCGTTATCGTCATTTTTCTATCGAATCGACATAAAGCCAGATCGTCACATTGGCCGCTCTTCTCTCTGAAATGTTTGTACTTATCGTCTTCAAAGCTATGACGTGTGCTGCGGTATGCGGAGACACTAAAACCACCATAGTAAAACACAGATGAAGCATCTAATTTAATGTAATAGATAGTAAGAAGTAGTACAATTCAAGTTTTAGGTATCGATTATGGACTTTTTAGCTGGCTTTGTTGCCTTGGACTTGAGCTAGGACCTTAAGATTCTGCATGAAAGGAGGACTAGCAGCCGAGTTGCACGGGAGAATGTGAAAAGTGTTCATATGTAGTAAAAACCTAGAAATCCGTCTGTTTTCGTCATTTGTTATCGAATCGACTTAAAGCCAGATCGTCACTTTGGTCGCCTTTCTCTCTGAAACGATTGTACTTATTGTCTGCAAAGCTATGTCGCGTGCTGCGGTATACGGAGACACTAAAAGCACCATAGTAGAACACAGATGAAGGTTGTAAGTTGATGTAATAGGCAGTAAGAAGTAGACCAAGTTTTAGGTATAGATTATTGACTTTTTAGCTGGCTTTGGTTCCTTGGACATGAGCTAGGAACTTAAGATTCTGCATGAAAGGAGGACTAGCTGCCGAGTTGCACGGGAGAATGTGAAAAGTGTTCATATGTAGTAAAAACCTGAGAAATCCGTCCGTTTTCGTCATTTGTTATCGACTCGACTTAAAGCCAGATCGCCACATTGGCCGCTCTTCCCTCTGAAACGGTTGTAGTTATCGTCTGCTAAGCTATGACGTGTGCTGCGGTATGCGGAGACACTAAAACCACCATAGTAAAACACAGATGAAGCTTCTAAGTTGATGTAATAGCCAATAAGATATAGTACAATTCTAGCTTTAGGTATCGATTATTGACTTTTTAGGTGGCTTTGGTTCCTTGGACATGAGCTAGGACCTTAAGATTCTGCATGAAAGGAGGACTAGCAGCTGAGTTGCACGGGAGTTTGTGAAAAGTGTTCATATGCAGTAAAAACCCGAAAAATCCGTTCGTTATCTTTTTTTATCGAATCGACATAAAGCCAGATCGTCACATTGGCCGCTCTTCTCTCTGAAATGGTTGTACTTATCGTCTGCAAAGCTATGACGTGTGCTGCGGTATGCGGAGACACTAAAACCACCATAGTAAAAGACAGATGAAGCATCTAATTTAATGTAATAGCCAGTAAGAAGTAGTACAATTAAAGTTTTAGGTATCGATTATGGACATTTTAGCTGGCTTTGGTTCCTTGGACATGAGCTAGGACCTTAAGATTCTGCATGAAAGGAGGACTAGCAGCCGAGTTGCACGGGAGAATGTGAAAAGTGTTCATATGTAGTAAAAACCTGAGAAATCCGTCCGTTTTCGTCATTTGTTATCGACTCGACTTAAAGCCAGATCGTCACATAGGCCGCTCTACTCTCTGAAACGATTGTACTTATCGTCTACTAAGCTATGTCGCGTGCTGCGGTATGCGGGGACACAAAAAAGCACCACAGTAGAACACAGATGAAGGTTCTAAGTTGATGTAATAGCCAGTAAGAAGTAGTCCAATTCAAGTTTTAGGTATCGATTATTGACTTTTTAGCGGGCTTTGGTGCCTTGGACGTGAGCTAGGACCTTAAGATTCTGCATGAAAGGAGGACTAGCAGCCGAGTTGCACGGGAGAATGTGAAAAGTGTTCATGTGTTGAAAAAACTTGAGAAATCCGTCCGTTTTCGTCATTTGTTATCGACTCGACTTAAAGCCAGATCCACACATTGGCCGCTCTTCTATCTGAAATCGTCGTAATTATCGTCTGCAAAGCTATGTCTCGTGCTCCGGAATGCGGAGACACTAAAAGCACCATAGTAGAACACAGATGAAGCTTCTAAGTTGATGTAATAGCCAGTAAGAAGTAGTACAATACAAGTTTTAGGTATCGATTATTGATTTTTAGGTGGCTTTCGTGCCTTGGACTTGAGCTAGGACCTTAAGATTCAGCATGAAAGGAGGACTAGCAGCTGAGTTGCACGGGAGAATGTGAAAAGTGTTCATATGTAGTAAAAACCTGAGAAATCCGTCCGTTTTCGTCATTTGTTATCGACTCGACTTAATGCCAGATCGTCACATTGGTCGCTCTTCTCTCTGAAACGATTGTACTTATCGTCTGCAAAGCTATGTCGCGTGCTGCGGTATGCGGAGACACTAAAAGCACCATATTAGAACACAGATGAAGGTTCTAAGTTGATGTAATAGCCAGTAAGATGTAGACCAATTCCAGTTTTAGGTATAGATTATTGACTTTAGCTGGCTTTGGTTCCTTGGACATGAGCTAGGAACTTAAGATTCTGCGTGAAAGGAGGACTAGCTGCCGAGTTGCACGGGAGAATGTGAAAAGTGTTCATATGTAGTAAAAACCTGAGAAATACGTCCGTTTTCGTCATTTGTTATCGACTCGACTTAAAGCCAGATCTTCACATTGGCCGCTCTTCTCTCTGAAACGGTTGTACTTATCGTCTGCAAAGCTATGACGTGTGCTGCGGTATGCGGAGACACTAAAACCACGATAGTAAAACACAGATGAAGCTTCTAAGTTGATGTAATAGCCAATAAGATATAGTGCAATTCTAGTTTTAGGTATCGATTATTGACTTTTTAGCTGGCTTTGGTTCCTTGGACATGAGCTAGGACCTTAAGATTCTGCATGAAAGGAGGACTAGCAGCTGAGTAGCACGGGAGAATGTGAAAAGTGTTCATATGCAGTAAAAACCCGAAAAATCCGTTCGTTATCTTTTTTTATCGAATCGACATAAAGCCAGATCGTCACATTGGCCGCTCTTCTCTCCGAAATGGTTGTACTTATCGTCTGCAAAGCTATGACGTGTGCTGCGGTATGCGGAGACACTAAAACCACCATAGTAAAAGACAGATGAAGCATCTAATTTAATGTAATATCCAGTAAGAAGTAGTACAATTAAAGTTTTAGGTATCGATTATAGACTTTTTAGCTAGCTTTGGTGCCTTGGACATGAGCTAGGACCTTAAGATTCTGCACGAAAGGAGGACTAGCAGCCGAGTTGCACGGGAGAATATGAAAAGTGTTCATATGTAGTAAAAACCTGAGAAATCCGTCCGTTTTCGTCATTTGTTATCGAATCGACTTAAAGCCAGAATGTCACACTGGCCGCTCTTCTATCTGAAACGGTTGTACTTATCGTCTGCAAAGCTATGTCGCGTGCTGCTGTATGCGGAGACACTAAAAGCACCATAGTAGAACACAGATGAAGGTTCTAAGTTGATGTAATAGCCAGTAAGAAGTAGTCCAATTCAAGTTTTAGGTATCGATTATTGACTTTTTAGCTGGCTTTGGTTCCTTGGACATGAGCTAGGACCTTAAGATTCTGCATGAAAGGAGGCCTAGCTGCAGAGTTGCACGGGAGAATGTGAAAAGTGTTCATATGTAGTCAAAACCTGAGAAATCGGTCCGTTTTCGGCATTTGTTATCGACTCGACTTAAAGCCAGATCATCACATTGGCCGCTCTTCTCTCTGAAACGGTCCTAATTATCGTCTGCAAAGCTATGTCTCGTGCTCCGGTATGCGGAGACACTAAAATCACCATAGTAGAAAACAGATGAAGCTTCTAAGTTGATGTAATAGCCAGTAAGATATAGTACAATTCAAGTTTTAGGTTTCGATTATTGACTTTTTAGCTGGCTTTGATGCCTTGGACATGAGCTAGGACCTTAAGATTCTGCATGAAAGGAGGACTAGCAGCCGAGTTGCACGGGAGAATGTGGAATGTGTTCATATGTAGTTAAAACCTAGGAATCCGTCCGTTTTCGTCATTTGTTACCGAATCGACTTATAGCCAGATCGTCACATTGGCCGCTCTTCTCTCTGAAACGGTTGTACTTATCGTCTGCAAAGCTATGTCGCGTGCTGCGGTATGCGGAGACACTAAAAGCACCATAGTAGAACACAGATGAAGCTTCTAAGTTGATGTAATAGCCAGTAAGAAAAAGTACAATTCAAGTTTTAGGTATCGATTATTGACTTTTTAGGTGGCTTTGGTGCCTTGGACTTGAGCTAGGACCTTAAGATTCTGCATGAAAGGAGGACTAGCAGCTGAGTTGCACGGGAGAATGTGAAAAGTGTTCATATGTAGTAAAAACACGAAAAATCCGTTCGTTATCGTCATTTTTTTTTTCGAATCGACATAAGGCCAGATCGTCACATTGGCCACTTTTCTCTCTGAAATGGTTGTACTTATCGTCTGCAAAGGTATGACGTGTGCTGCGGTATGCGGAGACACTAAAAGCACCATAGTGGAACACAGATGAAGCTTCTAAGTTGATGTAATAGCCAGTAAGATATAGTACAATTCTAGTTTTAGGTATCGATTATTGACTTATTAGCTGGCTTCGGTGCCTTGGACATGAGCTAGGACCTTAAGATTCTGCATGAAAGGAGGACTAGCAGCCGCGTTGCACGGGAGAAAGTGAGAAGTGTTCATATGTAGTAAAAACCTGAGAAATCCGTCTGTTTTCTTCATTTGTTATCGAATCGACTTAAAGCCAGATTGTCACACTGGCCGCTCTTCTCTCTGAAACGGTTGTACTTATCGTCTGCAAAGCTATGTCGCGTGCTGCGGTATGCGGAGACACTAAAAGCACCATAGTAGAACACAGATGAATGTTCTAAGTTGATGTAATAGCCAGTAAGAAGTAGTACAATTCAAGTTTTATGTATCGATTATTGACTTTTTGGCTGGCTTTGGTTCCTTGGACATGAGCTAGGACCTTACGATTCTGCATGAAAGGAGGCCTAGCTGCAGAGTTGCACGGGAGAATGTGAAAAGTGTTCATATGTAGTAAAAACCTGAGAAATCCGTCCGTTTTCGTCATTTGTTATCGACTCGACTTAAAGCCAGATCATCATATTGGCCGCATTTATGTCTAAAACGGTTGTACTTATCGACTGCAAAGCTATGTCGCGTGTTGCGGTATGCGGGGACACTAAAAGCATCATAGTAGAATACAGATGAAGCTTCTAAGTTGATGTAATAGACAGTAAGAAGTAGTACAATTCAAGTTTTAGGTATCGATTATTGACTTTAGCTGGCTTTGGTTCCTTGGACATGAGCTAGGAACTTAAGATTCTGCGTGAAAGGAGGACTAGCTGCCGAGTTGCACGGGAGAATGTGAAAAGTGTTCATATGTAGTAAAAACCTGAGAAATACGTCCGTTTTCGTCATTTGTTATCGACTCGACTTAAAGCCAGATCTTCACATTGGCCGCTCTTCTCTCTGAAACGGTTGTACTTATCGTCTGCAAAGCTATGACGTGTGCTGCGGTATGCGGAGACACTAAAACCACGATAGTAAAACACAGATGAAGCTTCTAAGTTGATGTAATAGCCAATAAGATATAGTGCAATTCTAGTTTTAGGTATCGATTATTGACTTTTTAGCTGGCTTTGGTTCCTTGGACATGAGCTAGGACCTTAAGATTCTGCATGAAAGGAGGACTAGCAGCTGAGTAGCACGGGAGAATGTGAAAAGTGTTCATATGCAGTAAAAACCCGAAAAATCCGTTCGTTATCTTTTTTTATCGAATCGACATAAAGCCAGATCGTCACATTGGCCGCTCTTCTCTCCGAAATGGTTGTACTTATCGTCTGCAAAGCTATGACGTGTGCTGCGGTATGCGGAGACACTAAAACCACCATAGTAAAAGACAGATGAAGCATCTAATTTAATGTAATATCCAGTAAGAAGTAGTACAATTAAAGTTTTAGGTATCGATTATAGACTTTTTAGCTAGCTTTGGTGCCTTGGACATGAGCTAGGACCTTAAGATTCTGCACGAAAGGAGGACTAGCAGCCGAGTTGCACGGGAGAATATGAAAAGTGTTCATATGTAGTAAAAACCTGAGAAATCCGTCCGTTTTCGTCATTTGTTATCGAATCGACTTAAAGCCAGAATGTCACACTGGCCGCTCTTCTATCTGAAACGGTTGTACTTATCGTCTGCAAAGCTATGTCGCGTGCTGCGGTATGCGGAGACACTAAAAGCACCATAGTAGAACACAGATGAAGGTTCTAAGTTGATGTAATAGCCAGTAAGAAGTAGTCCAATTCAAGTTTTAGGTATCGATTATTGACTTTTTAGCTGGCTTTGGTTCCTTGGACATGAGCTAGGACCTTAAGATTCTGCATGAAAGGAGGCCTAGCTGCAGAGTTGCACGGGAGAATGTGAAAAGTGTTCATATGTAGTCAAAACCTGAGAAATCGGTCCGTTTTCGGCATTTGTTATCGACTCGACTTAAAGCCAGATCATCACATTGGCCGCTCTTCTCTCTGAAACGGTCCTAATTATCGTCTGCAAAGCTATGTCTCGTGCTCCGGTATGCGGAGACACTAAAATCACCATAGTAGAAAACAGATGAAGCTTCTAAGTTGATGTAATAGCCAGTAAGATATAGTACAATTCAAGTTTTAGGTTTCGATTATTGACTTTTTAGCTGGCTTTGATGCCTTGGACATGAGCTAGGACCTTAAGATTCTGCATGAAAGGAGGACTAGCAGCCGAGTTGCACGGGAGAATGTGGAATGTGTTCATATGTAGTTAAAACCTAGGAATCCGTCCGTTTTCGTCATTTGTTACCGAATCGACTTATAGCCAGATCGTCACATTGGCCGCTCTTCTCTCTGAAACGGTTGTACTTATCGTCTGCAAAGCTATGTCGCGTGCTGCGGTATGCGGAGACACTAAAAGCACCATAGTAGAACACAGATGAAGCTTCTAAGTTGATGTAATAGCCAGTAAGAAAAAGTACAATTCAAGTTTTAGGTATCGATTATTGACTTTTTAGGTGGCTTTGGTGCCTTGGACTTGAGCTAGGACCTTAAGATTCTGCATGAAAGGAGGACTAGCAGCTGAGTTGCACGGGAGAATGTGAAAAGTGTTCATATGTAGTAAAAACACGAAAAATCCGTTCGTTATCGTCATTTTTTTTTTCGAATCGACATAAGGCCAGATCGTCACATTGGCCACTTTTCTCTCTGAAATGGTTGTACTTATCGTCTGCAAAGGTATGACGTGTGCTGCGGTATGCGGAGACACTAAAAGCACCATAGTGGAACACAGATGAAGCTTCTAAGTTGATGTAATAGCCAGTAAGATATAGTACAATTCTAGTTTTAGGTATCGATTATTGACTTATTAGCTGGCTTCGGTGCCTTGGACATGAGCTAGGACCTTAAGATTCTGCATGAAAGGAGGACTAGCAGCCGCGTTGCACGGGAGAAAGTGAGAAGTGTTCATATGTAGTAAAAACCTGAGAAATCCGTCTGTTTTCTTCATTTGTTATCGAATCGACTTAAAGCCAGATTGTCACACTGGCCGCTCTTCTCTCTGAAACGGTTGTACTTATCGTCTGCAAAGCTATGTCGCGTGCTGCGGTATGCGGAGACACTAAAAGCACCATAGTAGAACACAGATGAATGTTCTAAGTTGATGTAATAGCCAGTAAGAAGTAGTACAATTCAAGTTTTATGTATCGATTATTGACTTTTTGGCTGGCTTTGGTTCCTTGGACATGAGCTAGGACCTTACGATTCTGCATGAAAGGAGGCCTAGCTGCAGAGTTGCACGGGAGAATGTGAAAAGTGTTCATATGTAGTAAAAACCTGAGAAATCCGTCCGTTTTCGTCATTTGTTATCGACTCGACTTAAAGCCAGATCATCATATTGGCCGCATTTATGTCTAAAACGGTTGTACTTATCGACTGCAAAGCTATGTCGCGTGTTGCGGTATGCGGGGACACTAAAAGCATCATAGTAGAATACAGATGAAGCTTCTAAGTTGATGTAATAGACAGTAAGAAGTAGTACAATTCAAGTTTTAGGTATCGATTATTGACTTTATAGCTATCTTTGGTGCCTTGGACATGAGCTAGGACCTTAAGATTCTGCATGAAAGGAGGACTAGCAGCCGAGTTGCACGGGAGAATGTGAAAAGTGTTCATATGTAGTAAAAACCTGAGAAATCCGTCCGTTTTCGTAATTTGTTATCGAATCGACATAAAGCCAGATCTTCACATTGACCGCATTTCAGTCTAAAACGGTTGTACTTATCGTCTACAAAGCTATGTTGCTTGCTGCGGTTTGTGGAGACACTAAAAGCACTATAGTAGAACACATATGAAGCTTCTAAGTTGATGTAATAGCCAGTAAGATATAGTACAATTCAAGTTTCAGGTATCGATTATGGACTTTATAGCTGGCTCTGGAGACTTGGACATAGCTAGGACCTTAAGATTCTGCATGAAAGGAGGACTAGCAGCCGAGTTGCACGGGAGAATGTGAAAAGTGTTCATATGTAGTAAAAACCTGAGAAATCCGTCCGTATTCGTCATTTGTTATCGAATCGACTTAAAGCCAGATCGTCAAATTGGTCGCTCTTCTCTCTGAAACGATTGTACTTATCGTCTGCCAAGCTATGTCGCGTGCTGCGGTATGCGGAGACACTAAAAGCACCATAGTAGAACACCGATGAATGTTCTAAGTTGATGTAATAGCCAGTAAGAAGTAGTACAATTCAAGTTTTATGTATCGATTATTGACTTTTTGGCTGGCTTTGGTTCCTTGGACATGAGCTAGGACCTTAAGATTCTGCATGAAAGGAGGCCTAGCTGCAGAGTTGCACGGGAGAATGTGAAAAGTGTTCATATGTAGTAAAAACCTGAGAAATCCGTCCGTTTTCGTCATTTGTTATCGGCTCGACTTAAAGCCAGATCATCATATTGGCCGCATTTATGTCTAAAACGGTTGTACTTATCGACTGCAAAGCTATGTCGCGTGCTGCGGTATGCGGGGACACTAAAAGCATCATAGTAGAACACAGATGAAGCTTCTAAGTTGATGTAATAGACAGTAAGAAGTAGTACAATTCAAGTTTTAGGTATCGATTATTGACTTTATAGCTATCTTTGGTGCCTTGGACATGAGCTAGGACCTTAAGATTCTGCATGAAAGGAGGACTAGCAGCCGAGTTGCACGGAAGAATGTGAAAAGTGTTCATATGTAGTAAAAACCTGAGAAATCCGTCCGTTTTCGTCATCTGTTATCGAATCGACTTAAAGCCAGATCGTCACATTGGCCGCTCTACTCTCTGAAACGATTGTACTTATCGTCTAAAAAGCTATGTCGCGCGCTGCGGTATGCGGGGACACAAAAAAGCACCACAGTAGAACACAGATGAAGGTTCTAAGTTGATGTAATAGCCAGTAAGAAGTAGTCCAATTCAAGTTTTAGGTATCGATTATTGACTTTTTAGCTGGCTTTGGTTCCTTGGACATGAGCTAGGAACTTAAGATTCTGCATGAAAGGAGGACTAGCTGCCGAGTTGCACGGGAGAATGTGAAAAGTGTTCATATGTAGTAATAACCTGAGAAATCCGTCCGTTTTCGTCATTTGTTATCGACTCGACTTAAAGCCAGATCTTCACATTGGCCGCTCTTCTCTCTGAAACGGTCCTAATTATCGTCTGCAAAGCTATGTCTCGTGCTCCGGTATGCGGAGACACTAAAAGCACCATAGTAGAAAACAGATGAAGCTTCTAAGTTGATGTAATAGCCAGTAAGATATAGTACAATTCAAGTTTTAGGTATCGATTATTAACTTTTTAGCTGGCTTTGGTGCCTTGGACATGAGCTAGGACCTTAAGATTCTGCATGAAAGGAGGACTAGCAGCCGCGTTGCACGGGAGAATGTGAAAAAAAGTGTTCATATGTAGTAAAAACCTAGAAATCCGTCCGTTTTTGTCATTTGTTATCGAATCGACTTATGCCAGATCGTCACATTGGCCGCTCTTCTCTCTGAAACGGTTGTACTTATCGTCTGCAAAGCTACGTCGCGTGCGGCGGTATGCGGAGACACTAAAAGATCCATAGTAGAACACAGATGAAGCTTCTAAGTTGATGTAATAGCCAGTAAGAAGTAGCACAATTCAAGTTTTAGGTATCGATTATTGACTTTATAGCTATCTTTGGTGCCTTGGACATGAGCTAGGACCTTAAGATTCTGCATGAAAGGAGGATTAGCTGCCGAGTTGCACGGGAGAATGTGAAAAGTGTTCATATGTAGTAAAAACCTGAGAAATTCGTCCGTTTTCGTCATTTGTTATCGACTCGACTTAAAGCCAGATCTTCACATTGACCGCATTTCAGTCTAAAACGGTTGTACTTATCGTCTACAAAGCTATGTTGCTTGCTGCGGTTTGTGGAGACACTAAAAGCACCATAGTAGAACACATATGAAGCTTCTAAGTTGATGTAATAGCCAGTAAGATATAGTACAATTCAAGTTTCAGGTATCGATTATGGACTTTATAGCTGGCTCTGGAGACTTGGACATAGCTAGGACCTTAAGATTCTGCATGAAAGGAGGACTAGCAGCCGAGTTGCACGGGAGAATGTGAAAAGTGTTCATATGTAGTAAAAACCTGAGAAATCCGTCCGTATTCGTCATTTGTTATCGAATCGACTTAAAGCCAGATCGTCAAATTGGTCGCTCTTCTCTCTGAAACGATTGTACTTATCGTCTGCCAAGCTATGTCGCGTGCTGCGGTATGCGGAGACACTAAAAGCACCATAGTAGAACACAGATGAAGGTTCTAAGTTGATGTAATAGCCAGTAAGATGTAGTACAATTCAAGTTTTAGGCATCGATTATTGACTTTTTAGGTGGACTTGGTGCCTTGGACATGCGCTAGGACCTTAAGATTCTGCATGAAAGGAGAACTAGCAGCTGAGTTGCAAGGGAGAATGTGAAAAGTGTTCATATGCAGTAAAAACCTGAGAAATCCGTCCGTTTTCGTCATTTGTTATCGAATCGACTTAAAGCCAGATCGTCACAATGGCCGCTCTTCTCTCTGAAACGGTTGTACTTATCGTCTGCAAAGCTATGTCGTGTGCTGCGGCATGCGGAGACACAAAAAGCACCATAGTAGAATACAGATGAAGCTTCTAAGTTGATGTAATAGCAAGTAAGAAGTAGTACAATTCTATGTTTTGGTACTGATTATTGAATTTTTAGCTGGCTTTGGTGCCTTGGACATAAGCTAGGACCTTAAGATTCTGCATGAAAGTAGGACTAGCAGCAGAGTTGCACGGGACAATGTGAAAAGTGTTCATATGTAGTAAAAACCTGAGAAATCCGTCCGTTTTCTTCATTTGTTATCGAATCGACTTAAAGCCAGATCGTCACATTGGCCGCTCTTCTCTCTGAAACGGTTGTACTTATAGTCTGCAAAGCGATGTCGCGTGCTGCGGTATGCGCAGACACTAAAAGCACCATAGTAGAAAACAGATGAAGCTTCTAAGTTGATGTAATAGCCAGTAAGAAGTACTACAATTTAAGTTTTAGGTATCGATTATTGACTTTTTAGGTGGCTTTGGTGCCTTGGACATGAGCTAGGACCTTAAGATTCTGCATGAAAGGAGGACTAGCAGCCGCGTTGCACGGGAGAATGTGAAAAGTGTTCATATGTAGTAAAAACCTTAGAAATCCGTCCGTTTTCGTCATTTGTTATCGAATCGACTTAAAGCCAGATCGCCACATTGGCCGCTCTTCTCTCTGAAATGGCTGTACTTATCGTCTGCAAAGCTATGACGCGTGCTGCGGTATGCGGAGACACTAAAACCACCATAGTAAAACACAGATGAAGCATCTAATTTAATGTAATAGAAAGTAAGAAGTAGTACAATTCAAGTTTTAGGTTTCGATTATATACTTTTTAGCTTTCTTTGGTGCCTTGGGCAAGAGCTTGGACCTTAAGAATCTGCATGAAAGGAGGACTAGCAGCCGAGTTGCACGGGAGAATGAGGAAAGTGTTCATATGCAGTAAAATCCTGGGAAATCCGTCCGTTTTCGTCATTTGTTATCGAATCGACTTAAAGCCAGATCGTCACATTGGCCGCTCTTCTCTCTGAAACGGTCGTAATTATCGTCTGCAAAGCTATGTCTCGTGCTCCAGTATGCGGAGACACTAAAAGCACCATAGCAGAAAACAGATGAAGCTTCTAAGTTGATGTAATAGCCAGTAAGATATAGTACAATTCAAGATTTAGGTATCGATTATTGACTTTTTAGCTGGCTTTGGTGCCTTGGACATGAGCTAGGACCTTAAGATTCTGCATGAAAATAGGACTAGCAGCTGAGTTGCACGGGAGAATGTGGAATGTGTTCTAATGTAGTAAAAACCTAGAAATCCTTCCGTTTTCGTCATTTGTTATCGAATCGACTTAAAGCCAAATCGTCACATTGGCCGCTCTTCTCTCTGAAACGGTTGTACTTATCGTCTGCAAAGCGATGTCGCGTGCTGCGGTATGCGCAGACACTAAAAGCACCATAGTAGAAAACAGATGAAGCTTCTAAGTTGATGTAATAGCCAGTAAGAAGTAGTACAATTCAAGTTTTAGGTTTCCATTATTGACTTTTTAGCTTGCTTTTGTGCCTTGGACATGAGCTAGGACCTTGATATTATGCATGAAAGGAGGACTATCAGCCGAGTTGCACGGGAGAATGTGAAAAGTGTTCACATGTAGCAAAAACATTAGAAAACCGTCCGTTTTCGTCATTTGTTATCGAATCGACTTATAGCCAGATCGTTACATTGGCCGCCCTTCTCTCTGAAACGGTTGTACTTATCGTCTGCAAAGCTATGACGCGTGCTGCGGTATGCGGAGACACTAAAAGCACCATAGTAGAACACAGATGAAGCTTCTAAGTTGATGTAATAGCCAGTAAGAAGTAGTACAATTCAAGTTTTAGGTATCGATTATTGACTTTTTAGGTGGCTTTGGTGCCTTGGACTTGAGCTAGGACCTTAAGATTCTGCATGAAAGGAGGACTAGCAGCCGAGTTGCACGGGAGAATGTGAAAAGTGTTCATATGCAGTAAAAACCCGAAAAATCCGTTCGTTATCGTCATTTTTTTATCGAATCGACATAAGGCCAGATCGTCACATTGGACGCTCTTCTCTCTGAAATGGTTGTACTTATCGTCTGCAAAGATATGACGTGTGCTGCGGTATGCGGAGACACTAAAACCACCATAGTAAAACACAGATGAAGCATCTAATTTAATGTAATAGCCAGTAAGAAGTAGTACAATTCAAGTTTTAGGTATCGATTATGGACTTTTTAGCTGGCTTTGGTGCCTTGGACATGAGCTAGGACCTTAAGAATCTGCATGAAAGGAGGACTAGCAGCCGAGTTGCACGGGAGAATGTGAAAAGTGTTCATATGTAGTAAAACCTGAGAAATCCGTCCGTATTCGTCATTTGTTACCGAATCGAATTAAAGCCAGATCGTCACATTGGTCGCTCTTCTCTCTGAAACGATTGTACTTATCGACTGCAAAGCTCTGTCGCGTGCTGCGGTATCCGGAGACACTAAAAGCACCATAGTAGAACACAGATGAAGGTTCTAAGTTGATGTAATAGCCAGTAAGAAGTAGTCCAATTCAAGTTTTAGGTATCGATTATTGACTTTTTAGCTGGCTTTGGTGCCTTGGACATGAGCTAGGGCCTTAAGATTCTGCATGAAAGGAGGACTAGCAGCAGAGTTGCACGGGACAATGTGAAAAGTGTTCATATGTAGTAAAAACCTAGAATTCCGTCCGTTTTCGTCATTTGTTATCGAATCGACTTAAAGCCAGATCGTCACATTGGTCGCTCTTCTCTCTGAAACGATTGTACTTATCGTCTGCAAAGCTATGTCGCGTGCTGCGGTATGCGGAGACACTAAAAGCACCATAGTAGAACACAGATGAAGGTTCTAAGTTGATGTAATAGCCAGTAAGAAGTAGACCAATTCAAGTTTTAAGTATCGATTATTGACTTTTTAGCTGGCTTTGGTTCCTTGGACATGAGCTAGGACCTTAAGATTCTGCATGAAAGGAGGACTAGCTGCCGAGTTCCACGGGAGAATGTGAAAAGTGTTCATATGTAGTAAAAACCTGAGAAATCAGTCCGTTTTCGTCATTTGTTATCGACTCGACTTAAAGCCAGATCTTCACATTGGCCGCTCTTCTCTCTGAAACGGTCCTAATTATCGTATGCAAAGCTATGTCTCGTGCTCCGGTATGCGAAGACCCTAAAAGCACCATAGTAGAAAACAGATGAAGCTTCTAAGTTGATGTAATAGCCAGTAAGATATAGTACAATTCAAGTTTTAGGTTTCGATTATTGACTTTTTAGCTGGCTTTGGTGCCTTGGACATGAGGTAGGACCTTAAGATTCTGCATGAAAGGAGGACTAGCAGCCGAGTTGCATGGGAGAATGTGGAATGTGTTCATATGTAGTAAAAACCTAGAAATCCGTCGTTTTCGTCATTTGTTACCGAATCGACTTAAAGCCAGATCGTCACACTGGCCGCTCTTCTCTCTGAAACGGTTGTACTTATCGTCTGCAAAGCTATGACGCGTGCTGCGGTATGCGGAGACACTAAATGCACCATAGTAGAACACAGATGAAGCTTCTAAGTTGATGTAATAGCTAGTAAGATATAGTATAATTCAAGTTTTAGGTATCGATTATTGACTTTTTAGCTGGCTTTGGTGCCTTGGACATGAGCTAGGACCTTAAGATTCTGCATGAAAGCAGGAATAGCTGCCGAGTTGCACGGGAGAATGTGGAATGTGTTCATATGTAGTAAAAACCTAGAAATCCTTCCGTTTTCGTCATTTGTTATTGAATCGACTTAAAGCCAGATCGTCACACTGGCCGCTCTTCTCTCTGAAACGGTTGTACTTATCGTCTGCAAAGCTATGTCGCGTGCTGCGGTATGCGCAGACACTAAAAGCACCATGGTAGAAAACAGATGAAGCTTCTAAGTTGATGTAATAGCCAGTAAGAAGTAGTACAACTCAAGTTTTAGGTATCGATAATTGACTTTTTAGCTTGCTTTTGTGCCTTGGACATGAGCTAGGACCTTGATATTCTGCATGAAAGGAGGACTATCAGCCGAGTTGCACTGGTGAATGTGAAAAGTGTTCACATGTAGCAAAAACATTAGAAATCCGTCCGTTTTCGTCATTTGTTATCGAATCGACTTAAAGCCAGATTGTTACATTGGCCGCTCTTCTCTCTGAAACGGTTGTACTTATCGTCTGCAAAGCTATGTAGCGTGCTGCGGTATGTGGAGACACTAAAAGCACCATAATAGAACACAGATGAAGCTTCTAAGTTGATGTAATAGCCAGTAAGAAGAAGTCCAATTCAAGTTTTAGGTATCGATTATTGACTTTTTAGCTGGCTTTGGTTCCATGGACATGAGCTAGGACCTTAAGATTCTGCATGAAAGGGGGCCTAGCTGCAGAGTTGCACGGGAGAATGTGAAAAGTGTTCATATGTAGTAAAAACCTAGAAATCCGTCCGTTTTCGTCATTTGTTACCGAATCGACATAAAGCCAGATCGTCACATTGGCCACTCTTCTCTCTGAAACGGTTGTACTTATCGTCTGCAAAGCTATGTCGCATGCTGCGGTATGCGGAGACACTAAAATCACCATAGTAGAAAACAGATGAAGCTTCTAAGTTGATGTAATAGCCAGTAAGATATAGTATAATTCAAGTTTTTGGTTTCGATTATTGACTTTTTAGCTGGCTGTGGTGCCTTGGACATGAGCTAGGACCTTAAGATTCTGCATGAAAGGAGGACTAGCAGCCGAGTTGCACAGGAGAATGTGGAATGTGTTCATATGTAGCAAAAACCTAGAAATCCGTCCGTTTTCGTCATTTGTTACCGAATCGACTTAAAGCCAGATCGTCACATTGGCCGCTCTTCTCTCTGAAACGGTTGTAGTTATCGTCTGCAAAGCTATGTCGCGTGCTGCGGTATGCGGAGACACTAAAAGCACCATAGTAGAACACAGATGAAGTTTCTAAGTTGATGTAATAGCCAGTAAGAAGTAGTACAATTCAAGTTTTAGGTATCGATTATTGACATTTTAGGTGGCTTTGGTGCCTTGGACTTGAGCTAGGACCTTAAGATTCTGCATTAAAGGAGGACTAGCAGCCGAGTTGCACGGGAGAATGTGAAAAGTGTTCATATGCAGTAAAAACCCGAAAAATCCGTTCGTTATCGTCATTTTTTTATCGAATCGACATAAGGCCAGATCGTCACATTGGCCGCTCTTCTCTCTGAAATGGTTGTACTTATCGTCTGCAAAGATATGACGTGTGCTGCGGTATGCGGAGACACTAAAACCACCATAGTAAAACACAGATGAAGCATCTAATTTAATGTAATAGCCAGTAAGAAGTAGTACAATTCAAGTTTTAGGTATCGATTATGGACTTTTTAGCTGGCTTTGGTGCCTTGGACATGAGCTAGGACCTTAAGAATCTGCATGAAAGGAGGACTAGCTGCCGAGTTCCACGGGAGAATGTGAAAAGTGTTCATATGTAGTAAAAACATGAGAAATCAGTCCGTTTTCGTCATTTGTTATCGACTCGACTTAAAGCCAGATCGTCACATTGGCCGCTCTTCTCTCTGAAACGGTTGTACTTATCGTCTGCAAAGCTATGTCGCGTGCTGCGGAATGCGGAGACACTAAAAGCACCATAGTAGAACACAGATGAAGCTTCTAAGTTGATGTAATAGTCAGTAAGAAGTAGACCAATTCAAGTTTTAGGTATCGATTATTGACTTTTTAGCTGGCTTTGGTGCCTTGGACATGAGCTAGGACCTTAAGATTCTGCATGAAAGGAGGACTAGCAGCCGAGTTGCATGGGAGAATGTGGAATGTGTTCATATGTAGTAAAAACCTAGAAATCCGTCCGTTTTCGTCATTTGTTACCGAATCGACTTAAAGCCAGATCGTCACATTGGCCGCTCTTCTCTCTGAAACGGTTGTACTTATCGTCTGCAAAGCTATGTCGCGTGCTGCGGTATGCGGAGACACTAAAAGCACCATAGTAGAACACAGATGAAGCTTCTAAGTTGATGTAATAGCCAGTAAGAAGTAGACCAATTCAAGTTTTAGTTATCGATTATTGACTTTTTAGCTGGCTTTGGTTCCTTGGACATGAGCTAGGACCTTAAGATTCTGCATGAAAGGAGGACTAGCAGCCGAGTTGCATGGGAGAATGTGGAATGTGTTCATATGTAGTAAAAACCTAGAAATCCGTCCGTTTTCGTCATTCGTTACCGAATCGACTTAAAGCCAGATCGTCACATTGGCCGCTCTTCTCTCTGAAACGGTTGTACTTATCGTCTGCAAAGCTATGTCGCGTGCTGCGGTATGCGGAGACACTAAAAGCACCATAGTAGAACACAGATGAAGCTTCTAAGTTGATGTAATAGCCAGTAAGAAGTAGTACAATTCAAGTTTTAGATATCGATTATTGACTTTTTAGCTGGCTTTGGTGCCTTGGACATGAGCTATGTCCTTAAGATTCTGCATGAAAGGAGGACTAGCAGCCGAGTTGCATGGGAGAATGTGAAAAGTGTTCATATGTAGTAAAAACGTGAGAAATCCGTCCGTTTTCGTCATTTGTTATCGAATCAACTTGAAGCCAGATCGTCACATTGCCCGCTCTTCTCTCTGAAACGGTTGTACTTATCGTCTGCAAAGCTTTGTCGCGTGCTGCGGTATGCGGAGACACTAAAAGCACCATAGTAGAACACAGATGAAGCTTCTAAGTTGATGTAATAGCCAGTAAGAAGTAGACCAATTCAAGTTTTAGGTATCGATTATTGACTTTTTAGCTGGCTTTGGTGCCTTGGACATGAGCTAGGACCTTAAGATTCTGCATGAAAGGAGGACTAGCAGCCGAGTTGCACGGGAGAATGTGGAATGTGTTCATATGTAGTAAAAACCTAGAAATCCTTCCGTTTTCGTCATTTGTTATCGAATCGACTTAAAGCCAGATCGTCACACTGCCCGCTCATCTCTCTGAAACGGTTGTACTTATCGTCTGCAAAGCTATGTCGCGTGCTGCGGTATGCGCAGACACTAAAAGCACCATAGTAGAAAACAGATGAAGCTTCTAAGTTGATGTAATAGCCAGTAAGAAGTAGTACAACTCAAGTTTTAGGTATCGATAATTGACTTTTTAGCTTGCTTTTGTGCCTTGGACATGAGCTAGGACCTTGATATTCTGCATGAAAGGAGGACTATCAGCCGAGTTGCACTGGTGAATGTGAAAAGTGTTCACATGTAGCAAAAACATTAGAAATCCGTCCGTTTTCGTCATTTGTTATCGAATCGACTTAAAGCCCGATCGTCACATTGGCCGCTCTTCTCTCTGAAACGGTTGTACTTATCGTCTGCAAAGCTATGTAGCGTGCTGCGGTATGTGGAGACACTAAAAGCACCATAATAGAACACAGATGAAGCTTCTAAGTTGATGTAATAGCCAGTAAGAAGTAGTCCAATTCAAGTTTTAGGTATCGATTATTGACTTTTTAGCTGGCTTTGGTTCCATGGACATGAGCTAGGACCTTAAGATTCTGCATGAAAGGGGGCCCAGCTGCAGAGTTGCACGGGAGAATGTGGAATGTGTTCATATGTAGTAAAAACCTAGAAATCCTTCCGTTTTCGTCATTTGTTATCGAATCGACTTAAAGCCAGATCGTCACACTGGCCGCTCTTCTCTCTGAAACGGTTGTACTTATCGTCTGCAAAGCTATGTTGCATGCTGCGGTATGCGGAGACACTAAAATCACCATAGTAGAAAACAGATGAAGATTCTAAGTTGATGTAATAGCCAGTAAGATATAGTATAATTCAAGTTTTAGGTTTCGATTATTGACTTTTTAGCTGGCTTTGGTGCCTTGGACATGAGCTAGGACCTTAAGATTCTGCATGAAAGGAGGACTAGAAGCCGAGTTGCACAGGAGAATGTGGAATGTGTTCATATGTAGCAAAAACCTAGAAATCCGTCCGTTTTCGTCATTTGTTACCGAATCGACTTAAAGCCAGATCGTCACATTGGCCGCTCTTCTCTCTGAAACGGTTGTAGTTATCGTCTGCAAAGCTATGTCGCGTGCTGCGGTATGCGGAGACACTAAAAGCACCATAGTAGAACACAGATGAAGCTTCTAAGTTGATGTAATAACCAGTAAGAAGTAGTACAATTCAAGTTTTAGGTATCGATTATTGACTTTTTAGGTGGCTTTGGTGCCTTGGACTTGAGCTAGGACCTTAAGATTCTGCATGAAAGGAGGACTAGCAGCCGAGTTGCACGGGATAATGTGAAAAGTGTTCATATGCAGTAAAAACCCGAAAAATCCGTTCGTTATCATCATTTTTTATCGAATCGACATAAGGCCAGATCGTCACATTGGCCGCTCTTCTCTCTGAAATGGTTGTACTTATCGTCTGCAAAGATATGACGTGTGCTGCGGTATGCGGAGACACTAAAACCACCATAGTAAAACACAGATGAAGCATCTAATTTAATGTAATAGCCAGTAAGAAGTAGTACAATTCAAGTTTTAGGTATCGATTATGGACTTTTTAGCTGGCTTTGGTGCCTTGGACATGAGCTAGGACCTTAAGAATCTGCATGAAAGGAGGACTAGCAGCCGAGTTGCACGGGAGAATGTGAAAAGTGTTCATATGTAGTAAAACCTGAGAAATCCGTCCGTATTCGTCATTTGTAACCGAATCGAATTAAAGCCAGATCGTCACATTGGTCGCTCTTCTCTCTGAAACGATTGTACTTATCGACTGCAAAGCTCTGTCGAGTGCTGCGGTATCCGGAGACACTAAAAGCACCATAGTAGAACATTGATGAAGGTTCTAAGTTGATGTAATAGCCAGTAAGAAGTAGTACAATTCAAGTTTTAGGTATCGATTATTGACTTTTAAGCTGGCTTTGGTGCCTTGGACATGAGCTAGGACCTTAAGATTCTGCATGAAAGGATCACTAGCAGCAGAGTTGCACGGGACAATGTGAAAAGTGTTCATATGTAGTAAAAACCTAGAAATCCGTCCGTTTTCGTCATTTGTTATCGAATCGACTTAAAGCCAGATCGTCACATTAGTCGCTCTTCTCTCTGAAACGATTGTACTTATCGTCTGCAAAGCTATGTCGCGTGCTGCGGTATGCGGAGACACTAAAAGCACCATAGTAGAACACAGATGTAGGTTCTAAGTTGATGTAATAGCCAGTAAGAAGTAGACCAATTCAAGTTTTAGGTATCGATTATTGACTTTTTAGCTGGCTTTGGTGCCTTGGACATGAGCTAGGACCTTAAGATTCTGCATGAAAGGAGGACTAGCAGCCGAGTTGCATGGGAGAATGTGGAATGTGTTCATATGTAGTAAAAACCTAGAAATCCGTCCGTTTTCGTCATTTGTTACCGAATCGACTTAAAGCCAGATCGTCACATTGGCCGCTCTTCTCTCTGAAACGGTTGTACTTATCGTCTGCAAAGCTATGTCGCGTGCTGCGGTATGCGGAGACACTAAATGCACCATAGTAGAACACAGATGAAGCTTCTAAGTTGATGTAATAGCCAGTAAGAAGTAGTACAATTTAAGTTTTAGGTATCGATTATTGACTTTTTATCTGGCATTGGTGCCTTGGACATGAGCTAGGACCTTAACATTCTGCATGAAAGGAGGACTAGCAGCCGAGTTGGACGGGTGAATGTGAAAAGTGTTCATATGCAGTAAAAACCCGAAAAATCCGTTCGTTATCGTCATTTTTTATCGAATCGACATAGGGCCAGAACGTCACATTTGCCGCTCTTCTCTCTGAAATGGTTGTACTTATCGTCTGAAAAGATATGACGTGTGCTGCGGTATGCGGAGACACTACAACCACCATAGTAAAACACAGATGAAGCATCTAATTTAATGTAATAGCCAGTAAGAAGTAGTACAATTCAAGTTTTAGGTATCGATTATGGACTTTTTAGCTGGCTTTGGTGCCTTGGACATGAGCTAGGACCTTAAGAATCTGCATGAAAGGAGGACTAGCAGCCGAGTTGCACGGGAGAATGTGAAAAGTGTTCATATGTAGTAAAAACCTGAGAAATCCGTCCGTATTCGTCATTTGTTACCGAATCGACTTAAAGCCAGATCGTCACATTGGTCGCTCTTCTCTCTGAAACGATTGTACTTATCGTCTGCAAAGCTATGTCGCGTGCTGCGGTATCCGGAGACACTAACAGCACCATAGTAGAACACAGATGAAGGTTCTAAGTTGATGTAATAGCCAGTAAGAAGTAGTCCAATTCAAGTTTTAGCTATCGATTATTGACTTCTTAGCTGGCTTTGGTGCCTTGGACATGAGCTAGGACCTTAAGATTCTGCATGAAAGGTGGACTAGCAGCCGTGTAGCACGGGACAATGTGAGAAGTGTTCATATGTAGTAAAAACCTGAGTAATCCGTCCGTTTTCGTCATTTGTTAACGAATCGACTTAAAAGCCAGATCGTCACATTGGCCGCTCTTCTCTCTGAAACGGTTGTACTTATCGTCTGCAAAGCTATGTCGCGTGCTGCGGTATGCGGAGACTCTCAAAGCACTATAGTAGAACACAGATGAAGCTTCTAAGTTGATGTAATAGCCAGTAAGAAGCAGTACAATTTAAGTTTTAGATATCGATTATTGACTTTTTAGCTGGCTTTGGTGCCTTGGACATGAGCTAGGTCCTTAAGATTCTGCATGAAAGGAGAACTAGCACCGGAGTTGCACGGGAGAATGTGAAAAGTGTTCATATGTAGTAAAAACCTGAGAAACCCGTCCGTTTTCGTCATTTGTTATCGACTCAACTTAAAGCCAGATCGTCACATTGGCCGCTCTTCTCTCTGAAACGGTCGTAATTACCGTCTGCAAAGCTATGTCTCGTGCTCCAGTATGCGGAGACACTAAAAGCACCATAGTAGAAAATAGATGAAGCTTGGAAGTTGATGTAATAGCCAGTAAGATATAGTACAATTCAAGTTTTAGGTATCGATTATTGACTTTTTAGCTGGCTTTGGTGCCTTGGACATGAGCTAGGACCTTAAGATTCTGCATGAAAGGAGGACTAGCTGCCGAGTTGCACGGGAGAAAGTGGAATGTGTTCATATGTAGTAAAAACCTAGAAATCCTTCCGTTTTCGTCATTTGTTATCGAATCGACTTAAAGCCAGATCGTCACACTGGCCGCTCTTCTCTCTGAAACGGTTGTACTTATCGTCTGCAAAGCTATGTCGCGTGCTGCGGTATGCGCAGACACTAAAAGCACCATAGTAGAAAACAGATGAAGCTTCTAAGTTGATGTAATAGCCAGTAAGAAGTAGTACAACTCAAGTTTTAGGTATAGATAATTGACTTTTTAGCTTGCTTTTGTGCCTTGGACATGAGCTAGGACCTTGATATTCTGCATGAAAGGAGGACTATCAGCCGAGTTGCACTGGTGAATGTGAAAAGTGTTCACATGTAGCAAAAACATTAGAAATCCGTCCGTTTTCGTCATTTGTTATCGAATCGACTTAAAGCCAGATTGTTACATTGGCCGCTCTTCTCTCTGAAACGGTCGTACTTATCGTCTGCAAAGCTATGTAGCGTGCTGCGGTATGTGGAGACACTAAAAGCACCATAGTAGAACACAGATGATGCTTCTAAGTTGATGTAATAGCCAGTAAGAAGTAGTCCAATTCAAGTTTTAGGTATCGATTATTGACTTTTTAGCTGGCTTTGGTTCCTTGGACATGAGCTAGGACCTTAAGATTCTGCATGAAAGGAGGCCTAGCTGCAGAGTTGCACGGGAGAATGTGAAAAGTGTTCATATGTAGTAAAAACCTAGAAATCCGTCCGTTTTCGTCATTTGTTACCGAATCGACTTAAAGCCAGATCGTCACATTGGCCGCTCTTCTCTCTGAAACGGTTGTACTTATCGTTTGCAAAGCTATGTCGCGTGCTGCGGTATGCGGAGACACTAAAAGCACCATAGTAGAACACAGATGAAGCTTCTAAGTTGATGTAATAGCCAGTAAGAAGTAGTACAATTCAAGTTTTAGGTATCGATTATTGACTTTTTAGGTGGCTTTGTTGCCTTGGACTTGAGCTAGGACCTTAAGATTCTGCATGAAAGGAGGACTAGCAGCCGAGTTGCACGGGAGAATGTGAAAAGTGTTCATATGCAGTAAAAACCCGAAAAATCCGTTCGTTATCGTCATTTTTTTATCGAATCGACATAAGGCCAGATCGTCACATTGGCCGCTCTTCTCTCTGAAACGGCTGTACTTATCGTCTGCAAAGCTATGTCGCGTGCTGCGGTATGCGGAGACACTAAAAGCACCATAGTAGAACACAGTTTAAGCTTCTAAGTTGATGTAATAGCCAGTAAGAAGTAGTACAATTCAAGTTTTAGGTATCGATTATTGACTTTTTAGCTGGCTTTGGTGCCTTGGACATGAGCTAGGACCTTAAGATTCTGCATGAAAGGAGGACTAGCAGCCGAGTTGCACAGGAGAATGTGGAATGTGTTCATATGTAGCAAAAACCTAGAAATCCGTCCGTTTTCGTCATTTGTTACCGAATCGACTTAAAGCCAGATCGTCACATTGGCCGCTCTTCTCTCTGAAACGGTTGTAATTATCGTCTGCAAAGCTATGTCGCGTGCTGCGGTATGCGGAGACACTAAAAGCACCATAGTAGAACACAGATGAAGCTTCTAAGTTGATGTAATAACCAGTAAGAAGTAGTACAATTCAAGTTTTAGGTATCGATTATTGACTTTTTAGGTGGCTTTGGTGCCTTGGACTTGAGCTAGGACCTTAAGATTCTGCATGAAAGGAGGACTAGCAGCCGAGTTGCACAGGAGAATGTGGAATGTGTTCATATGTAGTAAAAACCTAGAAATCCGTCCGTTTTCGTCATTTGTTACCGAATCTACTTAAGGCCAGATCGTCACATTGGCCGCTCTTCTCTCTGAAACGGTTGTACTTATCGTCTGCAAAGCTATGTCGCGTGCTGCGGTATGCGGAGACACTAAAAGCACCATAGTAGAACACAGATGAAGCTTCTAAGTTGATGTAATAGCCAGTAAGATGTAGTACAATTCAAGTTTTAGGTATCGATTATTGACTTTTTAGGTGGCTTTGGTGCCTTGGACTTGAGCTAAGACCTTAAGATTCTGCATGAAAGGAAGACTAGCAGCCGAGTTGCACGGGAGAATGTGAAAAGTGTTCATATGCAGTAAAAACCCGAAAAATCCGTTCGTTATCGTCATTTTTTTATCGAATCGACATAAGGCCAGATCGTCACATTGGCCGCTCTTCTCTCTGAAATGGTTGTACTTATCGTCTGCAAAGATATGACGTGTGCTGCGGTATGCGGAGACACTAAAACCACCATAGTAAAACACAGATGAAGGTTCTAAGTTGATGTAATAGCCAGTAAGAAGTAGACCAATTCAAGTTTTAGGTATCGATTATTGACTTTTTAGCTGGCTTTGGTGCCTTGGACATGAGCTAGGACCTTAAATTTCTGCATGAAAGGAGGACTAGCTGCCGAGTTCCACGGGGGAATGTGAAAAGTGTCCATATGTAGTAAAAACCTGAGAAATCAGTCCGTTTTCGTCATTTGGTATCGACTCGACTTAAAGCCAGATCTTCACATTGGCCGCTCTTCTCTCTGAAACGGTCCTAATTATCGTCTGCAAAGCTATGTCTCGTGCTCCAGTATGCGAAGACACTAAAAGCACCATAGTAGAAAACAGATGAAGCTTCTAAGTTGATGTAATAGCCAGTAAGATATAGTACAATTCAAGTTTTAGGTTTCGATTATTGACTTTTTAGCTGGGTTTGGTGCCTTGGACATGAGCTAGGACCTTAAGATTCTGCATGAAAGGAGGACTAGCAGCCGAGTTGCATGGGAGAATGTGGAATGTGTTCATATGTAGTAAAAACCTAGAAATCCGTCTGTTTTCGTCATTTGTTACCGAATCGACTTAAAGCCAGATCGTCACATTGGCCGCTCTTCTCTCTGAAACGGTTGTACTTATCGTCTGCAAAGCTATGTCGCGTGCTGCGGTATGCGGAGACACTAAATGCACCATAGTAGAACACAGATGAAGCTTCTAAGTTGATGTAATAGCCAGTAAGAAGTAGTACAATTCAAGTTTTAGGTAGTGATTATTGACTTTTTATCTGGCTTTGGTGCCTTGGACATGAGCTAGGAACTTAAGATTCTGCATGAAAGGAGGACTAGCAGCCGAGTTGCACGGGAGAATGTGGAATGTGTTCATATGTAGTAAAAACCTGAGTAATCCGTCCGTTTTCGTCATTTGTTATCGAATCGACTTAAAAGCCAGATCGTCACATTGGCCGCTCTTCTCTCTGAAACGGTTGTAGTTATCGTCTGCAAAGCTATGTCGCGTGCTGCGGTATGCGGAGACACTAAAAGCACCATAGTAGAACACAGTTGAAGCTTCTAAGTTGATGTAATAGATAGTAAGAAGTAGTACAATTCAAGTTTTAGGTATCGATTATTGACTTTTTAGGTGGCTTTGGTGCCTTGGACTTGAGCTAGGACCTTAAGATTCTGCATGAAAGGAAGACTAGCAGCCGAGTTGCACGGGAGAATGTGAAAAGTGTTCATATGCAGTAAAAACCCGAAAAATCCGTTCGTTATCGTCATTTTTTTATCGAATCGACATAAGGCCAGATCGTCACATTGGCCGCTCTTCTCTCTGAAATGGTTGTACTTATCGTCTGCAAAGATATGACGTGTGCTGCGGTATGCGGAGACACTAAAACCACCATAGTAAAACACAGATGAAGGTTCTAAGTTGATGTAATAGCCAGTAAGAAGTAGACCAATTCAAGTTTTAGGTATCGATTATTGACTTTTTAGCTGGCTTTGGTGCCTTGGACATGAGCTAGGACCTTAAATTTCTGCATGAAAGGAGGACTAGCTGCCGAGTTCCACGGGGGAATGTGAAAAGTGTCCATATGTAGTAAAAACCTGAGAAATCAGTCCGTTTTCGTCATTTGGTATCGACTCGACTTAAAGCCAGATCTTCACATTGGCCGCTCTTCTCTCTGAAACGGTCCTAATTATCGTCTGCAAAGCTATGTCTCGTGCTCCAGTATGCGAAGACACTAAAAGCACCATAGTAGAAAACAGATGAAGCTTCTAAGTTGATGTAATAGCCAGTAAGATATAGTACAATTCAAGTTTTAGGTTTCGATTATTGACTTTTTAGCTGGGTTTGGTGCCTTGGACATGAGCTAGGACCTTAAGATTCTGCATGAAAGGAGGACTAGCAGCCGAGTTGCATGGGAGAATGTGGAATGTGTTCATATGTAGTAAAAACCTAGAAATCCGTCTGTTTTCGTCATTTGTTACCGAATCGACTTAAAGCCAGATCGTCACATTGGCCGCTCTTCTCTCTGAAACGGTTGTACTTATCGTCTGCAAAGCTATGTCGCGTGCTGCGGTATGCGGAGACACTAAATGCACCATAGTAGAACACAGATGAAGCTTCTAAGTTGATGTAATAGCCAGTAAGAAGTAGTACAATTCAAGTTTTAGGTAGTGATTATTGACTTTTTATCTGGCTTTGGTGCCTTGGACATGAGCTAGGAACTTAAGATTCTGCATGAAAGGAGGACTAGCAGCCGAGTTGCACGGGAGAATGTGGAATGTGTTCATATGTAGTAAAAACCTGAGTAATCCGTCCGTTTTCGTCATTTGTTATCGAATCGACTTAAAAGCCAGATCGTCACATTGGCCGCTCTTCTCTCTGAAACGGTTGTAGTTATCGTCTGCAAAGCTATGTCGCGTGCTGCGGTATGCGGAGACACTAAAAGCACCATAGTAGAACACAGTTGAAGCTTCTAAGTTGATGTAATAGATAGTAAGAAGTAGTACAATTCAAGTTTTAGGTATCGATTATTGACTTTTTAGGTGGCTTTGGTGCCTTGGACTTGAGCTAGGACCTTAAGATTCTGCATGAAAGGTGGACTAGCAGCCGTGTTGCACGGGAGAATGTGAAAAGTGTTCATATGCAGTAAAAACCCGAAAAATCCGTTCGTTATCGTCATTTTTTTATCGAATCGACATAAGGCCAGATCGTCACATTGGCCGCTCTTCTCTCTGAAATGGTTGTACTTATCGACTGCAAAGATATGACGTGTGCTGCGGTATGCGGAGACACTAAAAGCACCATAGTAGAACACAGATGAAGGTTCTAAGTTGATGTAGTAGCCAGTAAGAAGTAGACCAATTCAAGTTTTAGTTATCGATTATTGACTTTTTAGCTGGCTTTGGTTCCTTGGACATGATCTAGGACCTTAAGATTCTGCATGAAAGGAGGACTAGCTGCCGAGTTCCACGGGAAAATGTGAAAAGTGTTCACATGTAGTAAAAACCTGAGAAATCCGTCCGTTTTCGTCATTTGTTATCGACTCGACTTAAAGCCAGATCTTCACATTGGCCGCTCTTCTCTCTGAAACGGTCCTAATTATCGTCTGCAAAGCTATGTCTCGTGCTCCGGTATGCGGAGACACTAAAAGCACCATAGTAGAAAACAGATGAAGCTTCTAAGTTGATGTAATAGCCAGTAAGATATAGTACAATTCAAGTTTTAGGTTTCGATTATTAACTTTTTAGCTGGCTTTGGTGCCTTGGACATGAGCTAGGACCTTAAGATTCTGCATGAAAGGAGGACTAGCAGCCGAGTTGCATGGGAGAATGTGGAATGTGTTCGTATGTAGTAAAAACCTAGAAATCCGTCCGATTTCGTCATTTGTTACCGAATCGACTTAAAGCCAGATCGTCACATTGGCCGCTCTTCTCTCTGAAACGGTTGTACTTATCGTCTGCAAAGCTATGTCGCGTGCTGCGGTATGCGGAGACACTAAAAGCACCATAGTAGAACACAGATGAAGCTTCTAAGTTGATGTAATAGCCAGTAAGAAGTAGTACAATTCAAGTTTTAGGTATCGATTATTGACTTTTTAGGGGGATTTGGTGCCTTGGACTTGAGCTAGGACCTTAAGATTCCACGTGAAAGGAGGACTAGCAGCTGAGTTGCACGGGAGAATGTGAAAAGTGTTGATTTGCAGTAAAAACCTGAGAAATCCGTCCGTATTCGTCATTTGTTACCGAATCGACTTAAAGCCAGATCGTCACATTGGTCGCTCTTCTCTCTGAAACGATTGTACTTATCGACTGCAAAGCTATGTCGCGTGCTGCGGTATCCGGAGACACTAAAAGCACCATAGTAGAACACAGATGAAGGTTCTAAGTTGATGTAATAGCCAGTAAGAAGTAGTCCAATTCAAGTTTTAGGTATCGATTATTGACTTTTTAGCTGGCTTTGGTGCCTTGGACATGAGCTAGGACCTTAAGATTCTGCATGAAAGGAGGACTAGCAGCAGAGTTGCACGGGTCAATGTGAAAAGTGTTCATATGTAGTAAAGACCTGGTAATCCGTCCGTTTTCGTCATTTGTTATCGAATCGACTTAAAGCCAGATCGTCACATTGGTCGCTCTTCTCTCTGAAACGATTGTACTTATCGTCTGCAAAGCTATGTCGCGTGCTGCGGTATGCGGAGACACTAAAAGCACCATAGTAGAACACAGATGAAGGTTCTAAGTTGATGTAATAGCCAGTAAGAAGTAGACCAAATTAAGTTTTAGGTATCGATTATTGACTTTTTAGCTGGCTTTGGTTCCTTGGACATGAGCTAGGACCTTAAGATTCTGCATGAAAGGAGGACTAGCTGCCGAGTTGCACGGGAGAATGTGAAAAGTGTTCACATGTAGTAAAAACCTGAGAAATCCGTCCGTTTTCGTCATTTGTTATCGAATCGACTTAAAGCCAGATCGTCACATTGGCCGCATTTATGTCTAAAACGATTGTACTTACCGTATGCAAAGCTATGTCGCGTGCTGCGGTATGCGGAGACACTAAAAGCATCATAGTAGAACACAGATGAAGCTTCTAAGTTGATGTAATAGATAGTAAGAAGTAGTACAATTCAAGTTTTAGGTATCGATTATTGACTTTATAGCTATCTTTGGTGCCTTGGACATGAGCTAGGACCTTAAGATTCTTCATGAAAGGAGGACTAGCAGCTGATTTGCACGGGAGAATGTGAAAAGTGTTCATATGTAGTAAAAACCTGAGAAATCCGTCCGTTTTCGTCATTTGTTATCGACTCGACTTAAAGCCAGATCTTCACATTGGCCGCTCTTCTCTCTGAAACGGTTGTACTTATCGTCTGCAAAGCTATGACGTGTGCTGCGGTATGCGGAGACACTAAAACCATAATAGTAAAACACAGATGAAGCATCTAATTTAATGTAATAGCCAGTAAGAAGTAGTCCAATTCAAGTTTTAGGTATCGATTATTAATTTCTTAGCTGGCTTTGGTGCCTTGGACATGAGCTAGGACCTTACGATTCTGCATGAAAGGAGGACTAGCAGCTGAGTTGCACGGGAGAATGTGAAAAGTGTTCATATGCAGGAAAAACCCGAAAAATCCGTTCGTTATCGTCATTTGTTATCGAATCGACTTAAAGCCAGATCGTCACATTGGTCGCTCTTCTCTCTGAAACGATTGTACTTATCGACTGCATCGCTATGTCGCTTGCTGCGGTATGCGGAGACACTAAAAGCAACTTAGTAGAACACAGATGAAGCTTCTAAGTTGATGTAATAGCCAGTAAGATATAGTACAATTCTAGTTTTAGGTATCGATTATTGACTTATTAGCTGGCTTTGGTGCCTTGGACATGAGCTAGGACCTTAAGATTCTGCATGAAAGGAGGACTAGCAACCGCGTTGCACGGGAGAATGTGAGAAGTGTTCATATGTAGTAAAAACCTGAGAAATCCGTCCGTTTTCGTCATTTGTTATCGAATCGACTTAAAGCCAGAATGTCACACTGGCCGCTCTTCTATCTGAAACGGTTGTACTTATCGTCTGCAAAGCTATGTCGCGTGCTGCGGTATGCGGAGACACTAAAAGCACCATAGTAGAACACAGATGAAGGTTCTAAGTTGATGTAATAGCCAGTAAGAAGTAGTCCAATTCAAGATTTAGGTATCGATTATTGACTTTTTAGCTGGCTTTGGTTCCTTGGACATGAGCTAGGACCTTAAGAATCTGCATGAAAGGAGGACCAGCAGCCGAGTTGCACGGGAGAATGTGAAAAGTGTTCATATGTAGTAAAAAAATGAGAAATCCGTCCGTTTTCGTCATTTGTTATCGAATCGACTTAAAGCCAGATCGTCACATGGGTCGCTCTTCTCTCTGAAACGATTGTACTTATCGTCTGCAAAGCTATGTCGCGTGCTGCGGTATGCGGAGACACTAAAAGCACCATAGTAGAACACAGATGAAGCTTCTAAGTTGATGTAATAGCCAGTAAGAAGTAGTACAATTCAAGTTTTAGGTATCGATTATTGACTTTTTAGCTGGCTTTGGTGCCTTGGACATGAGCTAGGACCTTAAGATTCTGCATGAAAGGAGGACTAGCAGCTGAGTTGCACGGGGAGAATGTGAAAAGTGTTGATATGCAGTAAAAACCTGAAAAATCCGTTCGTTATCGTCATTTTTTTATCGAATCGTCATAAGGCCAGATCGTCACATTGGCCGCTCTTCTCTCTGAAATGGTTGTACTTATCGTCTGCAAAGATATGACGTGTGCTGCGGTATGCGGAGACACTAAAATCACCATAGTAAAACACAGATGATGCATCTAATTTAATGTAATAGCCAGTAAGAAGTAGTACAATTCAAGTTTTAGGTATCGATTATTGACTTTGTAGCTGGCTTTGGTGCCTTGGACATGAGCTAGGACCTTAAGATTCTGCATGAAAGGAGGACTAGCAGCAGAGTTGCACGGGACAATGTGAAAAGTGTTCATATGTAGTAAAAACCTAGAAATCCCTCCGTTTTCGTCATTTGTTATCGAATCGACTTAAAGCCAGATCGTCACATTGGTCGCTCTTCTCTCTGAAACGATTGTTCTTATCGTCTGCAAAGCTATGTCGCGTGCTGCGGTATGCGGAGACACTAAAAGCACCATAGTAGAACAAAGATGAAGGTTCTAAGTTGATGTAATAGCCAGTAAGAAGTAGACCAATTCAAGTTTTAGGTATCGATTATTGACTTTTTAGCTGGCTTTGGTTCCTTGGACATGAGCTAGGACCTTAAGATTCTGCATGAAAGGAGGACTAGCTGCCGAGTTGCACGGGAGAATGTGAAAAGTGTTCACATGTAGTAAAAACCTGAGAAATCCGTCCGTTTTCGTCATTTGTTATCGACTCGACTTAAAGCCAGATCTTCACATTGGCCGCTCTTCTCTCTGAAACGGTCCTAATTATCGTCTGCATAGCTAAGTCTCGTGCTCCGGTATGCGGAGACACTAAAAGCACCATAGTAAAACACAGATGAAGCATCTAATTTATTGTAATAGCTAGTAAGAAGTAGTACAATGCAAGTTTTAGGTATCGATAATGGACTTTTTAGCTGGCTTTGGTGCCTTGGACATGAGCTAGGACCTTAAGAATCTGCATGAAAGGAGGACCAGCAGCCGAGTTGCACGGGAGAATGTGAAAATTGTTCATATGTAGTAAAAAAATGAGAAATCCGTCCGTTTTCGTCATTTGTTATCGAATCGACTTAAAGCCAGATCGTCACATTGTCTGAAACGGTTACATTTATCGTCTGCAAAGCTATGACGTGTGCTCCGGTATGCGGAGACCCTAAAAGCACCATAGTAAAACACAGATGAAGCATTTATTGTAATAGCTAGTAAGAAGTAGTACAATGCAAGTTTTAGGTATCGATAATGGACTTTTTAGCTGGCTTTGGTGCCTTGGACATGAGCTAGGACCTTAAGAATCTGCATGAAAGGAGGACCAGCAGCCGTGTTGCACGGGAGAATGTGAAAAGTGTTCATATTTAGTAAAAAAATGAGAAATCCGTCCGTTTTCGTCATTTGTTATCGAATCGACTTAAAGACAGATCAACACATTGGCCGTTCTTCTCTCTGAGACGGTTACATTTATCGTCTGCAAAGCTATGTCGCGTGCTGCGGTATGCGGAGACACTAAAAGCACCATAGTAGAACGCAGAAGAAGCTTCTAAGTTAAAGTAATAGCCAGTAAGAAGTAGTACAATTTAAGTTTTAGTTGTCCATTATTCACTTTTTAGCCCGCTTTGGTGGCTTGGACATGACCTAGGACCTTAAGATTTTGCATGAAAGGAGGACTTGCAGCCACGTTGCACTGGAGAATGTGAAAAGTGTTCATATGTAGTAAAAACCTGAGAAATCCGTCTGTTTTCGTCATTTGTTATCGAATCGACTTAAAGGAAGATCGTCACATTGGCCGTTCTTCTCTCTAAAACGGTTACAATTATCGTCTGCAAAGCTATGTCGCGTGATGCGGTATGCGGAGACATTAAAGCACCATAGTAGAACACAGATGAAGCTTCTAAGTTGATGTAATAGCCAGTAAGAAGTAGTACAATTCAAGTTTTAGTTGTCGATTATTCACTTTTTAGCCGGCTTTGGTGGCTTGGACATGGCCTAGGACCTTAAGATTTTGCATGAGAGAAGGACTAGCAGCCGCGTTGCACGGGAGAATGTGAAAAGTGTTCATATTTAGTAAAAACCTGAGAAATCCGTCCGTTTTCGACATTTGTTATCGAATCGACTTAAAGCCAGATCGTCGCATTGGCCTCTTTTCTCTCTGAGACGGTTACATTTATCGTCTGCAAAGCTATGTCGCGTGCTGCGGTATGCATAGACTGTAAAAGCACCATAGTAAATTACAGAAGAAGCTTCTAAGTTGAAGCAATAGCCAGTAAGAAGCAGTACATTTCAAGCTTTGGTTATCGATTATTGATTTTTAGCCGGCTTTTGTGCCTTGGAAATGAGATGGAACCTTACGATTTTGCATGATAGGGGGACTAGCAGCCGCGTTGCACGGGAGAATGTGAAAAGTGTTCATATGTCGTAAAAACCTGAGAAATCCGTCCGTTTTCGTCATTTGTTATCGAATCGACTTAAAGCCAGATCGTCACATTGGCCGCTTTTCTCTCTGAGACGGTTACATTTATCGTCTGCAAAGGTATGTCGCGTGCTGCGGTATGCGGAGACACTAAAAGTACCATAGTAGACCACAGAAGAAGCTTCTAAGTTGAAGCAATAGCCAGTAAGAAGCAGTAAAATTCAAGTTGTAGTTGTCGATTATTCACTTTTTATCCGGCTTTGGTGGCTTGGACATGACCTATTACCTTAAGATTTCGCATGAAAGGAGGACTTGCAGCCGCGTTGCACGGGAGAGTGTGAAAAGTGTTCATATGTAGTAAAAACCTGAGAAATCCATCGGTTTTCGTCATTTGTTATCGAATCGACTTAAAGCCAGATCGTCATATTGGGCGTTCTTCTCTCTAAAACGGTTACATTTATCGTCTGCAAAGCTATGTCGCGTGCTGCGGTATGCGGAGACATTAAAGCACCATAGTAGAACACAGAAGAAGCTTCTAAGTTGAAGTAATAGCCAGTAAGAAGTAGTACAATTCAAGTTTTAGTTGTCGATTATTCACTTTTTAGCCGGCTTTTGTGGCTTGGACATGGCCTAGGACCTTACGATCTTGCATGAAAGGAGGACTAGCAGCCGTGTTGCACGGGAGAATGTGAATAGTGTTCATATTTAGTAAAATCCTGAGAAATCCGTCCGTTTTCGACATTTGTTATCGAATCGTCTTAAAGCCAGATCGTCACATTGGCCGCTTTTTCTCTGAAACGGTTACATTTGTCGTCTGCAAAGCTATGTCGCGTGCTGCGGTACGCGGAGACACTAAAAGCACCATAGTAGAACACAGAAGAAGCTTCTAAGTTGAAGTAATAGCCAGTAAGAAGTAGTACAATTCAAGTTTTAGTTGTCGATTATTCACTTTTTAGCCGGCTTTGGTGTCTTAGACATGACCTAGGACCGTAAGATTTTGCATGAAAGGAGGACTAGCAGCCGCGTTGCACGGGAGAATGTGAAAAGTGTTCATATGTAGTAAACACCTGAGAAATCCGTCCGTTCTCGTTATTTGTTATCGAATCGACTTAAAGCCAGATCGTCACATTGGCCGCTTTTCTCTCTGAGACGGTTACATTTATCGTCTGCAAAGCTATGTCGCATGCTGCGGTATGCGGAGACACTAAAAGCACCGTAGTAGAACACAGAAGAAGCTTCTAAGTTCAAGTAATAGCCAGTAAGAAGTAGTACAATTCAAGTTTTAGTTGTCGATTATTCACTTTTTTGCCGGCTTTAGTGGCTTTGACATGACCTAGTACCTTAAGATTTCGCATGAAAGGAGGACTTGCAGCCGCGTTGCACGGGAGAATGTGAAAAGTGTTCATATGTAGTAAAAACCTGAGAAATCCATCGGTTTTCGTCATTTGTTATCGAATCGACTTAAAGCCAGATCGTCATATTGGGCGTTCTTCTCTCTAAAACGGTTACATTTATCGTCTGCAAAGCTATGTCGCGTGCTGCGGTATGCGGAGACATTAAAGCACCATAGTAGAACACAGAAGAAGCTTCTAAGTTGAAGTAATAGCCAGTAAGAAGTAGTACAATTCAAGTTTTAGTTGTCGATTATTGACTTTTTAGCTGGCTTTGGTGCCTTGGACATGAGCTAGGACCTTACGATTTTGCATGAAAGGAGAACTAGCAGCCAAGTTGCACGGGAGTATGTGAAAAGTGTTCATATGTAGTAAAAACCTGAGAAATCCGTCCGTTTTCGTCATTTGTTATCGAATCGACTTAAAGCCAGATCGTCACATTGGCCGCTTTTATCTCTGAGACGGTTACATTTACCGTTTGCAAAGGTATGTCGCGTACTGCGGTATGCGGAGACACTAAAAGCACCATAGTAGAACACAGAAGAAGCTTCTAAGTTGAAGTAATAGCCAGTAAGACGTAGTAGAATTCAAGTTTTAATGTCGATTATTCACTTTTTAGCCGGCTTCGGTGGCTTGGGCATGACCTAGGACCATAAGATTTTGCATGAAAGGAGGACTTGCAGCCGCGTTGCACGGGAGAATGTGCAAAGTGTTCATATGTAGTAAAAACCTGAGAAATCCGTCCGTATTCGTCATTTGTTATCGAATCGACTTAAAGACAGATCAACACATTGGCCGTTCTTCTCTTTGAGACGGTTACATTTATCGTCTGCAAAGCTATGTCGCGTGCTGCGGTATGCGGAGACACTAGAAGCACCATAGTAAAACACAGATGAAGCTTCTAAGTTGATGTAATAGCCAGTAAGAAGTAGTACAATTCAAGTTTTAGTTATAGATTATTGACTTTTTAGCTGGCTTTTGTGACTTGGTCATGAGCTAGGACCTTAACATTTTGCATGAAAGGAGGACTAGCAGCCGAGTTGCACTGGAGAATGTGAATAGTGTTCATATGTAGTAAAAACCTGAGAAATCCGTTCGTTTTCGTCATCTGTTATCGAATCGACTTAAAGCCAGATCGTCACATTGGCCGCTCTTCTCTCTGAAACGGTTGTACTTATCGTCTGCAAAGCTATGTCGCGTGCTTCGGGATGCGAGACACTAAAAGCACCATAGTAGAACACAGATGAAGCTTCTCAACTGATGTAATAGCCAGTAAGAAGTAGTACAATTCAAGTTTTAGTTATGGATTATTGACTTTTTAACCTTGTTTGGTGCCCTGGACATGAGCTAGGAACTTAAGATTTTGCATGAAAGGAGGACTAGCAGCCGCGTTGCACGGGAGAATGTGAAAAGTGTTCATATGTAGTAAAAGCCTGAGAAATCCGTCCGTTTTTGTCATTTGTTATCGAATCGACTTAAAGCTAGATTGTCACATTGCCCGCTCTTCTGTCTGAAACAGTTACATTTATCGTCTGCAAAGCTATGTCGCGTGCTGCGGTATGCGGAGGCACTAAAAACTGCATAATAGAACACACAAGAAACTACTAGGTTGATGTGATAGCCAGTACGAAGCAGTGCAATTCAAGTTTTAGTTATCGATTATTGTCTTTATAGACGGCTTTGGTGCCTTGGACATGAGCTAGGACCTTAAGATTTTGCATGAAGGGAGGTCTAACAGCCACGTTGCACGAGAGAATGTGAAAAGTGTTCATATGTTGTAAAAACCTGAGAAATCCGCCCGTTTTCGTTATTTGGTGTCGGATCGACCTAATGCCAGATCTTCATATTGGCCGCTCTTCTCTCTTAAACGGTTACATTTATCGTGTGCAAAGCTATCTCGCCTGCTGCGGAATGCCTAGACACTATAAAAGCACCATAATAGAACATAGGAGAAGCATCTAAGATGATGTGACAGCCAGTACGAAGCCGTACATTTCAAGTTTTAGTTAACGATTATTGACTTTTTAGACGGATTTGGCGCCTTGGACATGAGCTAGTACCTTAAGATTTTCCATCAAGATAGGTATAGCAGCCGCGTTGCACAGGGGAATGTGAAAAGGGGTTCATATGTAGTGAAAACCTGAGAAATCTGCCCGTTTTCGTCATTTGCTATCGAATCGACTTAATGCCAGATCGTCATATTGACGGTTCTTCTCTCTGAAATGGTTACATTTATCGTGTGCAAACCTATGTCGCGAGCTGCGGAATGCCTAGACACTAAAAGCACAATAATAGAACACAGAAGAAGCTTCTAAGTTGATGTAACTGTCATGTGCAAAGCTATGTCGCGTGCTGCGGTATGCGGAGACACTAAAAACTGCACAATAGAACACACAAGAAACTACTAAGTTGATGTGATAGCCAGTGCGAAGCAGTGCAATTCAAGTTTTTGTTATCGAATATTGACTTTTTAGACGGCTTTGGTGCCGTGGGCATGAGCTAGGACCTTAAGATTTTGCAGGGAGGGAGGTCTAGCCGCCGCGTTGCATGGGGGAATGTGAAAAGTGTTCATATGTAGTGAAAACCGGAGAAATCCGCCTGCTTTCGTCATTTGCTATAGAATCGACTTAATGCCAGATCGTCATATTGGCCGCTTTTCTCTCTGAAACGGTTACATTTATCGTGTGCAAAGCTATGTCGCGTGCTGCGGTATGAGGAGACACTAAAAGCACCATAACAGAACACAGAAGAAATTTCTAAGTTGATGTGATAGAACACAGAAGAAGCTTCTAAGTTGATGTGAAAGCCAGCACGTAGCAGTACAATTCAAGTTTTGGTTATCGATTATTGAGTTTTTAGACGGCTTTGGTGAATCGAACATGATCTAAGACCTTAAGATTTGGCATGAAGGGAATTCTAGCAGCCACGTTGCACGGGGTGATGTGAAAAGTTTCGTATGTAGTGAAAAGCTGAGAAATCCGCCCGTTTTCGTTATTTGCTATCGTATCGACCTAATGCCAGATCTTCATATTGGCCGCTCTTCTCTCTTGAACGGTTACATTTATGGTGTCCAAAGCTATCTCGCCTACTGCGGAGTGCCTAGACACTAAAAGCACCATAATGGAACATAGGAGAAGCATCTAAGTTGATGTGATAGCCAGTACGAAGCCGTACATTTCAAGTTTTAGTTATCGATTATTGACTTTTTAGACGGCTTTGGTGCCTCGGACAGGAGCTAGTACCTTAAGATTTTGTAAGAAGGTAGGTATAGCAGCCGCGTTGCACAAGGGAATGTGAAAAGTGTTCATATGTAGTGAAAACCTGAGAAATCGGCCCGTTTTCGTCATTTGCTATCGAATCGACTTAATGCGAGATCGTCATATTGACGGTTCTTCTCTCTGAAATGGTTACATTTATCGTGGGCAATGCTATGTCGCGTGCTGCGGTATGTGGAGACACGAAAAGCACCATAATATAATACAAAAGAAGCACCTAAGTTAATGTGATAGCCAGTACGAAGCAGTACAATTCAAGTTTCAGTTATCGATTATTGCCTTTTTTAGACGGCTTTGGTGCCTTGGACATGAGCTACGACCTTCAGATTTTGCAGGAAGGGAGGTCTAGCAGCCGCGTTGCATGGGAGAATGTGAAAAGTGTTGATATGTAGTGAAAAATTGTGAAATCCGCTCGTTTTCGTTGCTATCGATTCGACTTAATGCCAGATCGTCATCTTGGCCGCTGTTCTCTCTGAAATGGTTACATTTATCGTGTGCAAAGCTATGTCGCGTGCTGCGGTATGCGGAGACACTAAAAACTGCATAATAGAACACACAAGAAACTACTAAGTTGATGTGATAGCCAGTACGAAGCAGTGCAATTCAAGTTTTAGTTATTGATTATTGACTTTTTAGACGGCTTTGGTGCATTGGACATGAGCTAGTACCTGAAGATTATGCATGAAGGGAGGTCTAGCAGCCACGTTGCACGATAGAATGTGAAAAGTGTTCATATGTTGTAAAAACCTGAGGAATTCGCCCGTTTTCTTTATTTGCTATCGAATCGACTTAATGCCAGATCGTCATATTGGACGCTCTTCTCTATGAAACGGTTACATTTATCGCGTGCAAAGCTATGTCGCGTGCTGCGGTATGAGGAGACACTAAAAGCACCATAACAGAACACAGAAGAAATTTCTAAGTTGATGTGTTAGAACACAGAAGAAGCTTCTAAGTTGATGTGAAAGCCAGCACGTAGCAGTACAATTCAAGTTTTAGTTATAGATTATTGACTTTTTAGACGGCTTTGGTACATTGGACATGAGCTAGGACCTGAAGATTTTGCATGAAGGGAATTCTAGCAGCCACGTTGCACGGGGTGATGTGAAAAGTTTCGTATGTAGTAAAAGCTGAGAAATCCGCCCGTTTTCGTTATTTGCTATCGAATCGACCTAATGCCAGATCTTCATATTTGCCGCTCTTCTCTCTTGAACGGTTACATTTATCGTGTGCAAAGCTATCTCGCCTACTGCGGAATGCCTAGACACTAAGAGCACCATAATGGAACATAGGAGAAGCATCTAAGTTGATGTGATAGCCAGTACGAAGCAGTACAATTCAAGTTTTAGTTATCGATTATTGCCTTTTTTAGACGGCCTTGGTGCCTTGGACATGAGCTAGGACCTTAAGATTTTGCATGAAGGGAGGCCTAACAGCCACGTTGCACGAGAGAATGTGAAAAGTGTTCATATGTTGTAAAAACCTGAGAAATCCGCCCGTTTTCGTTATTTGCTGTCGAATCGACCTAATGCCAGATCTTCATATTGGCCGCTCTTCTCTCTTAAACGGTTACATTTATCGTGTGCAAAGCTATCTCGCCTGCTGCGGAATGCCTAGACACTAAAAGCACCATAATAGAACATAGGAGAAGCATCTAAGATGATGTGACAGCCAGTACGAAGCCGTACATTTCAAGTTTTAGTTAACGATTATTGACTTTTTAGACGGATTTGGCGCCTTGGACATGAGCTAGTACCTTAAGATTTTCCATCAAGATAGGTATAGCAGCCGCGTTGCACAGGGGAATGTGAAAAGGGGTTCATATGTAGTGAAAACCTGAGAAATCTGCCCGTTTTCGTCATTTGCTATCGAATCGACTTAATGCCAGATCGTCATATTGACGGTTCTTCTCTCTGAAATGGTTACATTTATCGTGTGCAAACCTATGTCGCGAGCTGCGGAATGCCTAGACACTAAAAGCACAATAATAGAACACAGAAGAAGCTTCTAAGTTGATGTAACTGTCATGTGCAAAGCTATGTCGCGTGCTGCGGTATGCGGAGACACTAAAAACTGCACAATAGAACACACAAGAAACTACTAAGTTGATGTGATAGCCAGTACGAAGCAGTGCAATTCAAGTTTTTGTTATCGAATATTGACTTTTTAGACGGCTTTGGTGCCGTGGGCATGAGCTAGGACCTTAAGATTTTGCAGGGAGGGAGGTCTAGCCGCCGCGTTGCATGGGGGAATGTGAAAAGTGTTCATATGTAGTGAAAACCGGAGAAATCCGCCTGCTTTCGTCATTTGCTATAGAATCGACTTAATGCCAGATCGTCATATTGGCCGCTTTTCTCTCTGAAACGGTTACATTTATCGTGTGCAAAGCTATGTCGCGTGCTGCGGTATGAGGAGACACTAAAAGCACCATAACAGAACACAGAAGAAATTTCTAAGTTGATGTGATAGAACACAGAAGAAGCTTCTAAGTTGATGTGAAAGCCAGCACGTAGCAGTACAATTCAAGTTTTGGTTATCGATTATTGTGTTTTTAGACGGCTTTGGTGAATCGAACATGATCTAAGACCTTAAGATTTGGCATGAAGGGAATTCTAGCACCCACGTTGCACGGGGTGATGTGAAAAGTTTCGTATGTAGTGAAAAGCTGAGAAATCCGCCCGTTTTCGTTATTTGCTATCGTATCGACCTAATGCCAGATCTTCATATTTTCCGCTCTTCTCTCTTGAACGGTTACATTTATCGTGTCCAAAGCTATCTCGCCTACTGCGGAGTGCCTAGACACTAAAAGCACCATAATGGAACATAGGAGAAGCATCTAAGTTGATGTGATAGCCAGTACGAAGCCGTACATTTCAAGTTTTAGTTATCGATTATTGACTTTTTAGACGGCTTTGGTGCCTCGGACAGGAGCTAGTACCTTAAGATTTTGTAAGAAGGTAGGTATAGCAGCCGCGTTGCACAAGGGAATGTGAAAAGTGTTCATATGTAGTGAAAACCTGAGAAATCGACCCGTTTTCGTCATTTGCTATCGAATCGACTTAATGCGAGATCGTCATATTGACGGTTCTTCTCTCTGGAATGGTTACATTTATCGTGTGCAATGCTATGTCGCGTGCTGCGGTATGTGGAGACACGAAAAGCACCATAATATAATACAAAAGAAGCACCTAAGTTAATGTGATAGCCAGTACGAAGCAGTACAATTCAAGTTTCAGTTATCGATTATTGCCTTTTTTAGACGGCTTTGGTGCCTTGGACATGAGCTACGACCTTCAGATTTTGCAGGAAGGGAGGTCTAGCAGCCGCGTTGCATGGGAGAATGTGAAAAGTGTTGATATGTAGTGAAAAATTGTGAAATCCGCTCGTTTTCGTTGCTATCGATTCGACTTAATGCCAGATCTTCATCTTGGCCGCTGTTCTCTCTGAAATGGTTACATTTATCGTGTGCAAAGCTATGTCGCGTGCTGCGGTATGCGGAGACACTAAAAACTGCATAATAGAACACACAAGAAACTACTAAGTTGATGTGATAGCCAGTACGAAGCAGTGCAATTCAAGTTTTAGTTATTGATTATTGACTTTTTAGACGGCTTTGGTGCATTGGACATGAGCTAGGACCTGAAGATTATGCATGAAGGGAGGTCTAGCAGCCACGTTGCACGATAGAATGTGAAAAGTGTTCATATGTTGTAAAAACCTGAGGAATTCGCCCGTTTTCGTTATTTGCTGTCGAATCGACCTAATGCCAGATCTTCATATTGGCCGCTCTTCTCTCTTAAACGGTTACATTTATCGTGTGCAAAGCTATCTCGCCTGCTGCGGAATGCCTAGACACTAAAAGCACCATAATAGAACATAGGAGAAGCATCTAAGATGATGTGACAGCCAGTACGAAGCCGTACATTTCAAGTTTTAGTTAACGATTATTGACTTTTTAGACGGATTTGGCGCCTTGGACATGAGCTAGTACCTTAAGATTTTCCATCAAGATAGGTATAGCAGCCGCGTTGCACAGGGGAATGGGAAAAGGGGTTCATATGTAGTGAAAACCTGAGAAATCTGCCCGTTTTCGTCATTTGCTATCGAATCGACTTAATGCCAGATCGTCATATTGACGGTTCTTCTCTCTGAAATGGTTACATTTATCGTGTGCAAACCTATGTCGCGAGCTGCGGAATGCCTAGACACTAAAAGCACAATAATAGAACACAGAAGAAGCTTCTAAGTTGATGTAACTGTCATGTGCAAAGCTATGTCGCGTGCTGCGGTATGCGGAGACACTAAAAACTGCACAATAGAACACACAAGAAACTACTAAGTTGATGTGATAGCCAGTACGAAGCAGTGCAATTCAAGTTTTTGTTATCGAATATTGACTTTTTAGACGGCTTTGGTGCCGTGGGCATGAGCTAGGACCTTAAGATTTTGCAGGGAGGGAGGTCTAGCCGCCGCGTTGCATGGGGGAATGTGAAAAGTGTTCATATGTAGTGAAAACCGGAGAAATCCGCCTGCTTTCGTCATTTGCTATAGAATCGACTTAATGCCAGATCGTCATATTGGCCGCTTTTCTCTCTGAAACGGTTACATTTATCGTGTGCAAAGCTATGTCGCGTGCTGCGGTATGAGGAGACACTAAAAGCACCATAACAGAACACAGAAGAAATTTCTAAGTTGATGTGATAGAACACAGAAGAAGCTTCTAAGTTGATGTGAAAGCCAGCACGTAGCAGTACAATCCAAGTTTTGGTTATCGATTATTGAGTTTTTAGACGGCTTTGGTGAATCGAACATGATCTAAGACCTTAAGATTTGGCATGAAGGGAATTCTAGCAGCCACATTGCACGGGGTGATGTGAAAAGTTTCGTATGTAGTGAAAAGCTGAGAAATCCGCCCGTTTTCGTTATTTGCTATCGTATCGACCTAATGCCAGATCTTCATAATGGCCGCTCTTCTCTCTTGAACGGTTACATTTATCGTGTGCAAAGCTATCTCGCCTGCTGCGGAGTGCCTAGACACTAAAAGCACCATAATGGAACATAGGAGAAGCATCTAAGTTGATGTGATAGCCAGTACGAAGCCGTACATTTCAAGTTTTAGTTATCGATTATTGACTTTTTAGACGGCTTTGGTGCCTTGGACATGAGCTAGTACCTTAAGATTTTGTAAGAAGGTAGGTATAGCAGCCGCGTTGCACAGGGGAATGTGAAAAGTGTTCATATGTAGTGAAAACCTGAGAAATCGGCCCGTTTTCGTCATTTGCTATCGAATCGACTTAATGCGAGATCGTCATATTGACGGTTCTTCTCTCTGAAATGGTTACATTTATCGTGTGCAATGCTATGTCGCGTGCTGCGGTATGTGGAGACACAAAAAGCACCATAATATAATACAAAAGAAGCACCTAAGTTAATGTGATAGCCAGTACGAAGCAGTACAATTCAAGTTTTAGTTATCGATTATTGCCTTTTTTAGACGGCCTTGGTGCCTTGGACATGAGCTAGGACCTTAAGATTTTGCATGAAGGGAGGTCTAGCAGCCACGTTGCACAACAGAATGTGAAAAGTGCTCATATATATTAAACACCTGAGAAATCCGACCGTTTTCGTCATTTGCTATCGAATCGATTTAATGCCATATCGTCAAATTTGCCGCTCTTCTCTCTGAAACGGTTACATTTATCGTGTGCAAACCTATGTCGCGGGCTGCGGAATGCCTGGACACTAAAAGCACCATAATAGAACACAGAAGAAGCATCTAAGTTGATGTGATAGAAAGTACTTAGCCGTACATTTCAAGTTTTAGTTATCGATTATTGACTTTTTAGACGGCTTTGGTGCATTGGACATGAGCTAGGACCTTAAGATTTTGCATGAAGGGAGGTCTAGCAGCCACGTTGCACGAGACAATGTGAAAAGTGTTCATATGTTGTAAAAACCTGAGAAATCCGCCCGTTTTCGTTATTTGCTATCGAATCGACTTAATGCGAGATCGTCATAATGACGGTTCTTCTCTCTGAAATGGTTACATTTATCGTGTGCAATGCTATGTCGCTTGCTGTGGTATGTGGAGACACTAAAAGCACCATAATAGAACACAGAAGAAGCATCTAAGTTGATGTGATAGAAAGTACTTAGCCGTACATTTCAAGTTTTAGTTATCGATTATTGCCTTTTTAGACGGCTTTGGTGCCTTGGACATGAGCTAAGACCTTAAGATTTTGCATGAACGGAGGTCTAGCAGCCACGCTGCAAGAGAGAATGTGAAAATTGTTCATATGTTGTAAAAACCTGAGAAATCCGCCCGTTTTCGTTATTTGCTATCGAATCGACCTAATGCCAGATCGTCATATTGGCCGTTCTTCTCTCTGAAACGGTTACATTTATCGCGTGCAAAGCTATGTCGCGTGCTGCGGTATGAGGAGACACTAAAAGCACCATAACAGAACACAGAAGAAATTTCTAAGTTGATGTGTTAGAACACAGAAGAAGCTTCTAAGTTGATGTGGAAGCCAGCACGTAGCAGTACAATTCAAGTTTTAGTTATCGATTATTGACTTTTTAGACGGCTTTGGTGCATTGGACATGAGCTAGGACCTGAAGATTTTGCATGAAGGGAATTCTAGCAGCCACGTTGCACGGGGTGATGTGAAAAGTTTCGTAAGTAGTGAAAAGCTGAGAAATCCGCCCGTTTTCGTTATTTCTATCGAATCGACCTAATGCCAGATCGTCTTATTGGCCGCTCTTCTCTCTGAAATGGTTACATTTATCGTGTGCAAAGCTATGTCGGGTGCTGTGGTATGTGGAAACAGTAAAAGCACCATAATATAATACAAAAAAAGCATCTAAGTTGATGTGATAGCCAGTACGAAGCAGTACAATTCAAGTTTTAGTTATCGATTATTGCCTTTTTTAGACGGCCTTGGTGCCTTGGACATGAGCTAGGACCTTAAGATTTTGCATGAAGGGAGGTCTAACAGCCACGTTGCACGAGAGAATGTGAAAAGTGTTCATATGTTGTAAAAACCTGAGAAATCCGCCCGTTTTCGTTATTTGCTTTCGAATCGACCTAATGCCAGATCTTCATATTGGCCGCTCTTCTCTTTTAAACGGTTACATTTATCGTGTGCAAAGCTATCTCGCCTGCTGCGGAATGCCTAGACACTAAAAGCACCATAATAGAACATAGGAGAAGCATCTAAGATGATGTGACAGCCAGTACGAAGCCGTACATTTCAAGTTTTAGTTAACGATTATTGACTTTTTAGACGGATTTGGCGCCTTGGACATGAGCTAGTACCTTAAGATTTTCCATCAAGATAGGTATAGCAGCCGCGTTGCACAGGGGAATGTGAAAAGGGGTTCATATGTAGTGAAAACCTGAGAAATCTGCCCGTTTTCGTCATTTGCTATCGAATCGACTTAATGCCAGATCGTCATATTGACGGTTCTTCTCTCTGAAATGGTTACATTTATCGTGTGCAAACCTATGTCGCGAGCTGCGGAATGCCTAGACACTAAAAGCACAATAATAGAACACAGAAGAAGCTTCTAAGTTGATGTAACTGTCATGTGCAAAGCTATGTCGCGTGCTGCGGTATGCGGAGACACTAAAAGCACCATAACAGAACACAGAAGAAATTTCTAAGTTGATGTGATAGACCACAGAAGAAGCTTCTAAGTTGATGTGAAAGCCAGCACGTAGCAGTACAATTCAAGTTTTGGTTATCGATTATTGAGTTTTTAGACGGCTTTGGTGAATCGAACATGATCTAAGACCTTAAGATTTGGCATGAAGGGAATTCTAGCAGCCACGTTGCACGGGGTGATGTGAAAAGTGTTCATATGTTGTAAAAACCTGAGAAATCCGCCCGTTTTCGTTATTTGCTTTCGAATCGACCTAGTGCCAGATCTTCATATTGGCCGCTCTTCTCTCTTAAACGGTTACATTTATCGTGTGCAAAGCTATCTCGCCTGCTGCGGAATGCCTAGACACTAAAAGCACCATAATAGAACATAGGAGAAGCATCTAAGATGATGTGACAGCCAGTACGAAGCCGTACATTTCAAGTTTTAGTTAACGATTATTGACTTTTTAGACGGATTTGGCGCCTTGGACATGAGCTAGTACCTTAAGATTTTCCATCAAGATAGGTATAGCAGCCGCGTTGCACAGGGGAATGTGAAAAGGGGTTCATATGTAGTGAAAACCTGAGAAATCTGCCCGTTTTCGTCATTTGCTATCGAATCGACTTAATGCCAGATCGTCATATTGACGGTTCTTCTCTCTGAAATGGTTACATTTATCGTGTGCAAACCTATGTCGCGAGCTGCGGAATGCCTAGACACTAAAAGCACAATAATAGAACACAGAAGAAGCTTCTAAGTTGATGTAACTGTCATGTGCAAAGCTATGTCGCGTGCTGCGGTATGCGGAGACACTAAAAACTGCACAATAGAACACACAAGAAACTACTAAGTTGATGTGATAGCCAGTACGAAGCAGTGCAATTCAAGTTTTTGTTATCGAATATTGACTTTTTAGACGGCTTTGGTGCCGTGGGCATGAGCTAGGACCTTAAGATTTTGCAGGGAGGGAGGTCTAGCCGCCGCGTTGCATGGGGGAATGTGAAAAGTGTTCATATGTAGTGAAAACCGGAGAAATCCGCCTGCTTTCGTCATTTGCTATAGAATCGACTTAATGCCAGATCGTCATATTGGCCGCTTTTCTCTCTGAAACGGTTACATTTATCGTGTGCAAAGCTATGTCGCGTGCTGCGGTATGAGGAGACACTAAAAGCACCATAACAGAACACAGAAGAAATTTCTAAGTTGATGTGATAGAACACAGAAGAAGCTTCTAAGTTGATGTGAAAGCCAGCACGTAGCAGTACAATTCAAGTTTTGGTTATCGATTATTGAGTTTTTAGACGGCTTTGGTGAATCGAACATGATCTAAGACCTTAAGATTTGGCATGAAGGGAATTCTAGCAGCCACGTTGCACGGGGTGATGTGAAAAGTTTCGTATGTAGTGAAAAGCTGAGAAATCCGCCCGTTTTCGTTATTTGCTATCGTATCGACCTAATGCCAGATCTTCATATTGGCCGCTCTTCTCTCATGAACGGTTACATTTATCGTGTGCAAAGCTATCTCGCCTGCTGCGGAGTGCCTAGACACTAAAAGCACCATAATGGAACATAGGAGAAGCATCTAAGTTGATGTGATAGCCAGTACGAAGCCGTACATTTCAAGTTTTAGTTATCGATTATTGACTTTTTAGACGGCTTTGGTGCCTTGGACATGAGCTAGTACCTTAAGATTTTGTAAGAAGGTAGGTATAGCAGCCGCGTTGCACAGGGGAATGTGAAAAGTGTTCATATGTAGTGAAAACCTGAGAAATCGGCCCGTTTTCGTCATTTGCTATCGAATCGACTTAATGCGAGATCGTCATATTGACGGTTCTTCTCTCTGAAATGGTTACATTTATCGTGTGCAATGCTATGTCGCGTGCTGCGGTATGTGGAGACACGAAAAGCACCATAATATAATACAAAAGAAGCACCTAAGTTAATGTGATAGCCAGTACGAAGCAGTACAATTCAAGTTTCAGTTATCGATTATTGCCTTTTTTAGACGGCTTTGGTGCCTTGGACATGAGCTACGACCTTCAGATTTTGCTGGAAGGGAGGTCTAGCAGCCGCGTTGCATGGGAGAATGTGAAAAGTGTTGATATGTAGTGAAAAATTGTGAAATCCGCCCGTTTTCGTTGCTATCGATTCGACTTAATGCCAGATCGTCATCTTGGCCGCTGTTCTCTCTGAAATGGTTACATTTATCGTGTGCAAAGCTATGTCGCGTGCTGCGGTGTGCGGAGACACTAAAAACTGCATAATAGAACACACTAAGTTGATGTGATAGCCAGTACGAAGCAGTGCAATTCAAGTTTTAGTTATCGATTATTGACTTTTTAGACGGCTTTGGTGCATTGGACATGAGCTAGGACCTGAAGATTATGCATGAAGGGAGGTCTAGCAGCCACGTTGCACGATAGAATGTGAAAAGTGTTCATATGTTGTAAAAACCTGAGGAATTCGCCCGTTTTCTTTATTTGCTATCGAATCGACTTAATGCCAGATCGTCATATTGGACGCTCTTCTCTATGAACCGGTTACATTTATCGCGTGCAAAGCTATGTCGCGTGCTGCGGTATGAGGATACACTAAAAGCACCATAACAGAACACAGAAGAAATTTCTAAGTTGATGTGTTAGAACACAGAAGAAGCTTCTAAGTTGATGTGAAAGCCAGCACGTAGCAGTACAATTCAAGTTTTAGTTATCGATTATTGACTTTTTAGACGGCTTTGGTGCATTGGACATGAGCTAGGACCTGAAGATTTTGCATGAAGGAAATTCTAGCAGCCACGTTGCACGGGGTGATGTGAAAAGTTTCGTATGTAGTAAAAGCTGAGAAATCCGCCCGTTTTCGTTATTTGCTATCGAATCGACCTAATGCCAGATCTTCATATTTGCCGCTCTTCTCTCTTGAACGGTTACATTTATCGTGTGCAAAGCTATCTCGCCTACTGCGGAATGCCTAGACACTAAGAGCACCATAATGGAACATAGGAGAAGCATCTAAGTTGATGTGATAGCCAGTACGAAGCAGTACAATTCAAGTTTTGGTTATCGATTATTGCCTTTTTTAGACGGCCTTGGTGCCTTGGACATGAGCTAGGACCTTAAGATTTTGCATGAAGGGAGGTCTAGCAGCCACGTTGCACAACAGAATGTGAAAAGTGCTCATATATATTAAACACCTGAGAAATCCGCCCGTTTTCGTCATTTGCTATCGAATCGATTTAATGCCATATCGTCAAATTTGCTACCCTTCTCTCTGAAACGGTTACATTTATCGTGTGCAAACCTATGTCGCGGGCTGCGGAATGCCTGGACACTAAAAGCACCATAATAGAACACAGAAGAAGCATCTAAGTTGATGTGATAGAAAGTACATAGCCGTATATTTCAAGTGTTCATATATAGTGGAAACCTGGTTCCTTTGACATGAGCTACGACCTTACGATATTGCATGAAAGGATGTCTAGGAGCTGCGTTGCACGGGGGAATGTGAAAAGTGTTCATATATAGTGGAAACCTGAGAAATCCGCCCGTTTTCGACATTTGCTATCGAATCGACTTAGTGCCAGATCGTCATATTGCCCGCTCTTCTCTCTTAAATGGTTACGTGTATCGTGTACAAAGCTATGTCGCGTGCTGCGGTATGTGGAGACAGTAAAAGCACCATAACAGAACACAGAAGAAGCTTCTAAATTGATGTGATAGCCAGTACGAAGCAGTACAATTTATGATTTTGTTATCGATTATTGACTTTTTAGACGGCTTTGGTTCCTTTGACATGAGCTACGACCTGTCCTGATGTGATAGCCTGTACGAAGCAGTACAATTCAAGTTTTAGTTATCGGTTATTGAATTTTTAGACTATATTGGTGAATTGGACATTAGCTAGGACCTTACGACCTTGAATGAAGGGGGGTCTAGCAGCCGCGTTGCAGGGGAGAATGTGAAAACTGTTCATATGCATTGAAAACCTGAGAAATCCGCTTGTTTTCGTCATTTCCTATCGAATCGAAATAATGCCAGATCGTCATATTGGCCGGTATTCTCTCTGAAACGGTTACATTTATAGTGTGCAAAGATATGTCGCGTGCTGTGGTATGCGGAGACACTAAAAGCACAATAATGGAACACAGAAGATGCTTCTAAGTTGATGTGATAGCCAGTAAGAGGCAGTACAATTCAAGTTTTAGTTATCGATTATTGACTTTTTAGATGGAGATGAGCTGGGACTTTACGATTTGCATGAGGGAGTTATAGCAGCCGCGTTGCACGTTGGAATGTGAAAAATGTTCAAATGTAGTGAAAACCTGAGAGATCCGCCCCTTTTCGTCACTTGCTATCGAATCGACTTAATGCCAGATCGTCATATTGGCCGCTCTTCTCTCTGAATCGGTTACATTTATCGTGTGCAAAGCAAGGTCTCGCGCTGCGGTATGCGGAGACACTAAACGCACCATAATAGATCACAGAAGAAGCTTCTCAGTTGATGTGATAGACAGTACGAAGCAGTAGAGTTCAAGTTTTAGTTATCGATTATTGACTTTTTAGACTGCTTTGGTGCCTTGGACCTGAGCTAGGACCTTACGATTTTGAATGAAGGGAGGTCTAACAGCCGCGTTGGACTGGAGACCGTGAAAAGTTCTTATATGCAAAAAAAACCTGAGAAATCCGCCCGTTTTCGTCATTTGCTATCGAATCGACTAAATGCCAGATCGCCATTTTGGCTGGTATTCTCACTAAAACGGTTACATTTATCGTGTGCAAAGCCATGTCGCGTGCTGCGCTATGCGGAGACACAAAAAGCACCATAATAGAACACAGAAGAAGCTTCTAAGTTGATATGATAGCCAAAACGAAGCAATACAATCCAATTTTTAGCTATCGATTGTTGACTTTTTAGACGGCTTTGGTGCCTTGGACATGAGCTAGGACCTTAAGATTTTGCTTGAAGGGAGACCTAGGAGCCGCGTTGCACGGGGGAATGTGAAAAGTGTTCATATAAAGTGAAAACCTTTGAAATTCGCCAATTTTCGTCATTTGCTATCGAATCGACTTTTGTCATATCGTCCAATTGCCCGCTCTTCTCTATGAAACGGTTACATTCATCGTGTGCAAAGCTATGTCGCGTGCTGCGGTATGCGGAGACACTAAAAACACCATAATAGAACACAGATGAAGCTTCTAAGTTGATGTGATAGCCAGTAAGAAGCAGTACAATTCAAGTTTGTGTTATCGATTATTGACATTTTAGATGGCTTTGGTGCCTTGGACATAAGCTGGGACCTTAAGATTTTGCATGAGGGAGTTCTAGCAGCCGCGTTGGACGTGGGAATGTGAAAGGTGTTCATATGTAGTGAAAACATGAGAAATCCACCCGTTTTCGTCATTTGCTATCGAATAGACATTTGCCAGATCGTCATATTTGCGGCTCTTCTCTCTGAAACGGTTACATTTATCGTGTGCAAAGCTATGTCGCGTGCTTCGGTATGCGGAGACACTAAAAGCACCATAATACAACACAGATGAAGTTTCTAAGTTGTTGTGATAGCCAGTAAGAAGCAGTACAATTCAAGTTTTAGTTATCGATTACTGACTTTTTAGACGGCTTTGGTGCCTTGGACATGAGCTAGGACGTTAAGATTTTGCATGAGGGAGTTCTAGCAGCCGTCTTTCACGGGGGAATGTGAAATGTGTTCATATGTAGTTTAAACCTGAGAAATCGCCCCGTTTTCGACATTTGCTATCGAATCGACTAAATGCCAGATCGTCATATTGCCAACTCTTCTCTCTGAAACGGTTACATTTATCGTGTGCAACGCTATGTCGCGTGCTGCGGTATGCGGAGACACTAAACGCACCATAACAGAACACAAAAGAAGCTTCTAAATTGGTGTGATAGCCAGTCCGAAGCAGTACATTTCAAGTTTCAGTTATCGATTATTGACTTTTTAAGCGGCTTTGGTGCCTTGGACATGAGCTAGGACCTTAAGATTTTGCATAAAGGTAGGTCTAGTAGCCTCGTTGCACTGTGGAATGTGAAAACTGTTCATACGTTGTGAAAACCTGAGAAATCCGCCCGTTTTCGTCATTTGCTGTCGAATCGACTTAATGCCAGATCGTCATATTGGCCGGTATTCTCTCTGAAACGGTTACATTTATCGTGTGCAAAGCTATGTCGCGTGCTGTGGAATACGGAGACACTACAAGCACTATAATAGAACACAGAAGAAGCTTCTATGTTGATGTGATCGCCAGTACGAAGCAGTACAATTCAAGATTTAGTTACAGATTATTGACGTTTTAGACGATTTTGGTGCCATGTACATGCGCTAGGACCTTACGACCTTGCATGAAAGGAGTCTAGCAGCCGCGTTGCACGGGGGAATGTGAAAAGTGTTCATATGTAGTGAAATCCTGAGAAATCCGCTCGTTTTCGTCATTTGCTATCGAATCGACTTAATGCCAGATCGTCATATTGGCCGCTCTTCTCTCTGAAATGTTTACATTTCTCGTGTGCAAAGCTATGAAAGCTATGTCGCTTGCTGCGGTATGCGGAGACACTAAAAGCTCCATAATAGAACACAGAATAAGCTTCTAAGTTGATGTGACAGAAAGTACGCAGCAGTACAATTCAAGTTTTAGGTATCGATTATTACCTTTTTAGACGGCTTCGATGCCTTGGACATGATCCAGGACCTTAAGATTTTGCATGAAGGGAGGTCTAGCAGCCGCGTTGCACGGGGGAATGTTAAAAGTGTTCATATGTTGTAAAAACCTGAGAAATTCGCCCGTTTTCGTTATTTGCTATGGAATAGACTTTAGCCAGATCGTCATATTGGGCGCTCTTTTCTCTGAAACGGTTACATTTATCGTGTGCAAAGCTTTGTCGCGTGCTGCGGTATGTGGAGACACTAAAAGCACGATAATAGAAAACATAAGAAGCTTCTAAGATGGTGTGATAGCCAAAACGAAGCAGTACAATTCAATTTTTAGCTATCGATTGTTGACTTTTTAGACGGCTTTGGTGCCTTGGACATGAGCTTGGACGTTAAGATTTTGCATGAGGGAGTTCTAGCACCGGTCTTTCACGGGGGAATGTGAAATGTGTTCATATGTAGTGAAAACCTGAGAAATCCCCCCGTTTTGGTCATTTGCTATCGAATCGACTTCATGCCAAATCGTCATATTTATACGCTCTTCTCTCGGAAACGATTATTTTTTTCGTGTGCAAAGCTATGTCGCGTGCTGTGGTTGCGGAGGCACTAGAAGCACCATAATAGAACACAGAAGAAGCTTCTAAGTTGAAGTGATAGCCAGTACGAAGCAGTCCAATTCAAGTTTTAGTTAACGATTATTTACTTTTTAGACGGCTTTGGTGCCTTGGACATGAGCTAGGACCTTATGATTTTGCATGAAGGGAGTTCTAGCAGCCGCGTTGGATGGGGGTATGTGAAAGGTGTTCGTATGTAGTGAAAACCTGAGAAATCGGCAACTTTTCTTCATTTGCTATCGAATCGACTTCATGCCATATCGTCATATTGGCCGCTCTTCTCTCGGAAACTATTATTTTTTTCGTGTTCAAAGCTATGTCGCGTGCTGTGGTATGTGGAGACACTAGAAGCACCATAATAGAACACAGAAGAAGCTTCTAGGTTGATGTGATAGCCAGTACGAAGCAGTACAATTCAAGATTTAGTTATCGATTTTTGACTTTTTAGACGATATTGGTGCCTTGGACATGCGCTGGGACCTTACGACCTAACATGAAAGCAGTCTAACTGCCGCGTTGGACGGGGGAATGTGAAAAGTGTTCAAATGTAGTGAAATCCTGAGAAATCCATTCGTTTTCGTCATTTGCTATCGAATCGACTTAATGCCAGATCTTCATATTGGCAGCTCTTCACTCTGAAACGGTTACATTTATCGTGTGAAAAGCTATGTCGCGTGATGTGGTATGCGGAGACACTAGAAGCACCATAATAGAACACAGAAAAAGCTTCTAGATTGATGTGATCGCCAGTACGAAGCAGTAAAATTGAAGATTTTGTTACAGATTATTGACTTATTAGACGATTTTGGTGCCATGTACATGCGCTAGGACCTTACGACCTTGCATGAAAGGACTCTAGCAGCCGCGTTGCACGGGGGAATGTGCAAAGTGTTCACATGTAGTGAAATACTGAGAAATCGGCTCGTTTTCGTCATTTGCTATCGAATCGACTTAATGCCATATCGTCATATTGGCCGCTCTTATCTTTAAAACGGTTACATTTATCGTGTGCAAAGCTATGTCGCGTGCTGCGGTATGCGGAGACACTAAGAGCACCATAACAGAACACAGAAGAAGCTTCTAAGTTGATGTGATAGCCAGTAAGAAGCAGTACAATTCAAGTTTTAGTTATCGATTATTGACTTTTTAGATGGCTTTGGTGCCTTGGACATGAGCTAGAACATTACGATTTTGCATGAAGGGAGGTGTAGGGACCGCGTTGCACGGGGTAATGTGAATAGTGTTCATATGTAGTGAAAACCTGACAAATCCGCCCGTTTTCGTCATTTGCTATCGAATCGACTTAGTGCCAGATCGACATATTACCCGCAATTATCTCTGAATCCGTTACATTTATGGTGTGCAAAGCTATGTTGCGTGCTGCGGTATGCGTAGATACTAAAAGCACCATAATAGAACACAGAGGAAGCTTCTATGTTGATGTGATAGCCAGTACGTAGCAGTACAATTCAAGTTTTAGTTATCGATTATTGACTGTTTATACGGCTTTGGTGCCTTGGACATGAGCTAGGACCTTAAGATTTTGCATGAGGGAGTTCTAGCAGCCACGTTGCACGGGGGAATGTGAAAAGTGTTCATATGTAGTGAAAACCTGAGAAAACCGCCGATATCGTCATTTGCTATCGAATCGACTTAACGCCAAATCGCCATTTTGGTCGCTCTTCTCTCTGAAACGGTTACATTTATCGTGTTCAAAGCTATGTCGCGTGCTGCGGTATGCGTAGACACTAAAAGCAACATAATAGAACACAGAAGAAGTTTCTAAGTTGATGTAATAGCCAGTACGAAGCAGTACAATTCAAGTTTTAGTTATCGATTATTGACTTTTTAGACGGCTTTGGTTCCTTTGAGATGAGCTAGGACCTTAAGATATTGCATAAAGGGATGACTAAGAGAAGCGATGCACGGGTGAATGTGAAAATTGTTCATATGTAGAGAAAACCTGAGATATCCGAGCGTTTTCGTAATTTGCTATCGAATCCACTTAATTTCAGATCGTCATATTGCCCGCTATTCTCTCTGAAACCGTCACATTTATCGTGTAAAAAACTATGTCGCGTGCTGCGGTATGGGGAGACACTAAAAGCACCATAATAGAACACAGAAGATGCTTCTAAGTTGATGTGATAGCCAGTAAGAATCAGTGCAATTCAGGTTTTAGTTATCGATTATTGACTTCTTAGACGGCTTTTGTGCCTTGGACATGAGATAGGACCTTAAGATTTTGCATGAAGGGAGGTCTAGCAGCCGCATTGCACGGGGGAATGTGAAAAGTGTTCATATGTTGTGAAACCCTAGATATCCGCCCGTTTTCGTCATTTGCTATGGAATCGACTTTTGCCAGATCGTCATATTGGCCGCTCTTTTCTCTGGAACGGTTACATTTATCGTGTGCAAAGCTAAGTAGCGTGTTGCGGTATGCGGAGACACTAAAAGCACCATAATAGAACACAGAAGAAGCTTCTAAGTTGATGTGATAGCCAGTACGTAGCAGTACAATTCAAGTTTTAGTTATCGATTATTGACTGTTTATACGGCTTTGGTGCCTTGGACATGAGCTAGGACCTTAAGATTTTGCATGAAGGGAGGTGTAGCAACCGCATTGCACGGGGAATGTGAAAAGAGTTCATATGTAGTGAAAACCTGAGAATTCCTTCCGTTTTCGTAATCTGCTATCGAATCGACTTAACGCCAAATCGTCATATTGGCCGCTCTTCTCTCTGAAACGGTTACATTTATCGTGTTCAAAGCTATGTCGCGTGCTGCGGTATGCGTAGACACTAAAAGCAACATAATAGAACACAGAAGAAGTTTCTAAGTTGATGTAATAGCCAGTACGAAGCAGTACAATTCAAGTTTTAGTTATCGATTATTGACTTCTTAGACGGCTTTTGTGCCTTGGACATGAGATAGGACCATAAGATTTTGCATGAAGGGAGGTCTAGCAGCCGCATTGCACGGGGGAATGTGAAAAGTGTTCATATGTTGTGAAACCCTAGATATCCGCCCGTTTTCGTTATTTGCTATGGAATCGACTTTTGCCAGATCGTCATATTGGCCGCTCTTTTCTCTGAAACGGTTACATTTATCGTGTGCAAAGCTAAGTAGCGTGTTGCGGTATGCGGAGACACTAAAAGCACCATAATAGAACACAGAAGAAGCTTCTAAGTTGATGTGATAGCCAGTACGTAGCAGTACAATTCAAGTTTTAGTTATCGATTTTTGACTGTTTATACCTCTTTGGTGCCTTGGACATGAGCTAGGACCTTAAGATTTTGCATGAAGGGAGGTGTAGCAACCGCATTGCACGGGGAATGTGAAAAGAGTTCATATGTAGCGAAAACCTGAGAAATCCTTCCGTTTTCGTAATCTGCTATCGAATCGAGATAATGCTAGATCGTCATATTGGCCAGTAATCTCTCTGAAACGGTTACATTTATCGTGTGCAAAGCTATGTAACGTGCTGCGAAATGCAGAGATACTAAAAGCACCATAATGGAACACAGAAGATTATTCTAAGTTGATGTGATAGCCAGTACCAAGTAGTACAATTCAAGTTTTAGCTATCGATTATTGACTTCGTAGACAGCTTTGGTGCCTTGGGTATCAGCTAGCACCGTAAGATTTTCCGTCAATGGAGGTCTAGCAGCCGCGTTGCACGGGTGAATGTGAAAAGTGTTCATATGTAGTGAAGACCTGAGAAATCCGTATGTTTTCGTCATTTGCTATCGAATCGACATTTGCCAGATCGTCATATTGGCCGCACTTCTCTCTGAAACGGTTACATTTACCGTGTGCAAAGCTATGTCGCGTGCTGCGGTATGCGGAGACACTAAAAGCACCATAATAGTACACAGAAGAATCTTCGAAGGTGATGTGATAGCTAGTACGAAACAGTACAATTTAACTCTTAGTTATCGATTATTGAATTTTTAGACGGCTTCGGTGCCTTGGACATGAGCTGGGACATTACCATTTAGCATTAAGGGAGGTCTAGCGACCGCGTTGCACGGGGGAATGTGAAAAGTGTTCATATGTAGTGAAAACCTGAGAAATCCGCCGGTTTTCGTCATTTGTAATCGAATCGACTTAATGCCAGATCGTCATATTGCCCGCTATTCTCTCTGAAACCGTTACATATATCGTGTGCAAAGCTATATCGCGTGCTGCGGTATGTGGAGACACTAAAAGCACCATAAAAGAACACAGATTAAGCTTCTAAGTTGATGTGATAGCCAAAAAGAAGCAGTACAATTCAAGTTTTACCTATCGATTATTGACTTTTTTGACGGCGTTGGTGCCTTCGCCATGAGCTAGGACCTTAAAATTTTGCATGAATGGAGATCTAGCAGCCGCGTTGCACGGGGGAATGTGAAAAGTGTTCTTATGTAGCGAAAACCTGAGAAATCCGCCCGTCTTCGTCATTTGCTGTCGATTCGAGTTTTGCCAGATCGTCATATTGGCCGGTTTTCACCCTGAGAAGGTTACATTTATCGTTAGGAAAGCTATGTCACGTGCTGCGGTATGCGGAGTCACTAAAAGCACCATAATAGATCAAAGAAGAAGCATCTAAGTTGATGTGATATCCAGTTCGAAGCAGTCCAATTCAAGTTTTAACTATCGATTATTGACTTTTTAGACGGCTTTCGTGGCTTGGACATGAGGTAGGTCCTTAAGATTTTGCATTAGGGAGGTCTAGCAGCCACGTTTGACGGGGGAATGTGAGAAGTGTTCATACGTGTTGATAACCGGGGAAATCCGCCCGTTCTCCTCATTTGCTATCGAATCGACGTTTGAAAGATCGTCGTATTGGCGGCTCTTCTCACTGAAACGGTTACATTTATCGTGTGCAAAGCTATGTCGCGTGCTGCGGTATGCGGAGACACTAAAACCTCCATAATAGAACACAGAAGAAGCTTCTAAGTTGATGTGATAGCCAGTTACATGCAGTACAATTCCAATTTTAGCTATCGATTATTGACTTTTTAGACGGCTTTGGTGCCTTGGACATGAGGTAGGACCTTAAGATTTTGCATGAAGGGAGGTCTAGCAGCCGTAATGCACTGGGGAATGTGAAAAGTGTTCATATGTAGTGAAAACCTGGGAAATACACGTGTTTTCGTGATTTGCTATCGAATCGACATTTGCCAGATCGTCATATTTTCGGCTCTTCTTTCTGAAACGGTGACATTTATCGTGTGCAAAGCTTTGACGCGTGCTGCGGTTTGCGGAGACACTAAAAGCACCATAATAGAACACAGAAGAAGGTTCTAAGTTGGTGTGATAGCCAAAACGAAGCAGTACAATTCAAGTTTTAGTTATCGGTTATTGACCTTTTAGACGGTTATGGTGCATTGCACATGAGCTAGGACCTTAAGATTTTCCATGAAGGGACGTCTGGCAGCCGCGTTGCACGGGGTAATGTGAAAAGTGTTCATATGTAGTGAAAACCTTAGAAATCCGCCATTTCGTCATTTGCTATCGAATCGACTTTTGCCAGTTCGTCTTATAACTGGTCTTCTCTCTGAAACGGTTACATTTATCGTGTGCAAAGCTATGTCGCGTGCTGCAGTATGCGGAGACACTAAAAGCACCATAATAGGACACAGAAGAAGTTTCTCAGTTGGTGTGATACCCTAAAGGAAGCAGTACAATTCTAGTTTAAGTTATCGATTACTGATTTTTTAGACGGCTTTGGTGCCTTGGACATGAGCTAGGACCTTAAGATTTTGCATGAAGGGAGGTGTAGCAGCCGCGTTGGACGGGGGAATGTGAAAAGAGTTCATATGTAGTGAAAACCGGAGAAATCCGCCCGTTTTCGTCATTTGCTATCGATTCGACTTTTGCCAGAGTGTCATATTGGCCGCTCTTCTCAATGAAACGGTTACAATTATCGTGTGCAAAGCTATGTAGCGTGCTGAGGTATGCAGAGACAATAAAAGCACCATAATAGGTCAGAGAAGTAGCTTCAAAGATGATGTGATAGCCTGTACGAAGCAGTACAATTCAAGTTTTAGTTATCGATTATTGACTTTTTAAATGGCTTTGGTTCCTTTGAGATGAGCTAGGACCTTAAGATATTGCATAAAGGGATGTCTTAGAGAAGCGTTGCACGGGGGAATGTGAAAAGTGTTCATATGTAGAGAAAACCTGAGATATCCGAGCGTTTTCGTCATTTGCTGTCGAATCGACTTAATGCCATCTCGTCATATTACCCGCTACTCTCTCTGAAACCGTTACATTTATCGTGTGCAAAGATATGTCGCGTGCTGCGGTATGTGGAGACACTAAAAGCACCATAATGGATCACAGAAGAAGCTTCTAAGTTGATGTGATAGCCAGTACGAAGCAGTCCAATTCAAGTTTTAACTATCGATCATTGACTTTTTACACGGCTTTCGTGGCTTGGAAATTAGGTAGTTCCTTAAGATTTTGCATGAGGGAGGTCTAGCATCCGCGTTTGACAGGGGAATGTGGGAAGTGTTCATATGCAGTGGAAACCTGGAAAATCCGCCCGTTCTCCTCATTGCTATCGAATCGACATTTGCCAGATCGTCATATTGGCGGCTCTTCTCTCTGAAACGGTTACATTTATGGTTTGCAAAGCTATGTCGCGTGCTGCGGTATGCAGAGACACTAGAAGCACAATAATATAAAACAGAAAAAGGTTCTAAGTTGATGTGATAGCCAGTACGAAGCAGTACTATTCAAGATTTAGATATCGATTATTTAATTTTTAGACGATTTTGGTGCCTTGAACATGAGCTAGGACTTTACGACCTTGCATGAAGTAAGGTCTAGCAGCCGCGTTGCACGGGGGAATGTGAAAAGTGTTCATATGTAGTGAAAACATGAGAATTCCGCCCGTTTTCGTCATTTGCTATCGAATCGACTTAATGCCAAATCGTCATATTGGCCGGTTATCTCTCTGAAACAGTTACATATATCGTGTGCAAAGCTATGTAGCGTGCTGCGGTATGCGGAGACACTAAAAGCCCCATTATAGATCACAGAAGCAGCTTCTAAGTTGATGTGATAGCCAGTTAGAAGCAGTACAATTCAAGTTTCAGTTATCGATTATTGAATTTTTAGACGGCTTTGGTGCCTTGGACATGAGCTAGGACCTTAAGATTTTGCATGAAGGGAGGTCTAGCAGCCGCGTTGCATGGGGGAATGTGAAAAGTGTTTATATGTAGTGAAAACTTGAGAAATCCGCCCGTTTTCCTCATTTGCTATCGAATCGACTTGATGCCAGATCATCATATTGCCCGCTGTTCTCTCTGAAACCGTTATATTTTTCGTGTGCAAAGCTATGTTGCGTGCTGCGGTATTCGTAGACACTAAAAGCACGATAATAGAACACAGAAGAAGCTTCTAAGTTGATGTGATAGCCAGTAAGAAGCAGTAAAATTCAAGTTTTAGTTATCGATTACTGACTTGATAGACGTCTTTGGTGCCCTGGACATGAGCTAGGACCTTAAGATTTTGCATGAAGGGAGGTGTAGCAGCCGCGTTGCACGGGGGAATGTGAAAAGTGTTCATATGTAGTGAAAAGCTGAGAAATCCGCCCGTTTTCGTCATTTGCTGTCGAATCGACTTAATGCCAGATCGTCATATTACCCGCATTTCTGTCTGAAACCGTTACATTTATCGTGTGCAAAGCTAAGTTGCGTGCTCCGGTATGCGTAGACACTAAAAGCACCATAATAGAACACAGAATAAGGATCTAAGTTGATGTGATAACCAGTACGAAGCAGTACAATTCAAGTTTTTGTTATCGATTATTGACTTTTTAGACGGCTTTGGTGCCTAGGACATGAGCTAGGACCTTAAGATTTTGCATGAGGGAGTTCTAGCAGCCGCGTTCCACGGGGGAAAGTGCAAAGTGTTCATATTTAGTGAAAACCTGAGAAAACCGCCGATTTCGTCATTTGCTATCGATTCGACTTTTGCCAGATCGTCATATTGGCCGCTCTTCTCAATGAAACGGTTACAATTATCGTGTGCAAAGCTATGTCACGTGCTGAGGTATGCGGAGACAATAAAAGCACCATAATAGGACACAGAAGAAGCTTCAAAGATGATGTGATAGCCTGTACTAAGCATTACAATTTTTGTTTTAGTTATCGATTATTGACCTTTTACACGGTTTTGGTGCCTTTGACATGAGCTAGGATCTTAAGATATTGCATGAAGGGAGGTCTAGGAGCTGTGTTGCACTGGGGAATGTGAAGAGTGTTCATATGTAGTGAAAAAATGAGAAATCCGCCCGTTTGCGTCATTTGCTATCGAATCAGGTTAAAGCAAGATCGTCATATAGCCCGCTTTTCTCTCTGAAACCGTTACATTTATCGTGTGCAAAGATATGTCGCGTGCTGCGGTATGCGGAGACGCTAAAAGCACCATAATAGAATACAGAAGAAGCTTCTAAGTTCATGTGATAGCTAGTACGAAGCAGTTCAATTCAAATTTAGTTATCGATTATTGATTTTATAGACGGCTTTGTTGCGTTGGGCATGAACTAGGACCTTCAGATTTTGCATGAAGGGAGCTCTAGTAGCCGCGTTGCTCGGGGGAATGTGCAAAAGTGTTCATATGTAGTGAAAACCTGAGAAACCCGCCCGTTTTCGTCATTTGCTATCGAATCGACTTATGCCAGATCGTCAGATTAGACGCTCTTCTCTCTGATACGGTTAAATTTATCGTCTGCAAAGCTATGGCGCGTGCTGCGTATGCGGAGATACTAAAAGCACCATAGTAGAACACAGATGAAGCTTCTAAAATGATGTAATAGCCAGTAAGAACCAGTACAACTCAAGTTTTAGCTATCGATTATTGACTTTTTACCCATCTTTGGTGCCTTAGACATGAGCTAGGACCTCAAGATTTTGCATGAAAGGAGGCCTAGCAGCCGCATTGCACGGGAGAATGTGAAAAGTGTTATTATGTAGTAAAAACCTGAGCAATCCGTCCGTTATCGTCATTTGTTATCGATTCGAGTTAAAGTCTAATCGTCACATTGGCCGCTCTTCTCTCTAAAACGGTTACATTTATCGTCTGTAAAGCTATGTCGCGTGCTGCGGTACGCGGAGACACTAAATGCACCATAGTAGAACACTGAAGAAGCTTCTAAGTTGATGTAATAGCCAGTAAGAAGTAATACAATACAAGTTTTAGATATCGATTATTGTGTTTTTAGCCTTTCGTGCCTTTGACATGAGCTACGACCTTACGATTTTGCATGATGGGAGGTCTAGCAGCCGCGTTGCACGAGAGAATGTGAAAAGTGTTAATTTGTAGTAAAAAACAGAGAAATCAGTCCGTTTTCGTCATTTGTTATCAAATCGACTTAAAGTGAGATCGTCATTTGCTATCGAATCGACTTTTGCCAGATCGTCATATTGGCCGCTCTTTTCTCTGAAACGGTTACATTTATCGTCTGCAAAGCTAAGTCGCGTGCTGCGGTATGCGGGGACAATAAAAGCACCATAATAGAACACAGAAGAAGGTTCTATGTTGATGTAATAGCCAGTAAGAAGTAGTACAATTCAAGTTTTAGTTATCGATTATTGACTTTTTAGCCGGATTTGGTGCCTTGGACATGAGGTAGGACCTTAAGATTTGGCATGAAGGGAGGTCGAGCAGCCGTGTTGCACGGGGGAATGTGAAATGTGTTCATATGTAGTGAAAACCTGACAAATTCGGCCGTTTTCGTCATTTGATATCGAATCGACTTAATGCCAGATCGTCATATTGGCTGATTTTCTCTCTGCAATGGTTATATTTATCTTCTGCAAAACTATATCGTGTCCTTCGCTATGCTTAGACACTAAAAGAACCATAGTAGAACACAGAAGAAGACTCTCAGAAGATGTAATCGGCCAGTACGAAGCATTACAATTCACATTTTACTTATCTATTATTGACTTATTAACCGGCTTTGGTTATTTGTACATGAGCTATGACCTTGAGATTGTTCATGAAACGAGGTCTGTCTGCCACGTTGCGCGGGAGAATGTGAAAAGTGTTCATATGTAGTAAAAACCTGAGAAATCCTCCCGTTTTCGTCATTTTCTATTTAATCGACTAATTGCCAGATCTGCAAGCTTATGTCGCGTGCTGCGTTATGCGGAGACAGTCAAAGCATCACAGTAGAACACAGAAGAAGCTTCTCTGTTGGTGTAATCAGCGAGAAAGAACCAGTAATAAGTTGTACAATTCAAATTTTAGTTATCATTTATTGACTTATTAGCCTGCTTTGGTACCTTGGACATGAGCTAGGGCCTTAAGATTTTGCATGAAACGCGGTCTGGACGCCACGTTGCACGGGATGATGTGAAAAGTGTCCATTTGTAGTAAAAACCTGACAAATCCGACCGTTTTCTTCATTTGCTGTCGAATCGACTTATTGGCAGATCGTCACATCGGCCGCTTTACGCTCTGAGACGGTTAAATTTATAGTCTGCAAACTTATGTCGCCTGCTGCGGTTTGCGGAGACACTAAAAGCACCACAGTAGAAGACAGAAGAAGGTGTTAAGAAGATGTATTCGGCCAGTAAGAAGCAGTACAATTTAAGTTTTAGTTATAGATTACTGACTTATTAGCCGGCTTTGGTGCCTTGGACATGATCGAGGACCTCAAGCTTTTGCATCAAACGAGGTCTGAACGTCACGTTGCACGGGGAAATGTGAAACGTGTTAATATATATTATAAACCTAAGAAAACCTTTCGCATTTATTTAAGTTCCTTTAGTACAATAAGAATCTGTTAAAAAACTGACTACAATAATCATAATCTTGCTGTACAAGGGAAGTAGCTACTATTATTAACAGTATTTATCAACAGCAAATAAAACAAAAGGTAAAACAGAAAGATTATCCAACGTCTAATGGCACAGTAACGAAACTGAAAACAGTTCGCGACAAATTCTTCTGAAATTATTTCACCAGGAAACAACAAGAACACCGATTGAAGACTACTAAAGTTCCAAAATAAACCACTATACACAAACAACTAATTAGTACTTAGCTTTGGATGCGCCGCTACAGCTGCAACTGGTCAGCGCGGAATGTAAACACAGGTAAGAAGTTAAGTTGCTCGATACGAAACACTCGCAAATATCAGGTCACAACCCCAGAAAGGCGGAGGTGAATGAAGAAACCATTAATAAGTATCTTATATAGTAAATATTATCACAAAAACCGTTAAAATATGTATCTGAAACCTATAAATGTATGAAAACTTAGAGAGCGATTTCACACGGACTCACGCGCCTAATCGTAATGCCAGATCGTCGCAGTGGCAGCTTTGCTCACGGAACTGTTTACATATACATCTGGAAACTTACGTCATGTGCTGAGGTATGCGGTCGCACCACAAACAACAAAATAGGAGCTTCTCATTTGATGCAATCGGCAGGTAAGAAGTAGTACTACTCAAGTTTTAGGTATCGAAAATTCAACTGTAGGCCGGTTCTGGTGTCTTGCAGTTGATAGAGAACCTTGGAACATGCCTGTCTTTTTACCCCCCTCCCCCCTCGTAAGATGACTGTCTACGTACACCCGCCACCCCCCCCCCCCCCTCGTAATATGTCTGCCTACCTACTCACGCCTTCTGAAAATGTGTGTCTACCCACTTCCCCCTCAGAAGATGACTCTCTACTTATCCCCCCAACCGGAAAACGTCAGTTTTCCCACCCCCTCCCCCCTCAGAAGATGACTGTCTACCTACACACCCTCGGAAGATACCTGTCTACTTAACCCCCCCCCCTCGTTTGGAGCATGTCTGCCTACCTACCAGCCTCTCAAAATATGTCTTTCTATCTACATCCCCCACCCCCCTCAGAAGATCACTCTCTACCTACTCCGCACGTGGATGATGCCTGTCTCCCTAACCCACCCTTCAGAAGATGTTTGCCTACATACCCCTTCTTGGAAGATGTCTGTCTACCTACACACCTTTGGAAGAGGCCTGTCTACCTACCCCCTCCCCACCCCTTGGAAGATGTCTGCCCAGCTACCCTCCATCTAAGAAAATATTTGTCTACATACACCCCCTTCGGAAAATGTCTGTCTACCTACTACTGCTCTGATGATGTCTGTCTCCCTACCCCACCCTTCAGAAGATGTCTGCCTACCTTCTACTCCATGGAAGATGTCTCTATACATACCACCTATCGGGTGATGTTTGTCTACTCGCCCCCCCCCACCCCATAACATGCCAATCTAGCATCCCCCCCTGTGAAGATGCCTATCTATCGCCTAGCTCGGAAGCTACCCCAACTCAGAAGATTCCTATCTACCTGCACTTGGAAGATGACTATCTCTCCATCACCTTCAGAAGACTCTTATCTACCCCCTCAGAAGATGGCTGTCTACATACCCCACCCTCAGAATATGACTGTCTCTGATCTCCCACCCTATCTGTCTGTCTACCATTCTCACACATCGAGAGAGGTGGTACAGTGGTTAGCACACTGGACTCGCATTCGGGAGGACGACGGTTCAATCCCGTCTCCGGCCATCCTGATTTAGGTTTTTCGTGATTACCCTAAATCGTTTCAGGCAAATGCCGGGATGGTTCCTCTGAAAGGGCACGGCCAATTTCTTTCCCAATCCTTCCCTAACCCGAGCTTGCGCTCCGTCTCTAATGACCTCGTTGTTGACGAGACATTAAACACTAACCACCACCACCACCATTCTCACAATCAGAAACTGTCTGTCTACCTACCTCCCCCCCACCCCCCGAAGATGTCTGCATATCTTCCTAGGTACCCGCCATTTAGAAGGTGTCTGCCTACCTACACCCACTTCAAAATATGTGTAACTGACTACCCCACCTCCGAAGATCTCTGTCAAACCCTCCTCCCATCCCTGGAGGATGTATGTGTGCAGACCCCCCTCTTGGAAGACATTTGACAACCGAAAAAACCGCTTTGGAAGATGTATGACTTCCTACCACTACCCTTGGAAGGTGTATGTCTACCTAGCACCCCCTCGAAGATGCCTGTCTATCTACCGAACCACGGTATATGCCTGCCTCACCCTGTCAGAATATGTCTGTCTACATACTCCACATGGAAGATGTCTGTCTACTTACCCCCCCCCCCCTTGGAAGATGTTTGTCTACCTAGCCCCTCTTGGAAGATGTCTGCCCACATAAACACACACTCGGAATATGTATGACTAGCCACCACTCCCCTCGGAACATGTATGTCTACCTACCCCACCTCCAGACATGTCTCTCTACCTACGCCCCCACTCATAAGTTGTGTGTCTACCAACCCGCCATTTGAAGATGTCTGTCAACCTGGTCCTCCCTCAGAAAATGTCTGTCTACCTGCCCACCTTGGAATATTTATGTCTACCAAAACCCGGAGGATGTCTGTCTACCCAACACCCCCCCAGAAGATGATTGTCTACCTACCCCCGGAAGATTTCAGTCTACCTGCACCCCCTCACTTCTGAAAGATGCCTGTCAATCAACCCCTCCAACAGAAAATGTCTGTCTACCTACCGCCCCTCGAAAGTTGTATGTCTACCACCCCTCCTCGGGAGATGTCTATCTACCTACCCCTCTTCAGAAGATGTCTATCTACCTACCCCCCATCCCCTCGGTAAATGCCTGTCTACCCAACCCCCTCTCGGGAAAAGTATGTCTACCTATCCCCACTCGGAAGATGGCAGTCTACCTACCACCTCTCTCGGAATATGTCTGTATATCGAACCCGACCTCGGAATATGATTTTCCACCTAATGCATGGGAGATGTCAGTCCACCTGCACCCCACTTTGTAAAATGCCTGTCTACTTTCCACCCCTTTGGAAGACGTCTATCATCCCACCTCGGAAGATGTCTGTCTACCTACCCCCCTCTGAACATGATTGCCTACTGAACCACAACTCAGAAGATGATTGTCTACTGACCACCCAGAAGATGGAAGCCTACCTGCCCCCTCCCACTACAACAGAAGATGACCATCCATCTAACCCCCTTGGTGGATGTCTGTTCATCTCCCCCCCCCCCTTGGAGGACTTTGTCTTCCTACCCCCTCGGAAGATGTATGTATTCCATTCGCCCCTCAGAAGAGGTCTATCTTCCAGCCCCCCTCAGAAGATTTTTGTCTACCTACCCTGCCTTGGTATATGTATGTCTTCCTACACCCCCTCATACGATGTCTGCATACGTACCCCCCTCGGAAGAAGTCTATCATCCCTCTGTTAGAGAATTTCTGTCTACCTTGCCCCCCCCCCCCCCTCGGAAGATATATGTCTTCATATCCTCTACCCTTGGTGCCTACATACTCAACCTCAGAAGATGTCTACCAACCTACCCCACCTTATAAGAAATCTTTCTACCTACCCCCCCCCCCCCTCATAATATGTTTGTCTACCACCTCATGGAGGATGTATGTCTACTCCCCCCCCCCCTCGTAAAATGTCTATCTTTCCCAGTTGGAAAGATGTCTATCATCCCACTCTTAGAAGGTGTCTTTCTACCTGTCCTCCCACTCTGAAGATGTCTGTGTACCTACCCTCCCTCAGGAGATATCGGTCTAATTGCCCACCGGGACTATGTCTATCTACATACTCTCAGCCTTGGAAAATACGTGCCTACCTACCCCACCCCCCTGTAAGATATCTGTCTACATACAACCTGCCCTCGGATACTGTCTGTCTACATACACCCTCTAATAAGATGTCTGTCTACATACCCCACACTGTCAGTCTTCCTACCCCAACCATCCTCGGAAGATGTTTGTCTACCTACCCCTCCTTGGAAAATGCCTGTCTACCTAAATCTCGCTTGGATAATATCTGTCTACCTACCCCCCATCCTTGGAAGGTGTCTGTCCACCAACTCTCCTGTCGGAAGATGTATGGCTACCTAACCCCCCTCAGAAGATGTCTGTCTATCTATCTGCCTGTGGAATGTGTATGTCTACCTAACTCCCTTAGACAATGTCAGTCTACATACCCCCCTCGGAAGATACCTGTCTACCAATACTCTTCCCTCTACATGCCAAAACTAATAAGGTAGCTGCCAACCTAACCCACCTCAGAAGGTCTCTGTTTATGCACACAAACTGAACATGTATGTCTATCTACCCCCCAGAAGTTGTCTGTCTACCTGCCCCCTCAGAAAATGTCAGTCGACCTACCCCCCCTTGGAAGATTTCTGTCTACCTATAACACCTCACGGAAAATATCTGTCTACCAGCCCCCTCTCAGAAGATGTCTGTCTACCTACCACCCCCCTCAGAAGTAGTATATCTATCTACCGTACCCTTGGAACATGTCTACCTACCCCCCCCCCCTCCCAGTCAGCAGTTGTCTGTCCACCACCTACATAAGTTGTCTATCTACACCCCCTCGGAAGATGTCTGTCCAATACACCACCCTCAGAAGATATCTGTCCTACCCCTCTCGAAAATGTTAGTCTACCTACACCCCAGATAATGAATGTCTACCAACCCCACCTCGGAAGATGTTTGTCTACCTACCCCATGGAAGATGTGTTTACCTACCACCACTCGTAGTATGTGTGTCTACCTACCCCCATTGGAAAATATCGGTCTACCAACTGCCCTTGAAGATGTATGCCTACATACCCAACACCCTCGGAAGACGTCTGGCTACCTAGCTCCCCCCCACGAAGATATCTGCCTTCATACCCACTTCTCTTGGAAGATGTCTGTCAACGGACCCAAATTCAGAAAACGACTGCCTACCTACCCCACCTCAAAAGATGTCTGCCTACCAACCACCCCTCGGAATATGTATGTCTACCTACACTCATTCGGAATATTGCTTTCTACCACCCCTCCCTCTGAACATGTCTATCTACCTACCTCCCTCAGAACATGTCTATCTACCAACATCCCCCACCTCTTATGAAGTATCTCTCACTACCCCCCCCCCCCCTTCGAAAGTGACACCCTACCTACCATCCTCAGGAAATGTCAGTCTTCCTACTCCCCATACCTCAGAAGGTGTGTCTAACTATCCCCATGGACAATGTCTGTCTACATACCCCTAGCCTCAGAAAATACTTGTCTAACTACACCCCTCAGATTATTTCTGTCTACCTACAACCCAGCCTCGGATAATGTCTGTCTACCTACCCCCTCACTAATTGTCTCTCTACCTAAGCTACCTTAGAAGATATCTGTCTACATATCCCTCATCCTCTGAAGCTGTATGTCTACTACCCCTGCTCAGAAGATGTCTGTCTACTTAAAAACCCCTCAGAACATGTCTGTCTAACAACCCCCCCCAGTTGTCTGTCTACCTACCCCCTTGAAGATGTCTGTCTACCTACCCCCAGTAAAATGTCTCTGTACCCATCTTCCCCTCAGAAGATGATTGTCTACCTACCCCCATACAGAAGATGCACCCCTTTAAGAAAATATGTCTACCTACCCCATCCACACACGGAAGATTCCTATCTACCCACTTTGGACAATGCCTTTCTACCCCAACTCAGAAATGTCTATCTACTACCATCTCAGAAGATGTCTGTCTACCTACCCCCCATTGAATATATCTGCCTACCCAACCCATCTTTGGAAGATGATTGGCTACCTACCCCATGGAAGATGTCAGGCAACCTGCCCGCTCACTTAGGAAGATGCCTACCTCCCCCTTGGAAGTGGTCTATTTTCCACCACTCAGAAGATGTCTGTCTAACTACCCCCTCTGAATGTATATGTCTATCAACTATGTCTGTTTACCTACTCCCATAAGATGTCTATCATCCCCCTCAGAAGGTATCTTCCTATATACTCCCTCCCCTTGGAAGATGTCTGTCTACATACCCAAACTAAGATGATGTCTGGCAATCTACTCCCCCACAGAAGATGTCTGTCTACCTACCACCCTTGGAACATCTATGTCTTTCTACTCCCCGGAAGATGTCTGTCAGTCTGCCCAACTTGGAAAATGTCTGTCTACGTGCCCTCCTTCGGAAGATGTCTATCATCCCCAGCCTCAGAAGAATTATGTCTATTTGTCCCGCACCAACAGTAGATGTCTGTGTACCTACCCCCTTAAGAAGAAGTCTGTTTACCAACCCCCCTTCAGGAGATTCTCAAACCACCCACCAGGAAAGTCTCTGTCTACCTATCCCTCCCCCCCCCCCTTTGGGAGATATGTGTCTACCTACAACACAACTCGGTAAATGTCTGTCTACCTACCCCTCAGAAGATGTCTGTTTATCCACACCTCCACAGATGATGTCTATCTACCTACCCCCTGCCCCCATCCTCCGAGGATGTCTGTCTTCCTACACCCTCAGAAAATGTCTGTCTACCTACCCCCCTTGGAAGATGTTGGTCTACTTACCCCTCTAGATGATGTCTGTCTACGTACGCCCCTCAGAAGATGGCTGCCTACCAATCCACCAATGGGAGATGTCTGTCTACCAACCCCCTCGAAAGGTGCCTTTGTGCCTACCCCCTCAGAAGATTGTCTACCTACGAACACTCAGTAAATGTATGTATACCTACCCCCCCCCCCCTCGGAAGAAGTCTGTCTAATTATTCCCCACCCCTTGGTAATTTCTGTCTACATACCACTCCCTTGCAAGATGTCTGTGTACCTACTCCCTCTTGAAAGATATCTGTTTACCTACATCTTCTGTGGGGAGGTAGGAAGACACACATCTTCCGCGAGGGGTAGGTAGACAGACATATTCCAAAGCAGGGTACATGGTCAGACATCTTCTGAAGGGTGGTAGGTAGACAGACATCCTCCAAGAGGGGGGGGGAGACATTTTCTGTGGTGATAATGGTAGACAAACAATTCCAAGGAGGGGTAGTTAGACAGTCATCTTCTGAGTGGTTGTTTCTTAGTCAGACGTCTTCAAGGGGGAGGATTGGTAGACCAACAGTTTCCAAGGGGGGAGACATTTTTCGATTGGGGCCAAATAGGTAAACAGATATCCTTTGAGAGGGAGGTAGACATTTTCCGGGGGGGGGGGGGAGATATTTTTGAGGGGGAGAGTAGATTGACATCTTCTGGGAGGGGGGAGATAGTATTCTTCCATGGGGGGAGGTGAGTTGTCAGACATCTTCAAAGGTTGGGGGGGGGGGGGGTCGGTAGACAGACATCTTCCAAGAAATGTCGGTAAGTAGACAGACATCTTCTGTGGGAAGTGATGGTATGTACACTTACATCTTCTGATGGGTTCGGGTAGATAAACAGGCATCTTTCATGATGGGGGGATAGAGCTCCTCGAAGATGGGGTGTACATGTCTTTGGCAAGGAGGGTAGATAGACATATTCCGAGATGGGGTTAGATAGATTTCTTCCATAGCGGGGATAGATAGACTTGTCCCGAGTTTGTGAGGTAGACAGACATACAGACATCTTCCTAGAATTTGGAGGTAGACAAACATATTCAGAATGGGCAGTAGACACATTCCAAATGAAGGGAGGCTGTAGAAATCTTCTGAGTCTAGGATAAATGTTCTCTGAGAGGAGGGGCTAGATGGAAATCTTAACAGGGGTGGGGTAGGTAGTCAGACATATTCTGAGAGGAGGGGGTTGATAGACAGGCATCTTTCATGAGGTGAGTTATAGACATCCGCCTGGGGGATAGACATCTTCTGAGGTGGGGATAGGTATCTTCCAGTGGGTGTAGATATCTGTGGGTGGGGTAGATAGACATCTTCTGAGGTGTTGGTTGATAGTCACCTTCCTAGTGGAGGGATACAGATATTTTCCGCCTGGGCTGGGTAGATAATCTTCTGAAGGGGGGTAGACGTCTTCCAAGGGGGGGTAGAGAGACAGCTTCTGAGGGGGGTAGATAGACATTTTCCAAGGATGGGGGCAGATACACATCTTCTGAGGGGGTAGATACACCTCTTCCGAGGAAGGTATGGATAGATAATCTTATGAGGTGGGTGTTGGTAGGCATCAGCTGAAGGGGGCTAGATTGGCATCTTCCGATGTGGAAGGGTTTAGGTAGGCATTTTTAGAGGGAGGGATTTCTTCCCAGGGGTTTAGATAGGCATCTTCCAAGTGGGTGTAGAATGACATCTCAGAGAGGGGGTAGACAAAATCTTCCGAGAGGGGGTAGGTAGAAAGACATCTTTCGATGGGAGAGTAGGTAAGCTGACATCTTTTGAGTGGGGTTGGTAAACTGACATCTTCCAAAGGGGCAAGGTAGACATATAGTTTCTGAGGGTGGGGCATAGGTAGACTGACACTTTCCAATGTGTGGTAAGTAGAATTACATCTTCTGAAGTGATGGGGTAGGTAGACAGACATTTTCCGAAGGGGTGTAGGTATACAGACATATACCTAGGGGGAAGGTAGACAGACATGTCCCGAGTGGTGGTAGGTAGACAGCCATCTTCCAGTTGGGTAGGTACACAGACATCATCCAAGGAGGTTAGAAGGACAGACATTTTCCATGTGGGGGTTGGTAGACATAAATCATCTGAGGGGGGAGAGACATCTTTTGAGGGGAGGGTACTTAGACAGACATCTTCAGAGAGGAGGTAGTCATCCTCGGAGAGGGAGATAGTCATCCTCCGAGAGGGGGAGTAGATGTCTTCCGAGATGGGAGGCAGTTGTACATCTTCCACTGGTCTTAGCTAGGCAGACATCTTCTGAGGGAGGGTATGTAGACAGACATCTTCTGAGGGGGATAACGTCGACAGTCATCTTCTGATCGGGGTGGGTGGGTAGACAGACATCTTCCGAGTGGTGGTAGGTATGGAGACGTCTTCTGAGGCTGGATTCGGTAGACAGGCAACTTCCAAGGGGGGGTGTTGGAAGACAGATATTTTTCAAGGGGTGGGAAACATCTTCTAAAGGATGCAGTTTGGTAAGCAGTATCCTCCGAGAGGGGTCTAGACATTCTGTGAGGGGGATAACGTCGACAGTCATCTTCTGATTGGGGGGGGGGGGGGGGGTAGGTAGAAAGACATCTTCCGAGGAGTGTTAGGTATGGAGACATCTTCTGAGCCTGGGTGCGGTAGAAAGACATCTTCCAAGGGGTGGAGGGGGGTGTTGGAAGACAGACATCTTCCAAGGGGTGGGAAGCACCTTCTAAAGGATGCAGTTTGGTAGACAGACATCCTACGAGAGAGGATGTAGACATTCTCAGATGGGGAGTGTATATCTTCTGAGAGGAGTGGTAGATTGACATCTTCCGAGAGGGGGGAGATACTTTTCTTCCATGGCGGCAATAGATAGATATCTTCCGAGAGGAGGTACATAGATAGACATCTTTAAATGTGTGGTGAATGTACACAGACAACTTTCGAGAAGGGGGGTAGGTATACAGACATCCTCAGAGGGGGTGGGTTGGGAGACAGACATCTTCCGAGATAGGGATAAGATAGAGACAAATCATTCAAGGTGTGGTAGATAAATATACATATTCTGAGGGGTTTAGGTAAACATTCATATTATGACGGGTTGTGGGTGTAGGTAGACAGAAACCATCCGAGGAGGGGTATTTAGGCAGATATGTCTGAGAGGGTTTATGTAGACTGGCATCTTCTGAGGGGTTGTAGGAGGACAGATATCTTCCAAGTGGAGGGTTGGTAGACAGACATCTTCAGATGTGGGGTGGGGTAGGTAGCCAGACATCTTCCAATAGGGGGTTGGTAGGCAGACATATCATGTGAGGGGATGGTTTAGACAGCCTTCTTCTGATGGGTGGGTGGGTAGACTGACATCTTCCATGATGGGGCGTAGGCAGAGAGACATTGTCCGAGGCAGGGTGACTATAGACATTTTTCGAGAGGGGGGGTAGTTAGACAGACTTCTTCTGGGGGGTTGTAGGTAAACTGACCTCTTCAGAGGGGTGGCGTAAAATGACATTTGCCAAGAGGGGTAGGTAGAGAGACATTTTCCGATGGTGGAAAGTAGACAACATCTTCTGATGAGTGTAGGTAGACAGACATCTTCCGAGGGGGATGTATAGGTGGACATACATCTTCCGATGGTTGGTGGGTACATAGACAGACATATTCCAATGGGTGCGGTAGGTAGACAAACATCTTCCAAGTGCGGGCGTCGTAGACAGATATCATACAAAAGTTCATGTAGGTAGACACACATCTTCTGAGGGGGTGTAGGGAGACAGACATTTTCCGAGGGGTGTACATAGACATACATTTTCCACGTGGGGTCTAGGTAGACAGACATCTTCAGATGAGGGGGTAATTAGACAATCATCTTCTGGGGTAGGCTGACAGACATATTCAGAAGTATGGGTTGGTAGACAATACTTTATGACTGGAGGGATGTAGAGAGACATCTTCCAAGGGGTGTAAGTAGGTAGACAGACCTCTTCTGTTGTGGGATTTGTGGGTAGGCAGACATCTTCCGAAGCAGAGGTGTTGGTAAACAGACAATTATCATGGACAGGGTTAGGTAGGCAGACATCTTCCCAGTGAAGTTTTGTAGACAGACATCTTCCAACGAGGGGTTAGGTAGACTGACACCTTCTGAGGCAGGGTAGGTAGATAGTCATCTTCGGAGGAGTGTTTGGTATACAGACATCTTCCGAACGGGTGTAGGTATACAGACATATACCTAAGGGGGAGGTAGACAGACATCATGGGAGTGGGGGTACGTAGACAGACAGGTGGGTAGGTATACAGACATCTTCCGAGAGGGATTAGGAGGACAGACATTTTCCATTTGAGGGTTGATATACTTACATCATCTGAGGGAGGAGAAATATCTTTTGAGAGGAGGATATGTAGACAGACATTTCAGAGAGAGGGTAGACATCATCCGAGAGGGAGGTAGTCATCCTCCAACACAGGGGTAGATATCTTCCAAGAGGGGTGTAAATAAATATCTTCCAAGATGCGAGGAACACGCGATCTAGTGTAGGGTTTTAGGTAGGCAGACATGTTCCGAGGTGTGGCATGTAGACATACACCTTCTGAGGGGAATAAGGTAGACAGTCATCTTCTTATGGGAAATGGGTAGGTAGACAGACATATTCCAAGGGA